>NC_058121.1:9518804-9827934 GCF_914725855.1 Thunnus albacares | reverse complement strand
TACAACGGATTGAGAAAATTCCATAAAATGCCATATTTATAAACTCAATATTAGATACAACAGGTGTGCCATAAATCCCTTGCCGCTATTAAGAATATACAGTGGCGGAGGAAGTACTCAGATGTACTTACATACTCAGACTTACTTAAGTACAAAAAAAGCAATACTGCAATCCATTACAAGTACTGCATCGAAAATGCCACTAAAGTAAAAGTATTTTTGTATTATTAGCAAAATGTACTAAGAATATCAAAAGCAGAAGTGCTCATAATGAGAAAAATAGTCTCTGTGAGTGTTATACTGTTATATATAATATTATTGTTTTATTACTACTGATGTACTTATGTGTAAGTGGCATTTTGCTGTTGTTGGTCAAAGTGGAGCTGTTCAAAAAAACTATATTACACAATGTTGGGCAGTTAATTCATATCAAAGCATCATGTTTTATAAGCTCATAACAGGCTTTATATGTAAAACCTTAATCTGTAAATAGTAACTAAAGATGTTGAATAAATGTAGTGGAGTGGAAGTAAAGTAGCATGAAATGGAAATACTGAAGTAAAATACCGCTAATTTGTACTTAAGTGTATGTACAGAACTCAGTTACTGTCCAACACTGCTGAAGACATATAAAACATGCTTTTAGGAACATCATACTGTGGGATTGCTACAGTAAGTAATAAAAAGTATGTATAGTGATACCGCAAATGGAAGAATTATTAATTATAAGATCAGTTTTAAGTACAGGTGTACCATGAATCTTACTTAACTTAATACTTACAGAATTGTTATATGACTATTATAATGATAGTAAATAAGGTAAAAAAAAACAAACAAAAAAAAACATAAATGAGATGAACTTTCATAATAAGCTCAACAGTCCCTATAGGGACTCATGGCAGCTGGTGTTTTGAAACCCCATCATTGCCGTCTAAACATTGTGTGCATCGCTTCGCACAGACCGAGCAGAGAGGAGACCTCTTACAACCTGAACACAGAGAAAATTGTTCTGCCAACAAGTTGTCATCAGAGCTCTTTTATATTGGAGCATTTTTACTGAATTGCAGCATTGAAAAGGGTCGCCTCAAAGTCAAATCTGTAGCAGCCAAAAAGGCACTCTTGAGGACAAGTGTCTCTGCTGCTCATAACTCAAAGGTGTCATTAGAGAAGATGCTCCGGGAATCTTAAGTTATGAGGCATTTATTTGCCTTCTCTTGTGCTCTCTTACTCATTAATCCTGCTCCAAGAGCCCCTACAGGCTCCTGGCCTTTTTTATTTACTTTGCCTTAAAAATGTGCTTGTTTGCTTCAGTGCTTTGCATAACACTCTGCTCGCGACTACAATTATTCCAAGTATACAGTTTGTTTAATTAGTGTGACATAGAAAATGAAGCCAAAAAGAAAATAATGTTTTGTTTACTTTTGTCTCATATGTAATTTTAAGGCTGTTGTCAAATGAAGCACACATCTGTTTGTTCAACCAAAGAAATCAAGCTTTTATTTAATCTCAGAGAAGGTTCACATGCCCCATCTTTCACCCTTATCATCTTCTTTTCATCCCTTTAGAAGCCGTCCTTGTCACCACCTCCTATCTGAGCCTGTGTTTAGTGACCGGGGGCAGTTGTCAGTAGTGACCTGTGACTTGTAACCCTATCAGATGCAGGCGACTAATTGCACACCAACCCAACCCGGGTGTCTGTAACCGCATTCTGTAATTGTGAGCCCCGCGGCTGCTACAAACACAGTGATTGGTGTTTCAGCCTGCCATTAAGTATTAATGACAACACCAGACCCTCACTGTTCCATTGGCCTCCTGGCACACAACATTAACACTGTAGATACTGCATACTCAATATCACGGAGCCATGACTTACAGTATACACATAGTGACAACAACAGGACAAATATCTACATTTTATATAAGTCAAATCTAAGATAAAGCTGTGATTTTTATTTAGGTTTTTCTGATGATAACAGAGAGGCTGAAACTATTTCTGTCACCAACCAACGTTTAAAAATAGGCATCCTTTTATTTCCTGTCATATTCTTTGAAATTATAATTAAATCAAGGATAAAGCCATTTTAGAAATGAGGCCTCAGGACATTCAGATCCAACACAGAATACCCCCAGAGGTGCCAAAGTTGGTGTGAAAACAGTGTTCTCTGTATGAGTTTGTAAGAAGCATAAAAGAGTAATGAGATTTATATTTTCCTGTATATAACACATACAGCAGGCTGTTGATACTGTGAAAACAAATAATATCCTTGAAAGCCATGATGAGTACATATCCACATTTCTGAACTGCACAACCGTCTGTGGAAACAGTCGACACATGACAAGATCTGGCCCCTGCATGCTCTACTAATAATTTAACATAAGAGAAGAAGGGAGGAGACGCCGCAATCAGTAATCAGTCATCACTTTCCACAGAGGAGAGGGGAGGTGGAGGGCAGGGTGTCCATTTACCCGCCAACTACGGGGAAAGATTGAAGCGATGCGAGGAACACCACAAGAAGAAAATAAATGAGCCTGGAGCGAGAAAGCGCTCTCAAGATGGCAGGAGATTGGGGCAGCTCCTTGCATGGTCAAGAACTGGGTGTGATGAAAGTCTGGGGCTCAGGGGACTCGCCTTGTGGGTACAATCATAGTCATCTTCCCTCTGCCTTCATCATGCAGCCTTCCACCTCCAGGGGATGAACATCTTGTCATTGCCACGTCAGTGTATGTGACCGCAGCGTACACTGAATGCCCTGCTGCAGTTCAAGGTCATCCAGACCATGCTGAGGCCAAACACACAACATGAGAACATTATTTTATGGCTCATATCCTCTGTCTGTTATCTGATGTGCTTTATACCATCTGATAAGGACAGGAACATGTGAAGCAGTTGTGTTGTTCTTCTCAGGCAGCTGGCTCGTGTTTTCCTAGTATCCCAAGGAATTGCATCCATATTAGATGATTAAATATGTCGTTTGACCATGTGCGCTCTAGAACAACACATAGGAGCATTTTCTAATCTGGAGCCTCTATCGGCCACCTCCCAGAACCATTACAAACCACTGTTAAAAAATAATTATGTTTTATGATGTGACAACACTGTGGTTATGATCTGGTTAGGTTTGAGGAAAGATAATAAAAAGAAACGCACATCCCAGTACCCAACAGGATGGGTGCTGGATCAAAAAATACTTAGCAGAGTTGAAAAGGAGAGAGATCCGCACACTCAGTAGTTCCTGTTTTTATTTTCTGCTGCATGATGTTTTGAGCACAAGGCTTTTTCTTAGACTGCTTCTGATACATACAGAGAGTCGCCATCTGAAGTACCCATAGTTCACAAAACCATGTGACATAGCACACCAGGTGTAGATTGTCGTCAATAAAGTTGTAGTAAACCTTACAATATTTTATATATTTTACATATACATTGTTTTTTATGACTACACAGTATAAATATATATTTAGTATAAATAGGCTACATAAATACACAAATATATACAAAAGGTACAAAAAAGAAATATAGTAGATATAGTACATGTACCCCCAATGGTTTGTACTCCAATAAAGGACTCAGGCTAGATAGCCGTCATACATACTACCTATTAGAAGCGCCTCTGTCTATTTATAAAAATATATCTATGATTTTGACATAGGGAAAAAATGTAACACCATATATAAAACAGAACAAAATACAGACAGACAATATTATTGTTTGAGAAATGACACATAAGATATGTATTCATAAAAATGGTCCAATGTCCTCATTAAGGCCTTTTGGGGCCAAAGTGCCCAGTGTAACAGTTCATGTCTTGGGAGCGCAGAGTTAGTATCTCTCCCCTCTGTGTGGGTGTTTTTTAAAGCTTCAATCCCTACATATATCTGAGAGTGAAAGTATTGTGCCACAGGACTAGATGTTACATTATTTCTGATAGTGCTGCGGTGTTCAGCAATTCGAGTTTTTAGAGGTCTGGTGGTCTTATCAGTGTATGCCAGCCCACATGGGCATTTAAGCATGTATATGACATCGGCAGTAGAACATCAAATAACACCTTTGATGTTGTATTTTCTTCCTGTGTGAGGTTGGTTGAACGAGTTAGTTTTTCATGTGAAATGGTATTGTTGGCAACGACCACATGGGTAATTTCCAGAGGGGACCAGGCTAAGAAAATGTGAGGGTGATGGAGGGGGGAGATCTGTCCTCACCAGCATGTTACGCACGCTCTAAACCACTCAAGGGGGTTTGGAAAAGCAATTCTTCAGTACTGGATCCGTCTCTACAATATGCCAATGCTCTTTGACTCTCTGACTTTCTATGTCCTTGGATACAGGTGAATACTGAATGTCACAATGCTCCTAAAACATGAACTGTTCTGGATACATACACTGGACAGTAATGAGGACTTTGACATTAGACCATTTTTACCCATGTGGGTTAAAATTACTACTTCCTTAAAGTTAGGTGCCCTTCGTTGTCATGGCTACAATAATAACCATGGGGTTATGGTTAGGGGACGATATAGTTGTGTTTTTTAAAAAACTCTGAACTGCACCACTGCTGCGGGTCATAATTACTACAGCAGCCGGATGGCATCTGTCTCTCAAATGTAACTATATGTCATTTTCGGGCAACTGTCATTACGACCTATTGTGTTGTTTTTCTTGGGGGGACAGTCTCACAGTTCCACACCTCACATTTTACATCCAATCCTAACATTTAGTGCCAATGCAGGAAGTAGTGTTCTCATATGCAACAAGATGGAAAGTAAGGGTGTGGAGGTTGGAGAGGTGGATGGTCGTGTTGCATACCTGACTTTAATGCGGGAGATCAAAGTTTGTGTCCTGTCACAGATTTGCAATTCACTCTCACTTCTTTATGAAATGATCTTTATCTAAACCAAGTGTTTCAGTTGCCTAATCATCCCTTAAAACATGCCTCATTTATAACCACAATCTTTCTCTAACCACAGTCATACCTTAGTTGCCATAGTTATTGCAGAAAGCAAACATTTAAAAAATGTTGGCAGTGAAAGGTTTTGCAGAATTGTCTTGTATCAGCATTCTTGTCTGGTGATAATTTTTTGTTTTGCGTTTTTAACTGTCGACAGTCTCTGTGTATTGCAGTACGTTTACACCAGCCAACTTAAAGGGTTAGTTCACCCAAATTATGCACAAAAAAGTATATTTTCTATATGTCTTCCTTATTCCAATGATATCCAAACCATACAGACAGTTTTGTTTTTGTTTTTTATTAATCCATCTGCATGCAGTAGAGGTGAAAGGAGATTTGTGGTGCTCAAATAGTTGAATAAAATGACATTTAAAGGAATCAAAAGCTGCACATTTCTCTGGATAATCGATAGACTTCACCATAATGAATTTTCCTTGAAATTACTTTGTACTTGTAAGAAATCTATACAGTCCATATTAAGTCCATATAAAAGAAGCTGGCAGCGTATGGATTAACAAGGAGATTGTTTTTGGAAATAGATGTTACTGATTAGTTTTTTTTAATGTAATTTTCTAGTACTGTGAGCACCACAAATAATTCACTCCCATTGTAGTTGTTTGGAAGCAGAAATCTCAGATAACTCAAAATCTGAACAATGAAACCAAAACTGTCTGCCTGGCTAGATACCATCACATGTAAGTGACAAAATGTCTTTTGGTATTTTGAGTGAACTAACCTTTAATTACTGACCATTTTCTTTTTTAATCATATCTAGCTCTTTAGGGTTAGAGAGAATAACCTTGAGGAAAAGGTATTTTGACTTCTAACTTTTTGTCTATTATCTAATGTCTGAAGTCATTAACCTTCCTCTTTGTGATCCATTCAGGCTCATAAACAAAACTTTAAAATCACCATGTGGTTGTGGTTAGAAAAACATTCCTTCAAAAAGAACATGCTTCGCTTGGATTTTTATTATTGTGAATCACCTCCTGTTAAATTGTTTTCGTTCAAAGATCATTTGGCTGTTTGCCTCTTGTTGATTCAGCAGACGTGAGCTCAGTGCTTTGCTGTGACGCTGCGCTCATCGTCTGTAGACTATGAATCTGTAATCTGCTGAAAGAGAGGAACTGAATAATCCCAAAAGATAGCATCCCATCTGGTTTAAAGGCTGGGACTGGTGGGGAAAATCTGCTGGTTGGTTTGCAAGTAACACTCTTCCATCACATTAAAAGTGGATCGGATCAGAGAGCTTGAAGCCTTTCCAGCTCTGGTTTAGTTGCTCTGTCATCACCAGTACATCAGTTATTGCTGTACTGGGCAGCTACCAAGTGTGGAAGCACATTAGTGTATGAATGTGAAGCAGGCTGTCGCTGAAAAAGAGCAGACATGCTCAGCAAATCCTCTCTGGGTCACTGAATCTAATGCTTCTATATGTGGACTAAAATACCTGATCTTTTTTTTTTTTTTTCTATTTTCATCACTGACACTATGCTTTGATTTGGCGGCAGGTGTGAATCCATTTTCAGCAGTTGCATAATTAGAGGGCACATCTTGAATTATTAATGGTAATTACTTTCATTAGTATCATCATTATTATTCAGTCAGCTTAAGAGGTGAGTGCAGTAAGTGGTTGAGAGCACAAAGAATACAACTCTCACCAGCTATTCCACAAGGACACCCATCATCATCATCAAAGGGAGATGGATACTTCAGCACTTCTCAGAGGAGATATGGGAGAGTGTGGGCATTGAATAGATTTAAAAAAGTGACAATACAAATAAATATATCACTGTAATATACATCAATAGCTAACTGAGTGACATCAGTAGGGAGAGGATAGTTATTTCTCGATGGAGAAATGTGGTGAAAGTGCTTATTCATTTGCTGATGAAGGAAGAGTTTCAAGACTCTTCAAGCTAGAATTTAAAAAAGCTTTTATATCAACACACACATTGAAAATGACTCAAATGTGACTCAAACACACTATGGCTTTGATTGGGAATAAGCCAACCCTGTTTCCTAGAAATTAACAATACAAACTACTAAATTTCAACACCTGAATTACGTTTTCTGTCAACATAATGAGGAAATGTTGTTAATTAATGTATCTTGCAAGTCGCAAAAATTTTGATATTGAACACATGAAAACATTTAATTTTTTTTCGCCAAAATATCAGATCTTGCAGTACAATCTGCTGTTAGTATTATTAATATTTTTATGGTTATGTTTGGTTATGGTTCAACACAAAGTAATTTGGACAACAATTTAGTATATAAACAGAATTTCTTGAAGACAGAATTCATTAAGTATATTGAGCTGCATGAAGATATTTCCTATACTGTTCTGTACCTTTTTATGTTCTTAGGCTCCCCATGCAGGATACAGCTTAGCCAATTATTGGAGTTGTTATGTTCATTTGAACGACGGAAGAAATTAAGACTTTGGATTAATTGTTTTGTCGGTCCCTGATACCAGAGTCCTCCTCTTTGTTACTTCAGTGCAGTATATAAATTTACTGCCTAATTAATTTGAAAAAATGTTGCCTGTGAAAATAATCCAGGCAGCAATTACAATTTCCAATTCAATGTAACTGAGGAAACAATTTAGTTGTATATTTATGTATATAAACTTAATTTCTTAGTGGCGTGGCTCTTGGGATGGAAATGTCACAGTGACACAATGACAACTCAATTTCTAAAATTACTCAAAAATTGGAAAAATTCTAAAATGCAGCCAATCAACAGTGAATCAAGTGACAATTAATAGTTTATAATCAACCTCAGCAGATTTATTTTACAGTTTAATTGAATTGAGGGTGAATTGGTCCGTGCCCTGCTGCTGTGTTTTAAGTGATTTGGGGGATAAGGTAGCTGTGGCTCTCCCTGGTGTACGGGTGGGCGATATGGCAAAAATATCATATGATTTTTTTTCAGGCAGGATCACGATCCACAATCCTTTCATGATTCTTTTTCATGTTGGTTTTTTAGATTGTTTTGCAAGTTACTGAACAATACTCAAGATTCAAAATTCAAAAAACTTGTCTCTCACATAGTAGGCCTAAATTTGGGTTGGGGCTCACAAACAACAAAAAAACATATGTCCATGAAAGACTCACATAATGTTACATTAAAACACAACAACACAACACAAACAATTACATAAATAAATAAGAGCAGGTGTGCAAAGCTGTATTAAAAAATAGTGACTGTCTATTTGGCCTTGTTTAAAACGGTGTGAAACCAGAGTAACAGTACAACCGAACTAATTTCATAGCTGCAAAGCAAACAGTTGATGTTGTGTAGAAGTGTTAGTGTGTTGTTTCGGATGTGCACCGATAAAAAAAGGCACTAACACAGTATACCAGAGCTGACATCACGCTAACTTGCGGCATGACAGAAGTTAGTGCCACCAGTTAGCAGGCGAGCTAACCGCTAAATGGTGGTGTTTACCTGCAGCCCAGCTGTCAGTTTAACATGATGTGCAGCAGGTGAGCCTCCTAGCAGGATATTAAAATTGCTGTAGATTTCACAAACACACTACCAAGCATCAAATCTGTGAGCTAAGTGGTGAGCTGGCAACGTGATGATGCTCAGACAGGTGGCAGGCTCGACACAAGTGCTGCTGCTCGCTGTTTTCGTAGCATTTACCGTTAAAAACAAACAGTTTGGGCTGCTGATGTGAGCCGTGCAGATAGTTTGCTCTGCTGTGAGCTTGTTTTTACCCTAAATCCTTGTCGCTGGGGGTCATTTTCACTGGCAGATTGGAGATGTGGTACGAGGAGCCCGCCATGTCGGTGCTGTTACCCATTAGCCTCCTGCTAGCAGACTGCGCTCCATCGTGGAGCTGAACTGATATAATGTGCACTGCAGCACAATTCTAACAATCTCTCTGTAGAGGCAGACCATGGAGACATTTTAATTGTTCACAATCTAATATTGTCATATCATACAACCCTACCCTGGTGCTTGCATAAAGGTCCTCAAAACAGAGTAAATAACCTTGCATAACCCAGTGTCGGGCTCTTCTCACTCATCATGGGGACACACTGTGGTGTATACTAATATGACATTTTGTTGAGCCTCAGGCAAAAAAAAAATTTTTTCTTTTGTAATTGCTGCCAATGTATTTTTGAAACAGATTTCTAAACAGGTTTCAAGGTCCCAAAGGTCACAGGACAAACTGAACATGACACAAGTATGCATGTGAGCAATTGTTAATTAAGAGAGAGCAATGGCCTCAGCGTCTTTGAGTCAGTGCTGCCACAGGCCTGTCACTGAAAACTTAAAGCGCTGAAAGGATGACTAAGCTCTCTTTGTTTGATTTGCCCAGCATTATGTCACTAAGGTTACACAAACCTCATAACAAAGACAGTAAGTCTGCAGTTGAATAAGACACACTGGTTCAGGTCGCAGATGTGGTCATGGAGGTATCAGAGGTATCTACAAAAAAACAGTAAACTCATCACATGAAGGCTTCTCTGTGGGTTCTCCTGTAGGTCTTCAGAAGTAATTTAAAGCAACCTGACATATAGGCAGGCCTGGATTACTCAGAAATCATGTCATACATGACATAATGACATAACAGTCACATGGTTATGTTTACAGACTAGCCTGATCTTTTTATGCCAAACAATACAGAAGGGATTAATGAGGTAAGAGTGTTGATAAGTAAGCTTCTCTCAGGATGGAGCGCTCACTCACTGTTTCGGACAGTGTTGGTTCCAAACCTTTTTTGGTTTGTGACCCTTAAAAACAATCAACTCAAGACTCCTCATCAAAGGTTACATATGTCTTTGAGCTGTGAGCAATTCAAGCAAGTAAAACATGACTTTTTAACTTCTCATGTTCTTCATTTGAATAATTTTTAGAGGCCTGAGGAGACAAAATAATTAAGTATCCAAGAAAAAAGCTACAAAGTTAAACATAATTCTGTGGAGCAGAAAAGAGTTTTTTCTTCTTTCCTAACTTGTTATTCATTTTGTGACACTTCAGATTTGTGTCAGTGTTTCCAGTTGATGAGCCCTGTTCATACACTGACAGTTGTTCACAATATGCTGCGTTATACAGTAGTAGCACTATCAGGAAAGTGAAAAAAATTGAAGTTGCAGCAGCACAAACACAGGATGGTTTAGGAGCGCCAGACCTGTTTAGAGGACAGGTGAAACAGAGTAGATATTTCTGGCTCAACTTCACCTATTTCTAAGCTGCATGGAGAAGGGAAATAATTTGAAGGTCAAAACTCCAGCAACACTTGTAGTATAAAGAACTTTATGAGACCAACGCGTTTTGTCTTATGGCCTGTGGCTGGTGAGACACACATAAAATCCTGGCAAAAGCACCTGTCTTCTTGTTTTGAAGTGGGAAATGTTGCACCACTGATTTTTTTTTAAATGCCTATCTTCAAACTGTGCTCAGTGCTAATTGTGTGTGATTACCCGAGACTCTACATGCTGTTCAGGAACACTACATTAAGTATATTTACTAGCACAGAGAAAAATGTGATGCCTTTCTTCTTGTCATGCATTGGGTAAGGTTACGAGACAGGCTAAAATCTCAGGAAGTAGGTGTAGTTCTTTATGTTTAAAACCTGAAACCATACATTATTTGGACAAAAAGCTTTTAAAAACCCACATGTGTAGGCTTGCATTTGTATAACTTCTTACTCCAGTTGTTTTTATTTTTTTCAAATGGTTTTGTTTCTCTATGATTGAACATTTCCTGAGATTCATGTTGTATCTCTTGGCATTGTATTTGTATGTGCAGCTGTGATGCACCTTGTAACTCTGGATTTAAATGGTGTTATAGAACTTACAAATAGAGACAAACTAGGTCTCAGTTAGGGGAAAAGCTTTTATCTGCTGCTGTCACATTATGTTTTCTACTTTGGTAAAATGGGAATAATAACAAAGACCAAAAGACTACACTGATACAGTTGTAATGATGGTCACTTTGTTGATCTGTTTGATGAAAATGCATTACATTTTCTGTGTTTACTAAGTGAATGTAAATGAGCAATTGACAGCAGCGTTCCACTAAATGTGGATTTAAACAGGTTCTTATTTTTGTAATCATAATTATTGTATCGTAGTTATTGAGTAGGATAAATGTGAAAGAGCAGCGAGGGAAAGTAATATGCAGTAACACATCCATAACTCTATTAATATTTAGTCACAAAGCAAACAAACCCTTGTGTGTCAAAGAAGTGTTAATGGATTTTGCATGTAATTCCTAGCACGTGTAACATTCACTTACACTACTGAGCTGTAGGTACAAACTAGTCTACAGAGAGACAAACAATGAGACCTCCGCAGCTATTACTGGCAGAGAAAGCTTGTTGGTGTTCTGGATCTGGAGGAGTAACGTCTGAGAAAGTTGATAGAAGTGACTCTCATTGCTGCTGCTGCTCCGTTCACATGACCAGCGAATGTTTACCTATTGTACGTCTGCTTTATGCTCCGCTGCCTCAATGGAAAGTTGAGTGCTTGCCTGACTCACTAAACAAAACATGACTTTGTATTTATTAGACTTCATAATCCAGTGGGGGAATGATTGGAGTTTAACCAAATAAAATAGTACACAGTAGTGAGATCTCAATCTCTTTCACTTGAAGTTTCCTACTGATTCTATTCCAGGGTATAAATATACACTGTGTCACGTGTAAAGTCAAAGCTATACTGCATGTGGCAAACTGACTGCTGTGAGGTTTATTTGACCAGAAATGAGAGCTCTTTTCTCAATTTTTCTCTGAATGGAAGAATGCCTATTATCTAATGTCCTGGAATATTGAATTATGTGCCTCACCACAACCCAGAGCTTTTAGCAAGGGCTGGACATAGCTGCTCGATTAATGTCCTAATCCTTCCAGTAGAAATTTGAGATTAGCTGAGATGTGTCTCAGCTTTCCAGGAACAAAATATGCCCACAACTCCAACACGATAAGTATATAAACAAAATATACTACCTCACTGTATGAGATTGTCCCCAAATCTGATGAATTTTTATATCATTTGGATACTTTGAGGCATTACATCTGTTTATATGGGCTAATATTGAATGCTAGACACTTTTCTTAGTATTTAAAAGGTGTATATTTGTCTGCATGATGGGGGATTTCTCTCCCTGATCAGTAACAAAGATCAACATTGCCCACTGACTGAGTCACAAAGGAAAATGAGATATGTAATGTGAACCTCTATGCAGAGGAAACTGACTGCTTGTAAAATTGTCATGGAGCTGTCTCTTGAACTATGCTCACTCACTGTGTTTCTCTTCTCGTGACCTGAAAAGGAAAGGTATTGGGAACTTGTAAGTGTGCAGACAGTCAGGATTTGATTCCAGAAACAATGCTGGTAATGAGGCTGTGACTATTGGCTCAATGAGGGTTTACAGGGAAGGGATTTTTAGAAACCTTTTGAAAATGCTACAATTAAAGCATAAATATTTTGTACATACATTACTGGATACCTGTGAAATACTTATGGATATCCTGTAGGTAAAAGGAAAGACGTGCAGGGAATAAGGGGATGACAAATTTGCATTTATGAGCGATCTATAAATAAATTACACTTTATAGCTGGAGTGCAGAACTTTTAAATATAAATGAATGTCCGTTACATTCAAGCTCTTGCCAAACAAGTTCACACAATGCTGATTAAGCCTATCACTGCCAGATAAATCTCTCTGTATTTCACATTATACAGAGTTTTTAAGTCTCATGTCGGGGACAACATTCCTGCACTGGTCATTTGGCTGTTAATCATGTGGCTCGTCTAGATTTTCCAAATGTTATTGGACTGAATTGATCAAATTCTGATAGTGAAACGGGTCATTTAGTTGGGGTTGTGTGATGCTCAAAACAATTTATCCACTGTTTTACAACCGCAACAGCAGGTTACAGCCAGTATGTACTGGCCATCGGGCATACTGGGACAAATCCGTGGGCCGTAAAAAATACATTTTTGGGCTGGTGCACCGTCAAAACATATCCGTTTTTACCAGCCCTCTCTGTGTGCCTGTCATTCGGGGTGTGCATGAGAGCGTGCTGCATGCCTGAGTCAGGCCCTATTCAAACCAAATCAGGCGTTGCGGCACACTGCCGCAGGGTTGAGCAGAGGTGTGTGGGGGTGTGTGCGTGTTTGTGCTCTAGAACGTAACCTGTGAAACAATCAGAAAATAACATTTTATTGATCTGATTCACCGGCTTTCTCACCATCCACGCTCCCTCTCTTCATTCACCCTCTAGCTCACTCAACCACAGTTGCTCTCTCTCTCTCTCCTCCTTTTTAAAATGAGTCGGGAAGCCGACAGAAAAGTCTAACTTTACTTTTAACGTTATCAAATGAAGAGACATGACCTCCCCTTGTCCTAGTTACGTCTTTGTACTCATGCAATCACAGCTGAACACCCCCCTTTACTCTCACTGCCAGAAGGGGGAGACAGAAGCACTCCAACTTTAAGTACATTTTATTGCAATAGCTAGCCAATATCATGAAAAGGATCTTAAATTAGATCCTAAAATTTCGATCTGCCACAATTAGTTGATTTATCGATTAATTAAACAACAGTAAGTTAATCACCACCTATTTTGATAATTGATCATTTTTTTTCTTTTTTAAATGCTAAAATTTTCTTGTTCCAGCTCCTCAAATGTGAATGTTTTCTGGTTTCTTTAGTCCTCTGTGATAGTAAACTGAATATCTTTGGGTTGTGGACTGTTGGTTGGGACAAAACAAGACATTTAAGGTTGCATCTTGGGCTTTGGAAAATGGTCATTAACATTTTTCATTGATATTTTAAAGACCAAACACCTAATCGATTAATTGAGAAAATAATCCACAGAATAATAGATATAATATTCTAATAAAAATAATCGTTAGTTGCAGCCCTACCAGAATTACATCACTGTTAGCTAGTATTAAATCATCATTTTTAAAGACATACACATTTTAACACAACAATTTTATTGCTACAGCTACATTATAAAAGTACACTCTTCCTCCCAGACTCAGCCATTTTGTTCCCCAGCAAACATATTAACGAGTTCTGCACATTCAAAAACCTTTTACAATAATCTTCCTTATAAATTTTAAGTGTACCAGCTGTTTAAACACTATTTCTGTACCCTGTAATCATCATATAGCTACTTAGTCATTAAGAAACACATTTTTACTGTATTTTTTTGTAAATCTCTCTTAAATACGAGGTTGTTACCCCCTAATATTTTGTCTTCTTCCCTCGTACTAACATTTTTGTCCCAGTATAGACGCTTAGTAAGTATTTTATTGATACATCAAATGTTCTAAATGATACATAATTACTGTATATGTATTGTAATTTGTAGGCAGTCTACACCAGCCTTTCCTACAGATCACTAATCAAACACTTATCACATTCAATAAGTCTCCCAGAGATTCTCTCAAACATTAACATGCAGTTGTTGTCCACGCTGCTGCAGTTACAGGCTATGACAGCATTAATCTCAAAAATCCATGTGAGCCATTTCACATGAACTGCCTGAGAGAACTTGCATTGTGTTTAGCAAATTATGCAGAAATGTGAGAGAAGCCATTCAGAAAAGCATCCAGACATTTTCCTCAGTGATGCTTAAGAGACACAGCCCACACTGTGCCTCTAATTGTTTGCGTTTATTTTTCCAAGAAAATGCCTAAATGCTGATGGGAAATTTGCACTGAGAAGCTCATTATGTGTTCAGTGGCATTTGTGTGCAGCATTGCATCTGTTTTTCCTTGTAGGTTTGAACTCTTTCACCTACAGCTACTGTATACTGCTACAATAGTGTATACAGTATAATCCCAAAGGACACAAACACACACCTCAGTGCAGCAAAGCCCAAGAATACCTGAGAAACAATTACATGGCAAATAATTTAAAAAGAAAAAAGCTTTCCCTTAAACCCAAATTATTCTTACCTGCTTTGAAATTGTATTATAAAAACAGATGAATCTTTCCTGCGTTTGGGGCCTAAAACCAAAATGAAACTGCCCTCTGTTGCTATAAAAAGCCGATACACAGATAGTCACACCACCACAGCAGTGAAATTCTCCCTAAGGAGCACACAGTGTCACGAAACGCAGCTCTCACGCACATTTCTTTCAGATGAGAGGGGGGTTTATACCAGCCGGCTGAGTGTTGATTATGTGCCCAAAGCACTGAGCTGTCTCCCCAGCACCCAGAGATGGTGAGGCCTCAGTTGCCTTAGCTTTTTTGCCTCAGTACATACCAGTGCCAAAAGAGAAAAAAAAAAAAAAAAAACTTTCCACATCAAGCATAGTAGGCTCCTCAGCAGTGTGGAAAGCGTCTAAACACTGAGGTGAGAGGTGAGAAGCTAATACTCTATGTTTATGGTTCAGTGAAAAAAAGGAGAGCTCTCATTGCCATCCTTATCATAACAGCCTGAAGTGATTTTCTCACAACTCACTAGCTTCTGACGGCTCCAACCTTCTCCGAGTCTGGAGACGGGGATTGTGTTGAATGCTTTGGTAACTGCGGTGTTGTGTTAGCTTTACGCTACTCCAACTGGCTCAGAGCACTGGAATGATTCGGTCCGACAGCGCCAAGCGGCTGTAGCTCGCCTGGCTTGTACACTGTCTCCCAGGGGAATTTGTTTTCCAATTTGTTTTCAGCATCTGCTTAATCTCTCAACAAGCCAACCTGGATGAAGTGGACTGTCACACACTTGGGCCTAATGATAATAACAATAACAATGATAGGTGAGTTGTGTTTACCCCCGAGGGCTGCGATCAGAGCATAAGCTTATGAGTACACATTTAATATCCATAATAAAAAAAAAAAAAAGAAGAACCAAGGACCCTGTGACAACCTTGGGCTAAAACAACAGGCTGCCAAACAACTTTTTGTGAAGTAATCCTAATATTACAGCCGTCAGAGGTGATGTGCCAGCTCCCTGTCCACATGCTGGATGTGTGGTGGTGGAAAATGGTGCCAGGGTATTTATTGTTCATGGCAATTAACACCAGTTGGTACCAAAACAATCTGATTGGTCAAAGATGTATTTCAAGCATTCCAACTGTGTTGATAATACCAATAATGAAACTAGATGCCATATTAAAGGGGACATATCATGCCTTTTGTAATTTTGTTATTTTTATTCTGTAATGATGTCAGATGTCTATGTCAAACATGGTAAAAGTTACAAAACTTGAGATGAATGTATATAAAAATGCTCCCTGAAAGTTAAAAGCCAGGGCTTACGTCTACTTCCTCCTCGTGATGACATCAGACTTTTCACACATCCCCACAAACAGCCGTCTGTTCTGTAGTCTTTATTGGTAATGTTGTTCCAAGTATTGTTTGCGTCGTCCACTTGTACATTTTGGATTAGATTTGATGTTGAACATGTACGGACGTATTTGAGAAGTGCCCATTTCAAGTAAAGAACAAGAAAAAGAAGGGAAATCCTATGACTATTGTTGTTTAAGTAGCCTCAAGTGTGAGGGGAAGCTTCCAGGAACTAACCAATCAGAACAAAGTGGGCTCATGGGGAGGGGGTCCTTAAAGAGACAGGAGCTTCAACAGCCTGTTTCAGACAGAAGCTGAACTTAGGGGCTGCATAGAGGGCCAGTATAAGATAAATAAGTCGTGTGTCCTTGCTATGTAGCAAGCTGGGAAGTAAGTGGGCTTTCAGGCTGAAAACTTGTGTTAAAATTGCGAGAGGCTGGTTTGGTGAGGGCCTCAGGTACCAGCGAGATGATGCAATATGATCCAGAAAGGTCCATTTGAGTATTGATCTAAACCACTGCATAACACAGTTTACAGTACATCATGAGGAAGGATGTCACTGCTCTGGAAAGTTATCACAGTGGCAATTATTTTATTTTTTGTCACGAGCGCAAGGTAAACAGTAGAAATATGGTGTTCACAGAGGTTACAAAGTAATCTGCCAGGAATATGTGCTTGTATGTTTTGATTGGCCACCTCAGCACCTTCCCTCATGACATTGCATTTCTTAACTGTGAAAGATGAAATGGGTTGCGGTTTTTTTGTTTGTTTGTTTTTTGGGAGGGTTTTGCCCGACAACCATGCGCTTTCTTTTTGCCAAAGCTTTTTCATGATCTGAACATGTCTGAGTTTTATGCAGGAGACTGGAGTTCACGTCCAGTCACAGACCTGCAATAAACATTTGCTGTTTCTTCCCAGGTGTTTTAGCTGCCTAACCCAAACCATAGTTCATTTGCCAAACCACAATCCTGGACATAATCTGAGTTTTGCAGAATCGTCCAATATCAACATATTTGTCTTGCACAGACACTTCCTAAAAGCCAATTTATTACTGAACAATGATGTACTGTTCTTACAGTATTTGTGATAATGGGCATACTGACAATTTTCATTCCCATCAGTAATGTTAAGAACATCCTCTTGGGTAAAGAAAGTTGACTCATCTCTGCCCAGCATTGTTCACTACATCTATTCCAGTGGAGTGTAGATTACTTAATGGATGCAAACTAAAAATAGGACTTCTAACTGGGAAAACTGGATATATGATATGTTTTTCTCTGTTCAATTTTAGTCAATTCAATTGATAAAGCCTGTGATTGATCCTACAGTATGTATCCTTACACTACATTAATAAGGCACATCCTATTACAGCACTTTGGAGTGATTCAAATACAAAGCAGCGTTTGAACTCCTTCTTTGGTGCTGGAACAGCAAGACATCATCTAAAAGACATTTACAATAGCTTGCCAGCAAACCTACCAGCTATTGTTGCAACATAAAAAAGTTTAGTGATATTTATGGTCTTTGGTTACTGAGCACCGTGTCACCCATCAGCGAACAGACAAAATAATTTGATCTACTTTAGTATTACAATGAAAATATGCTTATTTATGGGAAATGTAATTCTGTGCAGGCTTCATGTAGCCGGCACAAGCTTGTGTCAAAGCTTTTCTCTTGTAGACTCTGCAACTGCACACTGCATGATAATTGCTGTGGGTGATCCTTTTTGTGTCAGCCTCTGGTGAATCAGTGGGGCAGTCTGACTATCGGGGCTCCTAATGAAGATCAGGCTGGAACATAAACTTGAGTCAAATGACATTTGCATGTCCTTATTATGGTGGTTTTTGCCTCTGTAGGTGCCACATTGGTAGAGTTTGCTCTGTGAGAAATATCAGTAAGTTTAGACATCCTTAAAAACAAAAGGTGCCAATTATACACATTTTCATGACACTATATACTGTACAAGATTCATGATGATAAATAAAACTTTTTATATTACATGACCTGCTTACATAAGGTAATACAAAGTAAAATATATTAAAAAATCACAATGGTGCTGCAGATATAAATCTCATCCACTTAGTTCTCCAAGTAGGTTAAAACAATTGCTACGGATGGATTTGCAGATACTGTGTGACCCAGGTCTGGTAAGGTGAACCTGCAGATTGAGTGGAGGTGGAGCTGATGCTCTGCTCCCTGTCTGTCTGCTCCCGCCATATGGGCAGCCTGAGGCAGTGGTTACCCCACCAAGGTGACAAGGCGACCTGACACGCAGATAAAACTGGATGGTCATTCAGTAATAGCTTGGACAAACTTATAACACTCTACACAGTTCGATTAAGAATACGTTCACGTGTACTGCACATGTTTGCATGTCACAGTACAGACTGAGGCAAACAATAACAAACAGGGCAGCAAGGTCACTTCATCAGGGATGGAATCCCTGCCTTTTATGGAGATTAATACTGTGATCACACAGGTATACAATAATAAACAACAGACACTGCATTTACCTTTAATCATTATAACACTCCTCTTAAAGAGTGCATAAGGGTTCAAAGAAATTCATCAAAAGCACAGAAAAGCTGTATTCAATCAATATTTTGCACTTAGGAAAGAGAGTGGTTGCTATTTTTTTTAAACCTTGCATCTGACATGTGTGATTTTTAATGTTTAGCTACTCAAAACATCTAATGAAGCAGCATTAATTAAATTTTAATGCAAATAATTTTTGCGTTTTCATTCCGATTGCTCTGTTTTGAACAAAAAAAATAAAATAATCAGAACATAAACAACAAAATAACATTTTGTTTTGTACAAAGGAGGATCAGGAGCAGCAGGCAGTACAGTTGGGGGCTCATATAACACTTTAATAAGATCCATTACTTGATTTAATTGCATCTGGTCATTAAGCCAGGTGCCAGCACTAGGCTCATGCATCACATGACGTGACATACGATAGCTTTACAATGTGGCACCCAGCCTAGTCAGACATCTCAGCCAGGACGTTGATGGGCACTCATGTCTCCATTACAAAGCCATTGTCAAAGGACCACACACACTTTTGTCTGTCTGAGTGTGTCGATGTGTATGTGCTGCAAAGCACTCACGCATTCCCTAATTTGGGTTTGTGTTTGCGTGTATATCTTCGTCAAATTGCTATTTGAAATAATGTTGTTTAATTGGATCGTCAGTTGTGACTATTTCAATGACAGTTTAATGTGGGCATATTTTTGTACTGCAACTACTGCAGACCCAATGTTTAAACAAGAGCTAAAAGAATCATTTCAGTTGATCCATACTTGCATGTTTGGAGTGTGGAGTTCATAGTTGAATTTCCTTAAATGTAGGAGATCAGCTAAGCACACTGCAACACACTGATACCTTTTGTAAAGAAAAAATGGAATTATTCAACTATAAATACATCTTGAATGTACTGTTCATATCATCGTAATGTGTGACCTTACTTAGATCTCAGTGAGCTTGGTGAAGTTTCTACAAACAGGTAGTAAGCCACAACAGTATGAGGTCAGAAGTACAGGTATGTATAGGTCATATCTTGACTGCTGTAATCAATATTTTCATAACAACTAATGAAAAAACAATGTATAATGTGAAAGGGGTCGATCATAGTGATGAAGACACAGATAATTATCACCCACTCTGCAGCTCCACTCAGCTCTATGAAGCATTTTAGCGTCTTTCAGCTAAATGTTTTGGTTTTATGGCCCACAACAACAACAACAACTAGTGTTTTGGTTCATTCTCGACACCATCATCAGTTTGCTCCTCTGGATATGCCATAACCTAGATGACTAATAATCTTGACAGACATAAAGAGCCAGATATCTCCCTCGTAAGTTCCCTCGTTGGTTTCTGAAGAGCAGTCTTGAAGCTCAAAGTGCGCGCCTCCGACCGTTGCCATCTTGGCAGTGCCTGACTCTGCCTAACCCCTGACTAATCCAAAATGGGCAAAGAGGTGGAGCTGAGGCGGCCCAAATGAAGCCTGGTTGCTGAAACAAGCCACCTAGCAGCTAGCAACCTGTCACTCAAAGCAGCGACATCCTTAATTATGCATAACTTTACGGCTTAATAACATTTAAACAGGTGAGTTATAAAAAAAAAAAAATCATCCCCTTTACAGTTGTCATGAAAGGGGAAATTAGCTATATTTGTACCAAGCTGTAAACATGTTTATTTCTGCTGTAAAGTTGAGCATTTCAACATGGGGTCTATGGAGATCGATTCACTTTTGGAGCGAACCTCAAGTGGCCATTTGAGGAACTGCAGTTTTTGGCATTTCCGCATTGGCTTCAATTTTCAGCCCTGGAGGTTGCTGCTTGGACCAAACCAGAGTGAACAGGAAAGTAACTATTGGATTTACACCCATCAGGTGGCCAGTAACATGACTTGAAATGAATACTGACATTGCTCTGTATTTGCTGTTTGTGTAAATAAGCCACTAACATATTTGCCATATAGCCTTCATAAGGCGATAATATTCTGATGTTGTATTTAAAATATTTTAAAAAGGGAAACCAATAAATCAATACCTCCTTAGATTTTACAGTTGCAGCCAACAGGTTTTTTGCAAATAAAGATACAAAACTTTATCATGATCTACCTTACTGTATGAATTATCTTCAGTTCTCAGAGTAATGTCATAGAAACCTTAGATTTATTTGAAGTTCAATACTAGAAGTTTTGAAAGTTTCATTTATGGCTCCTGAAACATTTTTTACAGTGTATGATGGTGCAAGCCTTAATAGAATTTCCAGGATAAATTAGCATGCAAAACAACATAAGGATGGAAAAGATATACAGTATCCTACAGTATGTACAGGATGTCGTTTTTATGTCACATTTTTAGGCAAACATTCTTTGTGCAACCAGGCACTGATGTTTATCATCGTCCCTCTGTGTGCTCCTCTGTCTTCTCTTCTCATTTAATCCAGGGTTTTTCCATATTGTCTTCCTTTTCTCTGTGTAAACTGATCTGTGTGTGTTATGTGCCAGGATACAGTGCCTCCCCCTCGCCAGCACATGTCAGTTTAGGACAGCATCTGCTCCCTGTGAGCAGCTGAACGAGCTGAATGGGGGCCAGAGCATGTACGCATATATCAGTGGAATCAGGTGACAGAGACAGGTGACTGTGCTGCAAAGAAAGAGCAAATACATCTCTTTGAATTAGAGACTGAGGGAAAGAGAAATAGAGGGAGAGGAGGGTGGAAAGAGTCAGAACTGAGAAGAAAATAAATATGAGAGTGAAAAGAAATGTGAAAGTGAAAGATGAGAAAGGGAAAAGAAATAGTCAGAGGAACGAGATAGCAAGACAAGCAGCAGCTATTTTTAAAAAGAGCATTCAGCTGAATAAAACATTAACCGGCTGCGGCCCAAATTACCAGAAATCACAAGGCAAGCGTGAAATAACCATGTCAAATTATAGCAGGCTTGTCACATATGTTTTGTTTTTTAATGACGCCAAGATGGCTTTTTTTTAAACATGCAGTTTCTCATGTGCTGGATCGCTGAGACCTGTTCCAATGAGTCAGGATTAACAACCATAAAATGTTGTTTATGTTCTACACGATCAGATGCCTTTTCACCGTCACATGTGGCAAAAACAAAACACTGTTTGGAGCATAAAAATTCAATCGTCTCCTGATTCACACTTGGCCCAGTTCCTAGCCTAGATGTAAGTGTGCCTCGGCTCTTTATATATTCCACCAAAAATGATCCTTGTCATCCTCAGCGTCATCATCATCAGTGACATCTGTGACTAATTATGCATGCTGTAGTCTAGGCCAGTGCTTCCCAACTGTTTTTGTCTGATGTACCCCGTCAGATGAACTCAAGTACCCCTGCCACCAGTCTGGGTTCCTAATTTGCTCATTTGAATTGATTTTAAACTGAGTGATGTTAAACACCATCAATTATATTAAACAATATATTGTTACAACAGTTTTGAACTCTCAGTGTTTATCTTATTTATACATTACTGTTAGGGTTAGGGTTAGCTATTTCAACTATTTCAACTGTGTATATTCATTACTTATAGCTAATTATTTTGTCTGTTTATCCATTGCTTAAGTCAACTGATTCAACAGTAAATTCAGAACATTTCTCACGCACAGACCCTAAGCAACAATGGACTCATCCTACTTACAAGTAATGTGTGTATATCCAAAACTTGATATACCGTATTCCTCTGTGTCGTTAACCTCTGTTGCTGTCCAAAATCTATTAAAACATGTTGATGAGTGACATGTTGCTTTGCCACAAAAAGAGTTTAGGCACAATAGTTTGTTTAGAAATGGCTCCAAAGACTTGACTTGTAAATTTCTCAAAGAACATCCATATAAAGTCAAGAGGTTGTGATGTGTAACACAACAAGCTAGCAAAGCTCTGTAAACAGAACCACGTTCCTGTGCCTCCGCAGTGGCGTCTGACTTACACTGCTACTCTCCGGAGACTGAAAACCTGATCGCTATTATCAGTCATTGAAGACATTTCTAAATAAACTACTGTGACCAAACTCTTCATACTAAACTCACTGACTTGTTTTTAATAGTTTTTGGACTACAATGGAGATATACGGCACAGAGGAATAGATATATCAGGCTTTGGATGCACATACAATACTCCTAAGTATCAATTCACTGTTGCTCTGGCTCTGCACATGAGATTTATTGACAATAAGAAAAATAGAAAATCGTTTGTCATATCCTTTAATTCATTATTGTTTCGCTATTTCATTATCCAATAGGCTTATATTTACTGTAGCTAAACTGTTTTAACTTTTAGCTGTTTTTTTTAACCATAATTACTTTTAGCCATGTACTGTACTGTATTTCACCCATTCACCCATTAAGCTAACTTTGCTGCTTGCTTGCTAACTAGTTTTCACACACTCTTAATTACAACATGTGATCAGGTGTTACATCTATATATACAGTACCAGTCAAAAGTTTGTTTGGACACATACTATATATACTATATATGTATATATATATATATATATATATATATATATATGTGTGTGTGTGTGTGTGTGTGTAGCATGTACCATATATGGCACGTATAGTCGTCATTATTCTGTATGTCCCTGCTTGTTTTAATTTAACATGTTATCATTCTTGGCAGTAGGTAGGTATGTTATGCTCTCCTGCCAGCTGTTTACCACAGGGAAAGAGCATCTATTCCCAAAAGAAACTATTTCAGATTCCAGTATCATATTACACAACATGTTCTCTCTTTCTCCTCACTTTTTCTCTCTCTTTGTGCCCACACAGCCATACTTTTAAAGCCCAAATGGAGCACTTGAAACAGATACGTCTGTTATTTGAGCTGACCTCCTAAAAGCCTGGAAAGAAATCCCAACTCGGAGTTCCTACATTAGCAATGACTACAAATTAAAGACTTCCTACCATCTAAATTAAGCTTTAAAGATTTAAATGTGTCTTGCCTCCTTTTAATTGAGCTTTTTTATCACTGCAGTGCAGAGCATGAGTTATGTATTCAAAGTCTGTTTCCCTTCAGACTTATTCTTAACCTTTCATCTGCTTGCTTTATTTCCCTTCATCCCCCGTTTCTACCCTTTCCTCCTCCTCCTACTTCCCCTCCTCCTCCTCCTCCTCCTCCTCCTCTTGCTCCCCTGTTGTGTACAGTATCTGTGTATGTGAACCCCATTTTAGTCCAGCTGTGTTGTGAGTTTTAAAACAAATCTGAATCAACTGTGTATCAGGTACATAAATCACGTGATTTATTTAATTAGCTAACCCTCCCAGAGATCTCACACTCCGCTTGGAATGCCTCGCTTACTGACCTCATGGAAAACTGCAGCCTGCCAAGGTTTCCTCTCATATCCCCTAAAAAGGAACCTAAGGAGTACGTTTGGAAATAGACCCTGATAGGGATTTTTTTTCACAGTGAAAGCAAAACATAAGCTTAGGATGGTTGGACACACACAGGCACAAATTGGTGCTTTTGATGGGGGATAAAGTGCTTCTACAGATATCACATGTGAATGTTGTGTGTGTACTGCGTGATGATGAGAGGGTTTTACTACAAGACAGGTAAATTCAGAACCCTGGCAGCCATGTCACAGCTCTCTGATCTTACCCCTGGTTGCTTTGGTCTCCAGGCTTGTGATGCTTCAGTGTTTGGGCCTCAGCTGTGAGCTGGATGAGAGCACATGCTCCCAGGCCCGATTTGGAGCCCACACAGGGGTAACCAAGTTAAAGTGAACCCAGACAGACGCTTTGCCAATGTGCTGTCTCCTCTGGCGTTACATCAGATTGCTTGTGATGAATACATCCCGTATCCCCCCACTCTCTCTCCGTTTTTCTCTCTTGTACTGGCTAGACAGGCGTTTTGTCCTCTGTCAGGGCATATAATGAAAGTTTGATTAGAGAGATTATTCTTACTATTTTACAATCAACTGACAGCAAAGACAGCATTATGGAAAAGCTGACGTAGCTGTCATCATTACTAAGTATTGGATATTACACAGTATATCCTTGCAAATACTCCGATCCATGCTGAAAAGCCAATGTAGTAAGTTGAAATGTATGTTGTTTAAAACAACCACCTGCAAAAGTAAATGTATTAATGTTGATATAAGTCACCAACCATTGTTTCAAAATACTATCAAAATATACATGTTTATCTTAATATGTACAGTATATTACATAATATCAGTGGTGGAAATATACTTGTTTACTCATTTACTTAGGCCTAAGGAACACAGGCCATCAACAAAGCCCTCCATCCTCTCTGATGGAATTATAAGTCTGTACATTTACCCAAGTACCGGAGGCAAGCTGAGTGATTCTATTTGATGCTACTTTAATCACTACATTTCAGAGAAAAATACTTTACATTTTACTCCTCATTTATTTGACAGTTGAAGTTACTTTACAGATTGATAATTTACATACGAAACATATGATGAACTGAATTATGATGAATTGTTATAACTAAACAAGCATATTAAGTAGTTAAAATTAGTTCGCAACTAACTACAATGTTAAGATTCTGCTTAAGTATTAATGCATAAGTAATCGTAATACAGTGTTATATATACAGTATATGTAATATAACACTCTGAAAGGGCCCATTATGCATAATACCTTTGATACTCAACCACATTTTGCTAATAATATTTATCTGCCACATTGTGAAACATTTTTGCTCTTTTGGGACAATTGTTATGTTGTGTTTAAAGGATCAGTGTGTAGGATTTAGTCGCATCTAGTGGTGAGGTTGCAGACTGCAACCAACTGAATACCCCTCACCCTCCCTCCGCTTGTCTATTCTGGGCTACTGTAGAAACATGCAACATGCAACATGGCAGGCTCTGTGGAAGAGGACCTGCTCCCTATGTAGATATAAAGGGCTCATTCTAAGGTAAGGTAAACACAACAATTATTATTTTCAGGGGATTACACACTGATTAAAATATACTTATAAATATTATACTCCATTTCTGCCGAGTCTGTTCCATTCAAATTATTATATATTGAACAAGACAAGAGAAAAAGGCTATTTTTGGTTTTGATTTTTTAGGATTAAAGGTACCCCTGTGCAGTTTCTGACCTCTAGTAGTACTATGGAGCAGTTTGTGTTTGAGCATTTTAGGAGTCCTGTTTTTTGTGTGCATACTATTCCACTGATCTACAGGTGGCTGTAATGTATCAAAAAATGCAGCAATACACCAACAGATGTAGGGAAGAAAACTGCAAGCTAGTAAACATAGATGTAAACAATGCAGGATTAAAGTACTCATAAAAATCAGCTTTGCAAATGAGGATGGAAATGCATTCTACAATTTTGTTAGACCTCAAGGATACACAGAATACACACAATGGGCCTCGTTCACCAACATCTTCCTATATCTTCCCTAAGAAAAGTCTGTCAGATTCACGACATGTTCTTAAAACCGCATAATTGTTCGCACCTGTGTTCTTATAATGTTGAATCGTATTGTCCTCCTAAATTGAAAGCATTTGCAAGGTGGTCCTAATTTGCATAGGTAAACGCCTGCATAGGTAAAGCAAATAGTTGTGATAGAATTTGGCTGAGGTACTCTATGGGCTGTCTAATGTTTTTGCAAGAATAAAACACAATTTCTCAGCTGTTCTCTTTATACACACCTTCTCTGGTTTGTAAAGCAGCTTTCCACCTGCTGTGTCTAAAGACATCCAGCGTCCTTTTAAGATGCCAATGGTGCCCCCGATGGCAAAGTGAGTATGTGTGTGCTGCTGATTTAAGGACACCTCCTGGTGAGTCTGAGGGTTGGTGAGTGGTGTCAATAACCAAGGGGCCAGGGCATATCCTCCATCTCCTAATAAAACAAGTCATCATAGAAATAGAAGCCCACTGTTGCTGAAATTTATAATTACTCAAAGATGTGTACCAATGAGCCATGTGTCTCCAGCAGCTCTTTATTCAAGGTGCATACCCACAGAACTGTTTTGTAAAATGGGAAGCGGGGGACCACATTCAGAAGGTGGTTCTTGGAGTCGCAGATGAGTTGTACATTTATGAAATGGAATAGCTTGCAGTTGAGATATGGGAACAGATCTGAAGAGGGTGCCTTACGGGTGTGCAGTCTATTGCGCTGATGGTGTTGGGTAGACCAGCAATGGAATGGAATCCTGTCTTGACTGGGCCCCGTTCTTCTGCTGGGAATTTTATGTATTGTGTGACCAGTTCATTTATTCCATCCACAACTCACAGGAGAGCTGATGGATGCCTGTGATATGTCCAACCTGTCTCTTAGCTCCCTCTGAAATGTCCCAGTGGCTAAAAAGCCCAAGGTGGAGAGTATCTGCACACGTGGTGGTACAGGGTTAGACCTTCTGGTATGGCTCCGCAGTTCTGGCCCCAAACTATTGCAAAGTTCCATGAGGACAGCTCTTGGTAGCCTAAAGCATCCCAAGAAGTCGTCACTCTCTGCAAATAGATCTACATGGTCCTGGAAGATGCGTTCCCTCCTCAGAGCACGATCTGCAACATCATGCAGCAGCAGTAAATATGCCATTGTGCGATTAGGCTTATAAACAGCGTGATCAATCACTGAATATTGGATGGCATGGTTCCCAATTAACATAATTGATATGAACTGAAGTGTTAGTGTAGTGTTTATTTTAAAAGACCATAAACCTTTGTAAAATAATGAAAATAATTATTAAAAAACATTATAAATGATAAAAAATATTATTGTAATTTAATATACAACTGTAGAATTGAAGAAAACACTATAACCAATTGTTTTGCACAAACATGTCAGCACTCAAATGTGCGTAAGTGTGCTCTTGAGTGTGCGTAGATTCTGTTCTTACCTAAGAAGAATAAGAACCAAGAATAAGAAAACATTGGTGAACGCCAAAATCTTGTGTGAAAACTACATAAGTGTGTTTTAAGAAGAAATTTCTTCTTAAGAGCAGTTGGTAAATGAGGCCCAGTGTGTTTTGGTGAGTAACACTCAAATGTAAATAAAACTCTGCAGGGTCCCTTTAAAGACATTATATGAAAATTTCCATTGATTGCATCATGCAGTGGTAGTATGAAAAAGACCCTTGAAAGCTTCTGTAATCACATAAAATTCTACTTTAATGATACTTTGATGAATTTTAGATTGGCGGCAGTATCATGTCCAGTCTGCTGCTATTCCTTCAGTGGCAGCACTGCCCCTCTGAATAATACCATGCTGGAATCATATCAAGTCAAAAAAACAGCAGGAAAAGTTTTGTTTCCGATACATAACTCATTGAAAATGAATGAAGCAACTGTGTTCCTTTTTTCCAGAGACTTGATTACACTCATTGACTTTAAATATTGACATTTTTTCCAATAACAAGTATTCCTAGAATTCTTTGCTTTCACACACATGGACATTATACAGCAGCTGTCAGTAAGGCCTTGTGGGTCAAAAGCCGGACGGAGTAATGGAAGGAGTTGGGAGGACCAGAGCTGTGTTTGAGTGCCTGAATAAACAATCACGGGGTCGTCTGGAGTTTGAGGTGTCTGTGACTGAGAATTAATGGGGGTCTGCAGGTCCACAATTTGGATAAAGATGAGACATAACTCGTGGGAAATACAGTATCATGGTCAACTTTCTCTCTAGCGTGTTTGGGTGTTATCCATAGGAAATGTTTGATGCCTACAAAGTGGACAAGAGTTACAGTTTGTCGGGTCGTGTCATGATATCTTTGGCCAGACACAGCTGGAGATGAAAGAGGACTGTGGAGAAGTCAAGCTGGGAAGCAGAGTGGGCTGCTGCTCAAAGACAGCTTGTACCAAACGCATGACATGATCGGTGTTTATTTGCACAGTTGTACAGAACATTCCCCAATCTGCGCGGCATAATCGGGATGGCGTAAACGCAGACAAGAGTGACGTCACACTGGCATGGCCTCTCAGGCCACCTGTATTTTGAAGAACTAGGCTAGCCATATACGGCTAAATATTGTGATTCTGTGCAACACCTCTGAGGACACTTCAGCATTGCTGGAGGAATTTGTTTACTGACCACTACAGTGTCACACACTGACAGTCATATCCTCTCAGTGGAGCTGTAAATAATCACAACTATTCCAGTTACTCTGTTGCAAAAAGAAGTTCTCACTAAGCTGCTTTTGAGTGCACATTCAAAGTGAAACAAATTACATTCTTTTGGCATTACTTTTTTTTTCGAATTGATTTACATTTTTTTCTTCAACATTCACACACATCAAGGAGCAATTTGGGGTCTGGGGTCAGTTAAGGACACTTTGACGTGCAAAGATGACTAAACCAGCAACCATGCAATTAATGACTAACCTGCCCAACCACCTGAATTACAGCAACCCTAAAAAAATATGCACATTAGTATTAGTAGTGTTTTATACACATATTTCACAGATTAATATGCAAAACACTGGTATAATACCTTCTGAATGTGTGTAAAATATGTTATTGTAAAACTCTTTGGTTATTAATCTATTGATCAACTTTATTTTTATTTTTTCTTTCACAGAAACACTGTCATTTCTCAGTATTGATAGTTTTTTGACAGTTTATTATCAGTATGTATGAGTTTAAAGCAGTATCAAGAACAACAAAACAAGCTGTAAACAAACCCTTGACATGTCACCACCTCATACAGTTGTTATGGCACATTTTAGAAAACTTGAACATTCATTTGCAGTTGAGTTTCCTTCCAGTATTCACTCTCTGAGCAGATGGTTAACAATGGGTTTATCAGAGCTTTTTCACTAAAAGCAGCTGCCTGACATGGCCTGAAAAAAAAGGTTGATCTGAGGGGAACTGCAGAGTCAGGTGATAATTATTTGTAGGTTCATGACTACGAATGACCCCTTTTTGTTTTCTTTTGTTTGTTAGCCTCGTCGATTTTCTTTTTTCTGCTATCTAACGATGGATAACTGTCTGAAGGATAAGAGAGATCCAAATGAACTCTACACTGATATTTTGTGATCAATTTGCGGCCTTTCTACCTGTAGAAAGTTTTTTACAGGACAATTCATACACTGAGGGAGTTTCAATGTTTCGACTTTAAAAGGCTTTAAAAGCAGACACATAATACATAAAAGAGATTATTCAAAAAACATTAAGGGACAATTTCAAATGTCAGTGACAATGTCAAAAAGCTTCACATGAAAGAAATTACAGCACTAAAAAGTTTAGTTGGAGCTGGTCAAAAAGAGGCCAAACCCTGTCCCTTTAATGCACACCAGTAAACACTTTGTGCTCAACCTAATTAGCCACATGAGATGCTATATCCTTTAATTATACCTCGCAATTATGCAAAGAAAACAAAATCCAACCGGCTACTGTTTCCACCTTTGCCTATCAGTCTTCAGTGAAGCCCTGTGCCACACACAAATGAATGTATTATACCAGGTGCCACTGCCTGGTCTCGAGGGTACAGAGATGTAGGACATTATCAGTCACCAGTGAACCCCAGAGAGCAGCACTGCCACCAGCATTTTTGTTACTGACTCTGTTTCCTGAACTTGCTTCTCATGAGACTCTGTGGAGACCCTCCATCTTGTTAGATATACTATGTGTATATAACATGCCATGTTTCATATCACGATTTGTAATCCCACCAGTGTGCTCATCAATTATTTGTACTTTTTGGCATCTGTAAACACATACAGTGCTGTATTTCCTTTTTGTGACCTTTAATGTCGCATGTTGTGGACAAGTAACTAAGCTCTTTTTTAGTCATGTAAGGGTTTTAACAGCTTATCTGTTTTTATACAAATTCCTGATAAATTAGCCCCTGATAAATGTACTGCCTCTTTGAGAATCCGGCCCCATTAGGTGAGCTGATGCGCTTGATGAATAGGTTGTGCTCCTCATCTTGTTGGCGAGAACAAATTGTACCCGGTAATCAATGAAAATTTAATTGAGTGACAGAGAACTGGAGCCCTAACAGGCACATTATGCCATTCTTTGATGTATTTTCAAAGCCTGTTTTTATCCCGGCCTAATTAATCAGTATAATGAAGACTTTAGATGCAGTGGGTGACGTGGGTGATGTGTTGTCTTAGAGGCAGACAACCACTGGCAAGTAACTGTGCACTGAGCTGTCATCTGTGGAGACAAACTAGCAATAACAAGAGCAAAAGGTGAAACGACAACCAGAGACAGTGTGATATATTTTGCACGGCTACAGATGAGCAGTGTTGAAAGATATCACACATTTAATTTAGAAAATCTGAGAGAGGGCTAATATGGCACAGTACTGAATGAAGCTGTGCACCCATCTGCTAAAATGACTAACTTAAAAAAAGGGTGGTATAGGCCTTGAAATGAAATCTCCAAATGACAAAATGTTTGCAGTGTTTAGGAATGGCAAAGATATCACAAGGGAATATTTCTTCTCTCTGTAAAATGATTTGTTTTGAGGCGTTTAAATGAGGACTAGCCTGTTGCTGGAGGCATTAGCTTAAATGATTGGCTGTAACTTATGATTCAGTAATGAGAGGCAGCAGCGAGGTGGGAATGAGAGTTTTGACTACGGTGCACCTGCGTTCTGCTGACATTTATAATCCTCCCCTGCTTGTTAGTTTTGCCTAATAAGTCTTTTAAAGGCTCTTATCTCCTTATCTTCAATGTTATGCAATTTTAATATTTTCTTTCACATGATAATTACAGAAATTAGGTTGTGAGACAATCAGCCTCGGGTTGCAACAAAGTCTTTGATACTTCTTTTACATGCTGCAACAATCCTTACTCAAATTGAGCAACTGAGCTAATTTTAGAGGGAATTACTGTTTCCTGATAGCCTGTAATTTCCCAGATGTCTCCTCTCTGTTTTTCCCCGTCTATCCATCAAATATGTGCAAATAGTTGTAGCCATTCCTTCATAATGACACTGCTATTTTGAAACTAAACATGCTCAGTGTTAATGCAGCCACACATGAGCTTACAACAGCTGGTGCAAGAATCTGGGGTTCTTCAGATGTCAATCAGATATCTTTGGTCCATTGTTTTTTTCACCTTTCAGAGCGGTGAGGCTGCACTTTTCCTCTGCCAGTGGCAGAGACTGTAATCCATGTAAACAGAGTGAGTGGCCCTGGTGGCTTTGCGCTGCGTGCCAGGACAAGCCGTGGAGACGTCCTGTCTCATGAGAACTTTGTCACTGTTGGGGGAGCAGGAGAAGCTGAAAGGATGAGAGGGGAGGATGAGCTTGTCATGCGGGCCTCTTCACTCTCTCACACAGCGGCAGGACTGCTGGCCTTGTCGCCTCCAGCTCCTGCGTCTGCTGCTGACGAGGGCTGCTGTCACTCCGGTCGTCGTCCCAGCGTTTCGATAAGCTGCTGACAGCTCCTGACAGGCCTGCAGCTCAGCCTGCGTGCTCACCTGAACACACTGTCCTGCTCACTCCGAAATGAATGGTTAATAAATTAGTGTACCTCATTCAGTGTGGACATACTGACTTTTTAAAGAAGAAATAACACAATATTTCTCTTATACTTCATATGGAATAAAATCTTTGCTCAGTTCAGTACACTAAGAGCCTTGACAAGAGACTAGTAATTAATAGTGTTTGGTAATGTTTCCAAAATGGATAGATATCCCTCTATAACTGATGTTACTAATTCTCTTTGCTGGCTCTGTTGCTCTTCTGTACTATTTAGGATGTCACATAAACATTTTAATGGCTTCATCACAAAAGTAAAACAAGAAGTAAACAGGCTTAAACTACCAGTCATTGTCATTACCAGTTATTCTTCTGACAATTTTCTCAAGTACTCATTGTTTTGTCTATAAAATGTCAGAAAATAGTAAAATATGTGCAACCAAAAGTCCAAAACCCAACAATATTCAAGATACCATCATATAAGAGAAAGAAAAACAGCAAATCATCACATCTGAGAAGCTAGAATTAATGGATGTTTGAGCATGTTGACTAAAAACAAGGGACTCAAACAAGTATTAAAACAGTTGCTAATAAATTTTCTGTTGATTGATTCATCAATTAAACAGCTAATAGTTTGCTAAACTAAACATGCTGTACCTCACCAGGAGACATTTTTGTTGTTTCCTACTTGTAGTCCTTTTCTGCTCACTCTCAGTCATGCTGTTTGGTGGTGCGATCATGGATAAATTTGATATTTCACACAAAATTAAACAACACAGTTTTTTGTATGATCTATATTTAAATGAGTGAACTTTATCAGAACAATTTATCATCCGCCTAACAAAATGTAGTGGTTAGTTTGTACTCATTAGATGAAAGTAAACAACTATGGTAATGAAAATTAAGAAACAATTGGGATATGAAATTAAAAAGTTGCGATTATTATTTGATATGGATCAACTGGACTTTTATTATGTCAAAAAATATACAGTACTTCGAGCACTGGTGGTCAAACCATTGGGTGATTCAGAATACATTACGAAGTTTAAAAGAAGGAAAGATGTAGGCCATGTATTATTAAAGGCTTTTTATGATTATACTCAAGACTCAGAGTGCCTTGGATTTTCTCTTCTTTTTACAGACATTATGAAGTTTCTTTGAGACCAAATGATGAAAGGCAAGTTACATAAAACCAATCACATCATGACGCAAAAAATATGATTTCATAGCAAACAGTATTTCTGTTCCATTTAGCCAAGAGCATAGTCAGAATTAAATAGCTGTGCAAGGTTAAAGCAAATACAATTAAGGATTATATATTTTCTGTTGCAGTTCTTGAGGAGGTGTAATAAATGATATTTAAAATGTAGCAAAGAGCCGGTTAAAGGTGCAGTGTCTAGAATTTAGTGGCATCTAACAGAACGGACTTTGTTAGAAATGGGATATAATATTTATAAGTATGTTTTAATTAGTATAATCACCTGAAAATAAGAAATGTTGTGTTTTCGTACCTTAGAATGAGCCCTTTGTATCTACACAGGGAGCGGGTCCTCTTCCATGGCCGCCATGTTGTACCACCATGTTTCTACAGGAGCCCAGAAGAGACAAACCAAACACTGGCTCTAGAGAGGGACTTTTGCATTTTTCGCAAGTTTTGCAGCCACCGTAGGTTCTCCTACATGCTTGGAAGTGGAGGGTGAGGGGTACTCAGTTGGTTGCAATCTGCAACCTCACTGCTAGATGCCACTAAATCTTACACACTGGTCCTTTAAAATTTTTACCCTCTCAAATGGAAGTTATAATTTTCATATATATTCATGATGGATCAGAGTGCATTAATATTTGCAGATCTGAGCTGGAATGTTGGGGAACGGGACTGACCATATAGACTTAGAGTATGCATTTTTGATGAGCAGAATCCACTGGAGAAAAAGCAAACCACTAGTTGGTTATTGTAAAGGTCGAGAGGAATGAGGATTGGTTCATGTTATGAGAATTGAACATATTCTAGAGACACTAAGGTCATAAATTGACCGGAGAACAAGTCTTTCTGGTAAAAATGACTACATCGACCACTAATCAGAACAGAGTTATCACAAAATGGGATACATTTCATAGTTTGGATGAGACTAATAATAGGTAATGCAAAATGTCTTGGTGCTTGGTGAACAGGTCCATTTTTTCCTTCCGCAGGGAGATACATCAGTTGTAATGGCTCTCATTTTGGCGGCACAACTGGGAAAGCTTTAAACAGATTTGGCACCAGACAGACAAATGGCTCGACCGCACAGATCAGTGTGACAATAAAACCAGAGCCCAAAGAATTAAATCAACCCCAAGAGTAATTACATTCAAACTATTGGTCAACCTTTTTCCATTCGCTTATCCCATTGTTATCAGAGACATCATCTCTCAGCTCCTGTGTACAACAGGTCCACAAGTGTGGAATATATTTCAGGCGGTAATGATGTTGCGTGCAAGGGCCTCGTATCCTGTGGGACAAGAGGAGTGAGAAGATGATTTTATTAGACAAAAGATTGACGCTTAACCTGAAACGTGGTGGAAAGGAAGATCAAATCCATCCTGAAATTCATGAGCTCTGCAGCGTGAGTGCATACAGGATCACTCAGACACAGTATGAGTCATACTGTATCTGAAATTGGCTGGTGGTGAACACTCACAAGTATTCTCCAAGTGGCCATTTCAGTAAATGCACATGTCACTGACAATATGTTTATACAGTAAGTGGTTTATCAGCCTGTTTTATGGGAAATAAATTAATGGAAAGTTCCTCCTCCGAACTTTGACATGACATGCTCTGTGCCATAAAGTTGCTTAATTAACTCAGAGTTTAGTGGGGAATTTTTATTCTTTTTTTGGGCAATGTGACTGTACAGATGACTCAGTGGAGCTCGCTCTAACCACGCTGAATTTTTCCATTATGCTGGAGGAGTCTTATAATCCGAAGATTCAAAGGACTGCAGGGCAAAGAGGGATTTTCCTACACAACAAAATAAGGACCAATATTTGCAGCGTACCCTATGGTGTCCTGTTTATTTGATCTGTGAAAATGTACAGGACTAATTATGTGCAAATGTACTCATTAGCTGAAGCCACTCCACAGAGAGAAATTGTCGATGAATTATTCAAGCTCTCTCTCTCCCATACATGACATCAATACTCGGCCATTCCTGCCACACTGCTGTGCATTCTCATCTCCAATTGCATTCTGCCGCTTTGAAATGAAGAGTCTTTGAATTTATCAGAAGAGATGCTCAAAGAATACAAATCATTTATATCTGTCTGCTCCAGGTTTGACTATCTTCCCAGCCTCCAGCCTTCTCTCCTCAGACCCCTGTCCTCTGCACTGTAGATTTAATTAGTTCTGCCCCAGTAACCCTGTGCCTTTCTTCTTCTTCCCCTCAGGATATGGCCATGCAGCCCCCAGCACAGATGGAGGGAAGGTGTTCTGCATGCTCTACGCCCTCCTGGGCATCCCTCTCACCTTGGTCATGTTCCAGAGCGTTGGTGAGCGGATCAACACCGTTGTCAGGTACCTGCTCCACCGCCTGAAGAAGTGCCTTGGCATGAGGCGCACCGAGGTTTCCATGGTCAACATGGTGACCATCGGCTTCATATCCTGCATGAGCACTCTGTGCGTGGGAGCGCTGGCCTTCTCTCATTTTGAGGGATGGACCTTCTTTCACGCCTACTACTACTGCTTCATCACGCTCACCACCATCGGCTTCGGGGACTATGTGGCGCTGCAGAATGACCACGCTCTACAGAAGAAGCCACAATACGTGGCCTTCAGCTTCATCTACATCCTGACAGGCTTGGCTGTGATCGGAGCCTTCCTCAACTTAGCGGTCCTCCGCTTCATGACCATGAACGCTGAGGATGAGAAGAGGGATGCTGAGCAGAGGGCTTTACTCGCACATAATGGTCAGGCGGGCGGACACATCCACTGCTCTGTAGACCCGGCCTCCTCCTCCTCCACGCCGTCTGGGTGTGGCGGAGGGAGCGCAGTTGGAGGTAGTGGGGGAGGAGCAGCGAGCCGGGGCCTACGTAACGTTTATGCCGAGGTGCTCCACTTCCAGTCCATGTGCTCCTGCCTTTGGTACAAGAGCAGAGAGAAGCTGCAGTACTCCATACCCATGATCATCCCACGAGATCTCTCCACTTCGGACACCTACATGGAGCAGGGAGAGGCTTTCTCCAACCCCCTCCACTCCAACGGCTGTGTGTGCAGCCTGCAGCGCCACTCGGGCATCAGCTCAGTGTCTACTGGTCTGCACAGCATCAGCAACTACAGAAGACTCAATAAACGAAGAAGCTCCATCTAGAAACCAGGAGAACTTCATGCTTTAAGGTCATGTCCCACTTGTGTGCACCATGTGGTGAGGAGGAGCTCTGCTACTGCGCTCCTAAATTAGCTGTGGACATCAGGGGAACACAACTCCAGTCTGAAAGAGACGCAGCGCTCCTGATGTTTGCTTCTTTAAGGCGCTGAAAAGAATGGAGCTGCAAGCCAGACTCCAGCCATGCATTTAACTTCCATTAGCTAAGCACAAACCATTTAGGACTAACATCATTACTGATGTCACTGAGAAATAATGCTAATGGTAGTTTAAGGAGAATTAATTACACAAACTCTGAAACTGTTGCTGTTAGAAAACAGGGAAATTAAAATATGTGCAGCTCTTTCTGCACCTCTGAATTCTAATATTATTATACTGTAATGATATTGAATTCAGTATTTTCTTTGTTCATATGACAGAAAATATCTTCTAATAAGAAAAGGGACAAAGTACACTGTGAGCAATGTTTTTAAGAGGGAGTGGGGTGTATAAACTGTAAATAATGCCCCGCTGAGAAAATACAAACCTTATTTTATTGAATAATCTTAAATCCACTTTTTCCAAAAAGAACTTTCCAAAAGGAATCTTTGGTTGTATGTATTATACTCACTTCAGTGAAATTAAAAATTGTATATATTTGGACACTTCACTTGTAGGTGTTATTGAGGGAAAGCCTATTTTTTCAAGTTTTCAGAAATAATCTCATTGTCTTCTCCTGTGTGTCTGTAACTGAAGTTCAGGTTCAAGACAAACTTTTCTGATGTGCTTCATCTATTTTCCTTCCATGAGAAAACTCACATTTAGAGGCATTTAACTGACAGTTTTGATCGAGAGTGATTGCGCAGGTATGGCTTAAATGACTCACTGAAGGACTTTAACCACTAGGCCTCCCTGCCGCCCCTCTCAGACCTCACTGTCGTATTTTGTACAAATCACTATGAATTTCTTTTTCATAGTTTCTTCCTGTGCATCAAACTATTTTATGTACTTGTTGCTCGTCATATGTTTTCATATAGCACAACTATATTCTACTATAGTTTAAACTAGAGCATGTAAGCTCACTTTGTGCATAGTAGAAAATCATATCTTATTCACTGCTGCACCTTAGAAGATTGTTGTATTATGCTTTAGGACACTGGAATTCAGTGCACAATTTTATTTCATTTTTTTATGGAATCACATTTATGTTTTGTTATGTAAATGATATGCCCTAATTAATTCTGTCTTGTGTTATCAGTCTGAGTTGTTTGATTCCATTCTCTGTGTTACTGATGACTGAGAATAATAGCAACACACCTCACTAATAAATGGCCTCAGAGTTTGCACCTCATGCACTTACAGGGTCTTTGCTCCGGCCCCAAGTAACACACTTGATTCAGCCAACTGAGGTCTTTATGCAGTGTTCATTTTGTGTTAGACCTCTGACGGAGTTTTCTTGCATAATCTTTATTTTATTTTATTTTTGTAGTTTTGCTTTACAATGTCTCGATATTTTAGTCTTATCACATTCACAGTCACATTTTCATCTTTTTTTTCTACTGGAAGATACTTCTTAACTGCAATATACCCATTAACAATGTTCAGCATCTCTCAGTAACTGAGTGAAGGACATGTGTGTGTGGCTATACATTTACAGTATGCTTTTCCTTTAATCATAATAAAATATGATTTAATTTAAAACAATAGTTTATTTATTTGAGTGTCAACTGGTCTGAATAATCTAATAATCTTTTAGTCTTATTATATGTACATTCATTTATTGTTTGTATTGTTTTTGTTACTATTAATGATGTACTGAATCTAACTTGCATAACTTGCGCATGCGTCTACCAAAGATTATATGCATACAAGATAATACATCAGCGTTATGGTCATCTGCCAGAAGCTCCATCATAAATTGACTTTTATTTTTACAATAAACTTTTTAGATCTTGGTCTTTGTAAAGTATACATTTTAACCAGATGAAGGATTTGAGTCATTGGATGTCTAGATCTTAAGTTATCAGAGAAACAAGCTGAGCCAACGTTAGCAGCAGCTCGGCTCACAGCCCCTCCCAGAAGTCCTGTTTCCACTGAACAGCATCAGAGAAACACTGATTTTTAACATGAAACAGCTTTTTCCAGTGTTTTTACCAGTTTTAATCACCAAGTCCACTTTGTTTTCCTGGTAAAAACCTCATGCACAATGAACACTGAACCAAGAGAAGCTGACTGCAACAAAGGCGATGGTATTTGTTTAACAATGAAGACACATGATCCCACGCTACTTCACGACATCATCAAACTCCGTCTCGTGTTATTGTTTTGATTGAGAGACCCCTTGCAGCAGAAATTACATTTTGCATATTTAATATTGAATAAATAAATTGCAGATTGCAGATAAAGTGAGCAATAGTGGTAGGCATTAATACTGGATGTAATGAGAAAGCATTACATGGACCAACATTCATTCAGCTGAAAATTGTAGCTCTGGGCAACTCATAACAGGGGGAAAGGACAAAAATGACTTGTTACAAAACCAAAGAAATAATGTTTTTCTTCTCAATGCTCCAGACCAAAGGTGCTCTATTGCAGAATTGTCTTATAAAAATATGCATTTGATCAAAAACAGAAAATATGAGTTGATATGAGAGCAACTAAAAGATATAATTTTCAAATATAAATTTTTCCCCATATTTTTTGTGTCTTATTTGTCTCTATCTGATGTTATATGTTTTTGTGCTTTTATATTTCCTTCCTGTTTTCACTTTTGCTTTTTTGCTTCTGTAAAGTACAAGACATTGCCTTTTAATTTACAAAGTATCCTGTATAAATAAAGATTTTAGGCAAGCAGATCTCATTATATGGAGTACACACACCTACCGTGTGAACTGGCTTGTTTGGACACCGTTGCAGCAAATCTCTGTATCTATACCCGCCTGTGTCACCATTGCTTTCATCATGGCTAACTTTGCAGCCGGGCCTCAGTGCCATGTTACATAACCAAAGTTGGGATGAGGTGACTGAGTTTACTCACCCTTGTCATGATATTTATTACATAACTGTCACAGTGGCACCTGTATAGCTGAAACCATAAAGCCTGTCTTCCGCTCCACTTCCAAGAAGAAAGTTCCCTGACAATCAGGAGAGATCTTGATGTCCTTCATTACCTTTCATCACTCACCCTGCCAGGTTTGACCTGTATCAGCACTCTGCAGCTGCACAGTGCTCCTCACCAGCTCATCGCTATCTTCACATCACCTGTCGCTCTGGTTTACATGACAACCACATACACACATACACCCATGACAGAGTAACAACATTTAAAGTTGTGGGATTTTTTTTGTCTGTAATACAAAAGAAATATAATCAAATAAGTGATGTTACAATTTATTTGTGTATCTTCTGTCAAAGTGCATCATACATAATCATCAAGCTTTTTGTTAGTTTGTATAATTATGTGTCCGCTCAATTTTAACTAAGGAGTTTATCTAGGTAGCAAATCTCCCTCTTGACAATATTATCAGACATCACAATATCAATTTCTACTGTTATGCAGACGATCAATGACTATATATTTCAGTTTCACTGAATGACCCCACTTCTTTCAGTGTTCTTATTGCTAAATGAGGAAATAATGATGAAATTACAGTCGAAAGCCCGAAGTCTAAAGCTCTGAATCCTGATTATGCCTAAAGGCGCAATAACAGTTCAGATGATTCAAATGTAAATCAAATGTTCAAATGTGTGTTCAGAAACACTGGCCTTTACTTTCCGTTATGATCAGAGGGGTAACACACAAATGTACTGTACCTTTTTCTTATGTAATGTCACTTCTATGATAAACTTTTGTGTATTTAATGTATATAACCATAAAATTACGGATTGTGACTTCAGCAATATGAAATCACACCTAATTAGTGAAACGATGTGGTGCACTGTTTCTCTAATTGTTTTTTAAGATCCCCTCCTCTGGAAATGTTTGTGAATAATTTGTGTCTGATTTATCCACAAAAAAGTGAAATTACATAAAAGCACACCAACTCCTTCTCTCTGATTTAAAAATTCTGACTTTGTGATTATGCAAATATTTTTAACTTTTAAAGTTTAAATGTTGGGCCTAAGATGTCTCCTACTTAACTGAAAAGTCCACTCTCAGTGTATGTGGACTGGAGGTTTCACAGTTTCACATTTCCACATCACATTGGGCAAATTGCATAGTAGACCAAGATTGGCTTCTAAAAATGTGACATCTCCTAATCATGTTCATAAATGCATGTATTAAACTGAGATAAACTGAAACTCAGAGAAACTTTCCACTTTCAGCAGATGAATGTGAGAACAACCTTCATAGTGTCAAACTCTGCACATACATGATTCTGCACAGTGAAGCTCAAACATCCAAGAGAAGGAACAATAAGAAAAAGACTTTTATGAGTAGTGGCAGTGGGATTTGTTTTTGTAAGCAGGGCCGTAAGCAGGATCAAGAAATCTTGGGGTCAAGAATCCAGTGTTCCCCAGAGCAATATCAACCCCCTAAGAAATCTTTTTTATTAGCCACCAAAAAAGTCTGTAAAGAAATCTGTTCTATATTATTTGACCGTAAAACACTACAAGAATGTCTAAATGCTGTTTCAAAGCCTTGTCGGGAATATAAGAATTGGAGAGCATAGAAGATGTATTTCTTGCTGGCATATTTATGTTTTTGTCTTTGAACAAATGTCAGAATGTCAGAATCAGGTTTAGAGTCAAGACTCTTTTATGGTAGGTCGCTCGACACTTTTGAGAAGTGTTGCTCTACTGAAATGACGTATTTTTGACAGAAAAAAGCACTTTCTTTTCATGTCGCACACCTGGAGAATGTTATTATGACATAGACACCGTCATATTTTGCAATGTGATTGGATAGTGTTACCTATGTTGCCATGGAGATTATAGTTTTTACTGAACTTCCTTCCCTTTGGTCTGTAACTTTAGATAACTTGTAACATCCTTGTTTAATTAGTCCTGGTTGGTAATTGGTAAATGGTAAATGGACTGCCTTTATATATAGTCTTCTGACAGCTCAAAGCGCTTTTACACTACAAGCCATATTCACCCATTCACACACACATTCATACGCTGATGGCAGAGGCTGCCATACAAGGTCCCAACCTGTGCGTCAGTAGGATCTAATCATTCACGCACACATTCACACACCAATGGCACAGCCAATGGGAGCAATTTGGGGTTCAGTATCTTGCCCAAGGACACTTTGACATGCAGGCTGGAGGAACCAGGAATCAAACTGCCAATCTTCCGATTAATAGACGACCCACCCTACCTCCTGAGCCACAGCTATCAGTATGATATAATGTAACTAAACAAGCCAACTGGAGAATGGGATCTGGTTACCATGGAGACAACTGAAACCATTTGCCAAAGCATAAATTGAAAATGTCACGCAACTATTTAATTTCTGTTAAGTGACACTTATCAAAAGGGTTGAGCGACCCACCATAAATCAGCCATTATTCTTCCTTCCCTTAATTCTCTAAAAGAAAATAATGATTGTGACAGTTTATTTAATTCTGAAGGGTTAATTCCTTTACTTCTGTTCCCTTTAGCCAGGTAATGGATTCAAACACAGGTGGCACTGCCACTAACCTCACAAAGATGTCAATCTCAGTCCTTTTTAAAACAAATAACAGCTGAAGAGCCTTTCTTTAGGTCTTTGAACACAATCACAACATACTACTGTAGCATATGTGACAGCAAACATGTAAATATTTATGGGTTTAAGGACACAAATTACTTCTGACAGGCTGCAGTTCTTCATGCTTGGAAAGTCAAGCATTACAAAATGAACTGAGGAAATATTCAATCTGAAGTGATGTTTTTCATATTCAACAATTTTTGTTGTTTTACACTAATATAAACACCAGAAAAGATTAATTACAAATTACAATAAACTGCAAAGACATATGTATATAATTTTGTGGAAATTTGGAGCTTGCTAACTAAGAAACACCGCTCTGGATGTAATTAAGCAAAGAGATTTAACTTAATCGATTACGGAGACATTTGGATACAGCCTCAGTGCAGAGTTGACACATGAGATGCTACTCTAAGTCTGCTGGAAAAGCCTCCATAGTTATACTTCAGAGAAGGATTTGCTTCCCAAACAGCCTTTGCTCTAGACAAAACATAACACCAAGAAGAAAGATAGAACTTGACCCAAGAGAGGCCAGCTGGATAATATGGAAAATTCCTTCACAGATCCCCCCTTGTTGATCAAAAGATCAATAATAATTAACTACGATATTATCCTTCAGAGTTGGAGTAATATATACCTGCCTTAATCAATCAAACCTCATTTGTCAAACATCATGTGAATCAAAGTTTACAAAGATTAATATGAATAGATTTTATAACAATTAAGAATTAATAATGCAATGTAAAATTACTAATGTAATGTAGTAATCTTATGAATGTAGTGTAGTGTAACTACACTAACTATATATACTTTAAGATTAATTATAAAAACAAATCATAAACAAACCAAAAGAAAATGCACACATGGCTCTTAGTTCACATACGTAAGGATACACTTCATCATCTATTAAGGTTTTTCCATTCGTTCAACATTTCATTGTTTTTAAACATTTTCATCTTCATTCATCATTTCATCAAAGATATTACCCAGTGGAACCCAATCTTCGAATCCTCGGAGGTCATCATACATCACCTCCAAACCATTATCATTATTGCCTACCATTTGCTGAGTGGCTTGAAGAGCAGTAGTGATTCTCTTCAGGTGGTTTGTCTCAGAACCACAATAGTGGTGACATAATTAACATGGTGATCAAGAAGAATACACATAAGGCTAAATCCACAAAAGGATTGAGCGGCTTTTGTGACTGCTAAACCTGTGCACTGCAAACTGCACTGTCAAGGTAATAGCTTCATGGTTCACATGTGCGGTGGCATATCCAGGACATTTTGACTGGGGTGGCCAAGATGGGACACAGCGCTAGTGTGTGTGCATAGCAAACCTTAATGAATGACAGGAGATCAAAATGTGTAAATACAGACGTTCAATGCATCACTTTGCTTCAGCATAGGCACAGATAAACTCATGTTAGCATCCATTGTAATATTTGTGCTCAAGGCCAGGTTGATGTTTTTATATTTTATAATATAGTGTTAAACTAAAGGTGCCATGCTGATCACCCACAACAACTAAATTTAATATTACAACCTTATATTGCAACAGCACTAACATGCAGCTACCATTCCATTCAATTTTTTATTCCACGTACATCACATTTTCCATTTCCACCTATCACAGTCTCTGGGAAGCAGTGGCTATTTAAACATGTCTATTTTTGATCAGTAATTCTGTTCAGGAGAGGCATCACATTTTCTAAGAGCCGTTTCCCTGTAGTGGAGTAAATATGTTATGTGTAACAGGTTCAGAATGGAGCTCTGGTTCAAATTGGTGCAACACATTTATTCACAGGGGTAACCTGTGCAAAATATATTTTAAAAAAGGTGTCAGCAATGTTATTCATATCATTGTGGCGTTAACTCAGCTTGCATCAGCTCTACTATCTTTGAACTGTGAACTTCAATGTAATAACTTTAGCTTACAGTCCTGCTTTAATGTTTTCAATGGACTTCACTTAATTTAAACATCCTGTACACAATGCTACAAACATCTACATGTAAACTGCACCTTAACATTTTCTACACAATACAGAAACAATATCGAGCATACATAATCGTAAACATATTTTCTCATCTGTATGAGTAAAACTCTCATATGTTCCATAGATGTCTTTTACTCAGTTTAACTAATTGAAAACATCACATTACACCTTTAACTGTGTTTACTGAATGACCTTGACAGTATAACAATGGCTGGGAAATACAATAAACCTCATTTTCCAGCCTGTGTTCCTATAGGCCCACAGGTTTAACTTGGCTGGTTAACTGCCTCTATTCTAGTAACAATCTTAATACACTCTGAACACAAATGAAATTATCTACATGACACAGTAATATGCTATTAAACAAAACTGGACAAACTACTATGGTGGGTGTACTTAAACTAAAAATTCCACAGGCTTTATCGTATCAAAATTGCCACTAATGCTATCTATTAACACACGTTAGACTGTGAATTACATATGCTAATCACTAATGCTAATCACTAGCGTGAAATGTTAATGCTTCCAGCACATAAACACATCCCAGCCCCACTTGTACCTTTAAATTCACATTGTATGCGGTGCCAAACCAATGGCCACAACACAGGAGTTTACTCTATTTTGTCACCATAACAGTCCCATTTTAATTTTCTTACCTCTGCAAAACATATTTAAAACAGCTACCAGCACGTTACTCATGGTGGCGTTAGCTCAGTTTGCAGTCACTGTGCCAGAGTCCTGGCTCCTGACGGCCAGTACGTACTTTAGATTTCAAGACCTGCTTTTTTTCTGACTCATGGTCAAAAGTCCACTGACTAGAGATCAGCTCTCACAGCCTCAGTCATACCATTACTATAGTAGAAGGAAATGGCAAACTGGCCCTATATCAGCTGATCAGCTGTCATCATTGTTTGACCAGCGTTGTCCCACCTTATTGTGCTGATGAACTTGACCAACAAACTATCAGATCTGTGGTGGCCACATGGGTGACCAATGAGATTTCAGGGTGATAGCCACCCCCTAAAATTGCCATTGAACATGTGCCTGTGTAAAAACTGCCTAATTCACAAAGACCAGCGCTAATTGCCGCACACAATTAGGGTGGAGCGTCTGTGCACAAACTCACTCCTCTCTCTGTCTCTCTCTCTCTCTCTCTCTTCAAATCTTCAAGCTTGTGAGGCTTGAATGATATTGAATTGATATTGAATGATATCAAGGGCGGATCAAGTAGATATGGTGTGTGGTAGGCTTATCTCGGACTTTCAGCTGCTAAAAATAAAAATGTCCTGACAGCTCTGATGGAGCTCAGGATTCATCCATAAGGGCTGCTTTATTACAAACAATTCCACCGTATAAACCTGGAATCTGTGTCTAACAGCTGACCTGTGTAGATGTGTAGCAGAACACAGAACATTAATTACTGTCAGATCCTGACCGATCCGGTGTTAATGAAGTTACCACTGCTGTGCCGCTGGCATAAATGCAACAGCCTCTTTCACAGTTTGGAGCCCACTTATCGTTTCAGCTGCTGTTTGTTGCCCACAGCTGGCTGTGTGTCACAGCCAGCTGTGGGCAACAAACAGAACATCAGTACTGATGTTTCTGCGAAATCCCAGATAAATTCAGTAACACCTGAACAACATTATTGTAAGATTCAGACATTAATCTAACATGTTTCAGACCTGCCTGAGTCACATTAATAGCTGTAGCCAATTCTGTTCTCTATTTCAGTAGATTATGTTATAGATGTGAATATTACAGAAGTAAAAGAAGCAAAATACATGGAAATTGGTTTGTGATTGTGGAGAGCTCTGTCTGTGCACCCCTCTGCTAATTAAAGACACGCAAATTGAGGCTTTTGTGCTGTCTGCAGTTTCCATTATGGACCAATCTCTGTGCTGAAATGTGGAGAAAAGCCTGAAACACTGGAAACCGCTCCGCTCACTCAAACAGACACAAGTCTTTGCATTTTTAATCAAGTGTTAGCTCAGTCTTTGTAAATTTAAAATGTGTGGCCACCACTAAATTGTGATCTCTCTGTTTTCTCATACAACCGGATAACTCTGTGGGCAATAACCATGGGTGATTTGTCCAAACAGTGATGACCTTCTCTTTTGAAAAGTTTGTTCAGTGTTGTCAGTTACATGTAACCCCAGTTGTTTACATCTGTGGAGGACTAAGTTTATGGATGCCTGACCAGTATATTCAAATATATGGCTTATTACCGTGACTCCTGTCCTATCTTGGTGAGCAGTCTCAGTATGTAACAGGTAAGGGTCAGTCAGTATGTTCTGTCCTTTCAGTTCTCCACTAGTACTACAGACCTGAAACTCCCCTGTACATCTATACAAGAATTGTTCAGTTACGAGTTCCGTGGGGAATTGAAACCCAGTTCTCTGGAGAGTAGTGGTAAGGCAGTGGACCCCATCAGCTGTTATGTTTTCAGTTATAGTGGGATCCCAGGTCAGCAAAGACATGATTGAAAATGTCTATCATGCCCTGGACTCCCAAACCACTGGTTTACTGCTAAGCACGTCAGTGCTCCTCAGTCCTCTTCTTCTTTTGTATAGTCTGGGAACAACCCTACTCAGTCCTGAGCCACTTCAGCAGATTCCCTGATTATTTGGGAAACGGTGGAGTCTCACCTAGTCAGGGGCTTGGCCAGGTGAAACTATTCAACTACATTTACTTAGCTACAGTCTGTTGTGGTCTGTGGAAATCCCTCTTCTGGTTCTTGCACATGCTTGCAGTGGCTGGCATAGACCAGACGGCTGGACACGTGGCTCTCTCTTTTACCTTTGCCACTGATGCTGTTGTCAGCGGCATCAGGAATGGTTCTTTTCCATTAAATCATCACCTTTCTCAATGTTTCTGTTAGTATTACTTCAGTTAGTCAGCTAGTCAACATACTCTGGCAGGTATTCATCAGTTCAAAGCAGAGTGTTTTTGTGGGGTGTCCAAAGTCACTCTCCAGTCTCCTAGACATGACATTCATTGATATTATTCAATATTTCATTCATGAATTTATTTATATTTCCTTTGTTTATATTTATCTTTACCTTATCTTCATGGTCTATGTGTGTGTGTGTGTGTGTTGTCATCCTTCCCACAGCTCCACTCTCCAGACTGGGGTGTCTGATTTCACATCAGCTGTTTTTTTTGCTTTTTTTTTACGTTTTTCACATTTTTCTTACTATTTTTACCATCACACCTGTCACAAGTATATAACTTCTACAATGTAAAATTCTTACATCATATATTCTATAATCATATGATTTCAACCAATCTAACTGCTTTTTACAGCTTTATTTAACAAGAGAGGATGAAGAAACCCATTTAGGGTTAACCTCTGTTGTGGACTGATTGTTTACCCGTACTTTCGACATTCACAGTAGCATTAAACACCAAAACATGCAGACACACACACACGACAGACACTCAATAAATTCAGCTGCAGCATGCAAATCTCTGCTCTCTCTCTAGCCTGCTTTATTTTTTTATTTATGTCAGTGGCAGCAATTTGAGAATATCCATTTATTTATTCATAATAAATAAACCCATGTACACTATTTTATCGGCGCCAAGGTCTCTCAATATGGATACAATTTCAGAACCTCTTTCCCTGTGGACATAGACTCACACTACAGATATCAATTACACTGAAATAAACCTACCATTTATCTATCAGAACGTCTTCCCAGGGATGTAATTCCACTGTCATTAATTTGATCAGTTTTATCTACATCTGATCACAATTCGAAGTTGGTCCAGAAAATATACTAACCAACCACTGACATATGAACAACCTTTAATTTGACCTATTTCACACAACACAGCGAGTTAAACCATTTCTCAGCTCACTTGATTTCTCTCTCTTTTCTGCATATCACAACTTTATCACTGTTTATGTTCACGTGCATATGTGATGCACAGTCAGCACTCCCCGGACACTGAAATCTGATCTTATTCAGATATCAGATGTTCACGGCCAAATTGCAGAAAATATACAGGTTCTATGGATCTCATCAAATGCAGACATGGCGAGGCAAAAATTCAAATAAAATTTGCACTTACCACGTCTTAGTTCTGTTGAGATCCTGCTAACAACGCCAAATGTTGTGGAAATTTGAGCTTGCTAATTCAGAAACACCAGGAGCTTTGGATCTAATTAAGCAAAAAGATTTATTGACAACTTAATCAATCAAGGAGACATTTGGATACAGTCTCAGCACAGAGAGTTGACACATGAGATGCTACCCTAAGTCTGCCGGAAAACTGTCAGCCTCCATAGTTATACTTAAGATAAGGATTTGCTTCCCAATCAGCCTTGGCTCTTGACAAAACATAACACCAAGAAGAAAGGTAGAGTTTGAAACAAGAAAGGTCAGCTGTATAATATGGAAAATGCCTTCACATATGCTGCCTCTTTTTTTCTTTTTTTTTGTGGAAAAATAATATTCAAGGTCACTCATATCCCAGGGCTTAATCCACATAAACTAAATGCTTTCATATGTAATTAGTCAGTAGCTACAGTGGTTGTATGAAGCTATCTCTGCTGCCATACATCATATTCAAAAAGTATTTTCTATCACCAAGAAAGTAGCTTGAAGTGGAGAATCCATACAACATAGAATAATCTCTGGATGAGTCCTTTTGAGAGGCAGTGAAGCAGATTCACAGGAATAAATTAAAGTGGAGAGGATGATGGTGGTTGTTTAGTGGTTGATGGGTTTACTCCATTCAAATCTTTAAGAGTCTGCACCTCTGAATGTCCAGTAGTATGTTCCCTTCACATTTTAGTCCCATTGCATTGCATTAAGCCAAGCCATTTTTCACAGGAAACTGGAAATACGCCTGTCTGCCAGGACCTTTATCTCACCAGTGGAGAATGCCATTAACAGCCTGCTCCACTCTGTGCTGTTAATCACGTAGAGAGGAAATGTCTTTTTATGTGCTGAAAAGCTATCTCTCCTGAAGAACACAACATGTGGTTGTGTATTACTTAACCGACATGTCAAAATTACAAATTGCACCCTTTTCCTGTCATGTTTTTTATTTCTTTCAAGCACCCAGCCATTTGCTTTCTTGAAACTGACAGCAAAGAAACACTTAAATGTCACATTGTTAACCTGATGCACCAGATGGTTTGTTACACAGAACCATCTGAGAACTCTTCCTTGGAAACTGTTTGGAAAAGAGCAGGCGCTCTCAAAAAACACTTGGCAGGTGATTGGATGAACCATCTATTACCATCTATTACCGTTTTACCCTGCAAGGCAGCTTGATTCACAAGATCACGAGATCCTCATAGGACACTGATTGGTCTGAACAACTGGTGGTCCAGCTGCCTTGCAAGGTAAACTGGTTGTTGCCACTCACTAAAAAAAACAAAAAAACAACAAGATGTTAGTCATCAAACACATGTCAAGCTCAATCTGTGAAATGGCAATTTTACTTTCTCGTTTCCTTTTTTTCCCTTTTTTTTCCTCTGTGCCATGTGTCCAACAACTAAGTTGGACATTGTGCTGAGAATTTCTATGTCAAGCTTTTTATTTATTTGATTAAACATCAAAGATGAAACAACAAAGATGAATTACCACACCAAGATATCCCACCAAGTTAATTTAGATTAGAAAAAAATAAAAGAGCAAATGTTTATTCTGCACTGTTTAGCTATAATAGGGTTGGCTTTATTGTTACCTTATTTTTCTTATTAGGCTGTGTGTTTGTATTGTTAACAACATAACAGCAACTGTCATTAACACTAAAAACATGTAAATAAAGCAAAAGCAAAATTGAGTTTTCATGATGAAAATTTTCATGATGAAATGCAAAATCTGTTTTCAGTCCCTACCCCCTTACAAATATCTTGGTGTGTACTTGGACAGTAAATTAAACTGGAAAAAGAACACTGAAGTTGTATTCAAGAAGGCTCGGGCAAGACTATTCTTGAGGAGGCTAAGATCCTTTGATAGAAGCAAGATCAATAAGGTGATCAGAAAGGCTGGCTCTGTGATTGGCCTTAACCCAGACTCATTTGAAGTTACTGTAGAAAAGAAAACAAGAGCCAAACTAAAAACGTTTCTGTAGTTTGAAGGCCATCCATGACAGTGTTTTTAACAGACCCAGAAGCTCATTCAGTGAGTGAGTAGTGATGCTTCAGTGTTCTGCTAAATGACTCAGAAGGTCTTTTGTTCCAGCAGCGGTCAAATTTTTTAACAAAGACTTTTAGATCAGACTTTTAGCACCTTTCAGCTGTTAATCATGTCTCAAGTAGCTTTTTATGGTGTTATTTATTTGTTGTATACTGTGAATGCAATATCTTTATTGTTGTTGTCTGTATGAGTTGATTTGGTGGCAAATGAGTTTCCCTACTGGGGATTAGTAAAACTATCTAATCTAATGAGAGAATCCCAGTGGTAGCAGGCAGGTAATTTAAAATATCAAGCTTAGTGTAACCATGCCTTAGCTAAAATATTAGCTGAATTATTAAAAATAAATGCTTTCATTTCTAACTATGCTGTTTATAAAAGTTACAATTATAAATTATGTTTATAATGATTAATGAAATATTTGAAAGCAACAAGTGAAGGGATTAAATGAGGGATGTGAAAGTTTGATAACCTGTCTTCATCCCATTTATATGGCCATGGTACAAGATTTGATGCACTTTAGTGCAGTAGTAGTAGTGAAGCTACTAGTAGATGTGTGATGATGTGTGATGATAATGCCTATTCAGTAGGCTGTGAACAGTCAAATTGGGTAGTAATGTGCTGAGAAACACAGGACAATGCACCAACAAAGGCAGAGAAGAAGAAGACTGCAAGCCAATAAACATGGATGTAAACAACGCAGGATTTAAAATACTTTAAAATCAGTTTTGCAAATGGATTCAACGCAGTTTTGGTGAGTAACAGTAGCTGTAAACATAACTTGTTTATTTACAAGAAAACACCTCAAGGCACCTTTAACTATAGCAAAGTAGCTTCTGCAATTTCTTTCTTTAAAGGAAGAGAAGTAGCCCAGAAGCTCCTTATCTTTTATGTCTCTGGTCTTTCAATTTCGGTCAATTTCAATCTACTATGCTGACGTGATGATGAAGGATCTATGTTGCCAAAATATTAGAAAAATGAAATCAAATAAATGAGAAAATAATGTATTTAAGCTAAGCAATTGATTTCAACAACAGAACAGGTTTTAAAAACATACTTGCAGGTCGTCAACCACATTCATTACAACAGAAATCAAAATATAATCATATAAGAGGGCATCGGGGTGATTTTTTTTAACAAGACAAAAATGAGGCAAAATTTGCAAAGTGGGGATCATTTTTCTCTGTTAGGTGATATTTAAAGACTGAGATTTCAGGAAGATTGACAGTGTTTTCATTTTTTCCCCACTAGCACCTGGAGCTTTTGTTGCTCTGTCAGCAGATGAAATGTTGGCACGTTCGTCATAATGACAGATACGGTAAGTAGGCCACTCTGACTTCCTCGTTCTCGCTTCTTCGCTCTAATTCAACTCTGATTTCCTGTAACTGCATGTTTTGTGTTACTGGGAAAGTGTGAAAGCAATCACAGGAGAAATCAATGTGGCAATGCAGGCGACTGTGCTGTACAACCGAGTGTATGAGTGTCGAAATCAATCAGAAATAGGTGCTAAATGGCACACTTCCAAAATACATACATATATTTTCATTCAAGTCTGAACACATTGACCCTGCTCCATCTTCATTTTACACCTGAATCAACTGGACATGCTGGTTTCAGATTAGCTGTAATGGGATTATTTTAACTGATGTAAAGGGAAAATGGCATCCAGAAAGGGGGATAGTGGGGAGGGTCTCATCTTATGTGATGGTCTGACATTACTGGTGTTACATAACTGTGACCTCCGGCTCTGCTGCCGCTGACTCCGGCTCAGCCCCCTTTCCCTCCCCCACCTCCCATCTCCTCTGTAATCATTCTGCTTGCACGGCCTCAGACATGAGGCCAGTGATGTGGCCAAACACGCTGTTGGCACGAGCCAAGATGTTCTTCTGATCAGTTGATGCTGACGGCTGAGAACAAGCAGGATCACCAGCAAGAGCATCATTGATGTGGTCCAACTGAACATATGAAGCTGAGTGAACTTTGACCTCCATGAGCAACATACACTATAGCCGCTGCCTTTATAAGGACGTTCCATTGTCTAATGTTTGGTACAGAAAATGCAGGATGTCTCATTTCACTTGTGCTGTTATTCATTTTTCTTCATTTATAACAAAGTAATTTTTGTCTCTATGTTAAAATGTTAAATACATATCCTCTACTACATCCATCATTTGAATTAATCATAAAAGTTTATGCTAAAGGACCATTGTGTCGGATTTAGAAGCATCAGGCAGTGAGGTTGCAGATTGCAACCAGTGCCCCTCCCCTTCCAGGAGTGTAGGAGAAGCTACAGTGGCCATGAAACCCATAAAAAATGTGAAAGGCCCTCTCTGGAGCCAGTGTTTGATTTGTCTGTTCTGGGCTACTGTAGAAACATGGTGGTGCAACATGGCGGGCTCCATGGAAGAGGACGTTCTCCCTTTGTAGATATAAAGGGCTCATTCAAAGATAACAAAAATACAACGATTCTTATGGTAAAACATACTTATGAATATTATATTCCATTTCTGCCAAGTCTGTTCTGCTAGATGCCACTAAATTCTACACACTGCACCTTGAAAGTATCCTAAAACGCCTCTCATCCACAGGATGTCAGGATCAGTCAGTTTAACCTCTAAAACAATGATTGCCAACCTTGGGAGTTGAAAGTGGTTGCAAGACAAAACATAAGGTGTCCTGAGATGATTAACTGGATAAGAAAGTAGAAAAAACATATTTCTGCTGCACCAAAGTCAGTATTTTTTCACATTTTCCTCGAATCCTTTCTTTTGTTTTGGATAATTCTGGATAATTTTACCTGAACAATTTATTTACATAAAACAAAAGGTAAAAAATCACTCTTTGGTTGAATTGCTCATAACCAGTAGACACATGCAACCAGTGACGAGGGCCTGCAAGTAGACGTTGCTTCACCATGGGCCACAAGCCGGAAAGGTTGGAAACCACTGCTCTAACACATCTTGCCTATACTGTCTGCTAGTTATGTGTCAAATAAAGAGCATAAACTAAGAACTCTACCATAATGTAAACAAGCAACAATAGGAATTTAGAGAGCAAAAAATACAATTAAATTTGCTAGTGTAGGAATTAGTTTTTCTGTAACACTTTACTTAGCATCCCCCTATTTAGCATTTATAAACAGTGCATAAACAGTCAAAAAAAATATTTATTTTAACACATTATAATTTAGCTGTTGGCAGATATAAGTGTTTATTACAGCATTAACAACTGTAGGCCTCCCATAAGTGATGTCTGGTGTATAAACAGATAATGACTGACAATATAGTAAAACAGTTGTAATAATATTGAATGTGTCTTCATATTAGAAGCTATAATTGATGACAAATACTGTACATATATAAACACTTCAAAATGTCCTTAGGCTATATCTGCTTATAACTATATTGCGTTATAGTGTGTTGTAAACCATTTATTATGTTTGTATACTGCTTATAAATGCTAAATAGGGGGACTTAAAGTGAAGTGTTACTGTTTTTAAAGCCCAATAATTGGAGACATTCACCAATCTTAATACAGTAAACCTTTATCTGAACTGTCATTTGTCAATGTTATTATAATTTATTTATATATTTGTTGATAATTTGCTGACTCATATAGCATTCAGCAGCACCATACAGTGTCAGTGAGGATGTCCTGGAGAGTCTTGAAGAATCTTTGCAAATGCAAATTATTCAAATTTCCAAAAAGACTAAAAATGTGTTTGCACCAGGGAACAACATATTAAACTGTTAGAAGTGTGTGTGTGCTGCTGCTGCTGCTGCTGTTCTCTTTCTCCCCTTCTCTCAGTGTTTTCCTTGTTCAGTAATCTTTTATTTATACTAAAATGTGTTGTTGCTCTGTCTGGAGATGTGCTGCTGCTATCTTGGCCATGAAAGACGTCCTTTATCTCAACAGACTAAACCTGTTGGAGAAAAGTGAAATAAATAGAGGAAAATACACATATAGGCCTACATGTTGAGTCCCATGTGAGACTAATTAAAGTTATCTGGTGTTGGATCATCTGTGGGGTGTGTGAAGTCAGAACAAATACCTGACTAATGGGGAGGTTTGCCAGGTTGATTTGATAGAGCAGCACTGCAGAGGGACACTCAAAGGAGAGTTTGACAGCCATCAAACATCAAAAAAAAAGAAAAAAGAAAAAACTCATGACGCACCTGCATTAAGTGTTGCAGGAGTAAGTAGAGTTCTACAGCAAAAGGCTTCACATTCATTTCAACCAACCAACTCATATCTTTCTGTATTTCTATCATTTTGTCATTTTGTCAACATTGTTGTTGGCACAGAAAATGCTGGAAGCCTAATTTCACAATTTTTACTTCTACCACTAAATTCAATCATTGCGTAATCTTGTTCTTACCTATTCCTTCTGGGACTTTTCTCCATTGTCACAGTGCATTGAGTTCAAAACTGAAAAAGCAACACCCTCTTCTACAAGAGGAGACAGAGCTTCAGGGAGGCTCTGTCATATGTCAACCTTGGAACCTCAACTCTGCTTTGACAGCCAAAATATAGTTCATTGTTTGTTTTTTAACATCCTTGGCACATGTCTCGCTCTTGAATTCTGCAAGTGAAGAATAGATTCAGGTAATGAACCAGATTGTGCATCTTTTAGACATTTCAACAGCTTATATTGTAACATGCACACAGTTGTAAGAGGACAACAAAACCTTACATTCATGCCAGAACAACAGGGAAACCCGGCACATATGCAAGCTGCTGTGTGCTGTAACAGATTTCAAAGTATGACAGTAAATTACTTGGATACACAGAGTCCAGTTTTTACTCTCTACTCATGGCGTAAGGTGTGTGTAAATTGTTGAAATAGGTATCACATCACAGCCTTCATGGTACAATCTCAATTGTGCCCTTTTATCTAGAAGGAACCGCTGAGAGCCTTGGAAATGTTTCTGACTTCAGCATCGATTAGCGTCAAATCTGCAGTGCTGCTCCTGTGTCACTTGTGATTAGGTGTCCTCCAAGACGATCTGCAGGAAAATTTGCCAAGCCCTGTGTACCCCGCACACCCGGCCATGTCGCGAAGCTCTTCGACGGTTAGATAATCAGCCCAGATATGAGTTGAAAGGATTGTTGTGAAATTCATACACAGCACTTGTGTAAGATCAACAACACAGGATGTGACATGGATTCAGCACAAATATATGTAGAAGAATGGTGATGTTAATAAAAATATTGATAATAATAATATATCAATATATATATAATCATAATCACACTAGACCTTTTGCATTTAAAGGAATAGTTCAACATTGTGGGAATTATGCTTATTCACTTCCTTTCTGCAAGTAGGATCAGAAGATAAACACCACTCTCATATCTGTACAGTGAATATAAAGCTAGCAGCCAGCCAGCAGCAGCAGCCAGTTAGCTTAGCTTATAAAGATAAGAAACAAAGAGAAACAGCTAGCCTAGTTTGGCCTACCAGCACCTCTAAAGCTCACTATTAAGCAAATCTCATTTACAAAAAATCAAAGTGTAAAGATAACATGCTGTGTTTTGGGGTTATGTGCCTATGTGACTATTTCTTGGCCAGGAGTAGTCACTTGGTCAAAATAACCTCAACTTATTGTTTTTACAATTTGGTTTTTGTATGGATTAAACGACCAAAATATTAAGTGTTAGTTACTGAACTTCAGAGGTGCTAGTAGTTCTCTCGCTGATATTAGCTCCACAAATATGCACCCATAGTTTCAAGACCACTGAAAAATGAAATTATGAATTAAGAGAAAGAAAAACTGGAAAAAATGTTTCACTGCACTTTGTCCTGACAATCTTAAACAAACAATACTGCAAACACTATAAACAAGTTAGAGTCAATCTATGATTAAATAAGAAAGTCCGATCATTCCTGAGTAGATTTTGATCATATGTTTATTTTGATTTCAAAAATGCTGTATGTACTGCAATTCCTTGGTCTATATTTCCATAGGTAGAGTATTGCAGTGATTTGCTGCTCTCTCATAGAAAAGGCTGCTTAAAATGCTGTATTGTCTATATATGATAAATGCAAACTTCATTCAATAATGCCACACTCCTGAGTTCTTTGCATTTATATTGAGGGGGCTCAATGAGGAAGAAAAGGGAATTTTAAGCAAAGAAAGTATCAATCAAAATCAATCAGAAGGTGGATTTTCTTGTGTCTCAAGATTATTTTACATTTCAGTTCTCCTCTTCTGAAATCTCTCGAGAGGATGCGCTGCTTAGTAATTTTTATAAAGCCACGTGTGTTCATTGGCCTCTTCTGGACACGCAGGGACTCAGGAGAGCACCGCTTCCTGCGACTAGCACACTGAGCACCACTGGAGAGCGATTGCGTAACCAATGACAGCCCCTCAGCGGCTGATGCATAATCTTGACAACTGTCCTGGTGTGTTGCTGATACAGTAGATAAGAGTTAGAGAGAAGACGAGTGGACAGGGAAGACAGCGGGTCACAGGTCAGGCGTCGCTGCGTCAGAGATTTTGTCATTTTCTAAATATACAGCATATCAAAGCATTTTATTAGCATTCTGTAAAGCCATGAGTAAAGTTGTTGTATGAGATAAAAGGTCAGAGCCTGCAGTAGTTTGTGTCACATTATTTGATGTTGTTTTCAATTCAACACTGAACAGGCAAGTCTCTGTTTCAGGTCTGGTGTCATTATAAAATTAAGAAGCCTGTCATTGTTCTTCCATAAAACAACCCTAACATCTAACTAGTCCTGGTTTAGAAAGCCACCAATTTTCTGTTGAGGCAGATTTACAGTCCAGCAAAATATGTCAATCTCACCCTCACACAAAGACAATCTGTCCGTGTGTTACTGTGGCCAAATTTGGACTTGAGTTTCCGACTTCACTGGTGTGCCTGCAAGCCTTGCTCTGTCATGGAAAAATTGTGAATAATATCCCATCATTTAAATTTCTAAAAAATTTCTATATATATTTTGGCTACACATCTGCAATCCTAATTTGACCTTCATTCCTTGATTATAAATGTACTCCTCTCTAAATGTGACCTTTCATTCACATATAAGATTTCCGAAATGGAAAGAATGTTATTTAAATATTTAAAGGACAAGCTCTGCCTGGAAGTCTTGCTTTGTGTCTGGAGTTCATGGTACAATAGCTGATGTTTATTCTATTCTTGTATTACAGTCTAGTAAATCAATATATATAAACAATGCCAGTAATATGGAGCCAGTCATTCAACAGGGAAGGCCATACTGCAGGCACAGGATGAGCTTGTTAACATGTGACAGTAATGACACAAACCAAACAACTGCAATTTCTGTTCTTTTATGTTAATCCAGCTACAATAGTGTTACAGTAGTGTGAACGGTAATTCCCAACCATGGGGTACTCACATAGACTGTAAAAAACTATGGACGTTGCCACTGTGAGGTCACCCATTGGTTTCTGAAGAGCAGTTTTGAAGCTCGAAGTGGGCAGATCCTGCCGTCACTATCTTGGCAGGGCCTGACTCTGCCTAACTCCCAGCTAATCCAAGATAGGCAAAAAGGTGGAGCTGAGCAGGCCGAATGAAGTCTGGTTCCTGAAACACGCCCACCTAGCTCGAAGCTGCCAAGCTAGCTAAGGCTAACAAGCTAGGCCATGTGGCTAACGCTGTGGTCTTCTTGCTCCCAGTTGGTACTGTTACTGCCGCACCTTACATTACTTACGGTAAATTAACCTGAAACTATAAAACAAAACTTGAAATAATTATATATGTTATTGAGATTATACTACACAAGCTTAAAATGCTTCAGTGTTTTTTTGAATATGTGATTGTGATCATTTGCAAGACTAGATTTTGTTGAGACTTGCAGAAATTTGGCCACGAATCAGCGTATCATTTATTTAATACATATCTAATGAAAAATTTGAAGGTAATCAAGTAACTTGAATTTAGATGTCCTTATAACTTTAGTTATGAGTCGTTTATTTGGATGTCACTTGATAATACTTTTAATAAACGTATAATCGCTTTGCATCGGGGTTACATAAGTTGATGTTAATAAGCTAAGTTGCATGTGATGGTAGCCATTTAGTATCCTTGCAATAAATATTTTATTGATACTGGCCTGCAAAGCCATAATTATTATTGCTGCTTTTTTAGCCTAGTAAGGAATGATACCAAACAGGAAATTTGAAACACTGTAGTTCAATTCTCAGTGTGCATAACGGCTTACATTAAAGATTATAGTTCCCCACACCACTATTGCAAAGTGAGTATATTTATGGATTTTGACACTGATAGAAGTCCGTGGGGGAGTGAAACCTATGTGTCCTGCTATTGACAGCACTGTGTGAGATTATTATCTAGAATATGACTGTTGAGAAAGAAAGGCACTTTCATATTTGTTACAAGATGTTTATTTCTTCGGTCCTTGAGGTCATGGCCACCTGTGACGTTCACTTTTTGGACCCTTGGTACTGTTCTGGTCAAATTGACCTGGGACGTTATTGGGGTTTGAAAAGCAATAGGGAGATAAAAATCTACATATATCTAACAAATATTGTCTGAATTCCAAACAATATAGATAACATATATGATTAATATTTGCAATTTATCTCTGCTAGATCACATTTAATAATGGAAGTGTCATTCAGTTTTTGTTATGAAGTTATAATTTGTGAAAAAAAATTCCACTATAATTAAGACTTGGGTGGCATAAATCATGCTTATCTAGGAAAAATTGAAATGAAACAATGTTTTCATTTTCGTTTATTATTTTGATTTTCACCTTTATTTTACTATAATCAAAGCCGTAAAACCAATACAGGTGAAGAACAACAATAGAAACACGAGAACCAAACTTAGATTGTTTTAGTCATTTTTCTTTATTGGCTCCATCAACATGAGACTATCCAATATGGAACTCAACATTAACATGATGTAGAGTTATTTATCTGTTTTGTCCCTCCCCCAGTGCGAGGGGTACAGTGCGAAAAAGTTTAGAATGTTTTGGAATAACATTGTGCAGGTTCCCACTCTATAGAAGGAAAAGACAGAGGGAAGCGGGAGCAGACAGCTTCTTCGTGCTTGGATTGTAACAATGTAGTCTCTCTCTCTATCTGTGTGTGTGTGTGTGTGTGTGTGAGTGAGTGAGTGGGTGAGTGAGTGAGAGTGAGAGTGTGTGTGTGTGTCTGCGTGTCTCTGTGTGTATGCGGGTCAAGTTGACCCAAACATCGTATGAAAGACATAAATGTGTTTGGGATTGTAGCATGTGTGGTTTTTTTCATTTACATGTTCTTCACAGAAAATAAGCTAAGGTCATGAAGTTTCAGGTTGAAAAACTGTATCTTTGTATCATTTTTTTGTTTTTAGTAAAATTTGACCCAAACACCACTTGAAGGTTAAGTAGAAAGTGAAAATACTCCCACACAACGTTTCAGACTTCTGACCTTTCTCAAGACATTGCCTTGAAATGTCTTGAGAAAGGTCAGAAGACCGAAATGTTGACAAATAATGCAGAGCCCATTTCTGTTTGCTTCACTTACTACTTGAAGATAACTATGAAGCCTTACACCCAGCAGCAGAGCCTGAGAAGGTTTTAGAGAGTGCCTTTTTATTTGCTGCTCTGATAGAAGTCTAGTTTAAACACAGAAGAATGTGACACATCCAAACAAACCCGTGGGTCAGGTGCTGGATAAAAGGGCTCAAAGTGCAAAAACAAAGAATTACCTGCACACTCAATAGTTTTTGAAGCGCCCTATAAGGTATAATTTATTTGTGACGTTGCAAAGTTATCTCAGTAATAGATCACAAGCTGTAGTAGCTGATAGCTATCAGTCCAGTTTTATGAATGTGAACAAAGGTGTACCACAGGGCTCTATTTCAGGACCACTTTTCTTCACAATTTTTATAAATGAATTAGGAGAAAACCTTAGGAACAGTAAAATTCATTTGTATGCAGACGACACTATTCTCTATACAAGAGCACCCTCTGCTGCTCAAGCTGTTCAAAATATTCATTTTGACTTCTGTGCTGTACAGCAAACTTTACTTGATATTAAATTACTGTTAAACTCAGATAAAACTGAATGTATGTTGCTTTCTAAAAAATTAACTGTGCCAATGATGTAAATATTAACAGTCTGGATGGTACACAAATTGAAAGAGTATCCTCTTACAAATATCTTGGTTTCTGGATTGATGGTAATCTGTGCTTCAAAAAGCATATTAATGAACTAACTAAATCACTAAAAGCAAAATTGGTATTCTTTTACAGAACTAAGACTTGTTTTACCCAGAACTGCAGAAAACAAATTATTCAATCACCTTTTTATCCATTTCAGACTACAGCGATACAATTTAGATGCACATTCCTGCTGCTACACTTAAATCTGTAGATTCAGTATATCATTCAGCTCTTAAATTCATAAGCGGAGATAGCTTTAGAACACAGCATTGTATATTATAGGAGAAGTTGGGTGACAATCGTTGGCAGTGAGAAGGGAACAACACTGTATTCTATTTATTTACAAAGCACTACTGAGCAAACTTTCTACGTATATCACATCTTCTCAATTATAGATCACTATCACACTACACTAGATCCCAGTATTATTTGGTTCTTGAAGAACATCAGGTTAGTACTGAGGTTGGAAAATTAGCTTTTAAATATTTCACTCCCCAGAAGTGGCACAATTTGCAAAAGCTTGCTAAAATGGAACAGCTGATCCCTTTCATTCATTTCAAATGTCTTTTGGCAGATTTGGTACAGTATGAATGTATGTGTTTTCTATAAATGATGTTGATGTCTTTGGTTGAATGTCTTTGAATGTTGTCTCTATTTATATGTTTGCTGTAAATCTTGTTGTTTGTTACTCTGAATTTGTACACTGTAAATTTTGTTTTTTATTTTCTGTATGTTCTGTATTCAGGGCAGCCTTGGAAAAGAGAGCATGCTCTCAATGGCTCCTCCCTGCAGGAATAAAGGTAAAGAAGAAATAATAAAGAAATGCAGTGATGCAAAAAGAAACATAATCAGGTGATCAAATGCACCTCTGGCAAATAGGTGCATTCTATCAGCAGATTGTGTGTGTATGGGTTTTTGTTTGTTTTTTCCTTTACTCTTAAGTATATTTAGTCTGATCCATATTATATAACAAAAATAATAACCACTACACAAGCAACAGTTTAACAAATTTGCATTCACAAAAACATCCATAGTAAAGGTTACAAATTTTACAATTTTTTTTATTACTTAAGTACACTTGATATAAACGAAAAGATGTGTAACAGTTGTAATAGTATTATAATGATAGAATCTGTCCCCTGGATTTTTCATGTGACAGTCAAATGCATAGTTTTTCAATGTCATAATCACTTATGGAACACACGATTGACATGAGTTTAGTAAGTTCTGTAAGTGTTAAGGACAACAATGGAAAAAAAATTGAATGCAACGGACAAGCTTAGTCTTCACTGAAGTCACACATAACGACACATCAACAATTAAAACAAACAATTTCAATATAGCCTGTGTTAGTAAATGTTAAGCTACTTTGCACAATTCCTCCTGAAATGCAGGCATAACATCATCTGTCAATTTTTCAGCCCACAGCTGATCACAATCAGTTGGTTTCTGGAGTGTAATAACCTTAAAATGCCTAAAATGTTTGGGTTCATTGGCCGTCAAATTTTACGTTACTGTGTAGCTTCAATAACCAACTCCAGCTCAACCAATAACGTATTCAACATCTAGGTTAACATTATTTCTGGAACCATGCTGGAATGTGACATTAATATTTTTAAGTAACACACACCTAATTGTAATTGCACGCAGTTCAGTTTTTAATGTACCTAGACAAGACTAGCATTAATGTTATGTTAACATTACATTGCCTATATGACAAGTTTAACATTAACATTGCATAACGTTAGCTAACTAACGTGGTGGACCTTTATTTTCCAACGTTAGATATTTGCATGGAAAATTCTCCTAAAGGAACGGACACCACAACACAGCTGAGAGGTCAAGTTCAGTGACTCAAACATGGACTTGAGTTAGCTGAGGTGACACCTAGCAGACAGCTAGCAGCTAGCTAGTCACCCATGACTGCACCACCTGTCACTCAAAGTGGCCGCACCCTTAATTATGCTTATTAGATGGCTTTGTTGTATACTTGATTCTTATTGGTCATTTACAGCATTCTATAGTCTGTTATTTCTGAATAGCAGACTGCTGCTATGAATAACAGACTGTTGCTATGGACACAGTTCTGAGACTCTGGAGGACCGCGTCCAATCATATCAATCCGCAAAAAGAAGTCTGATAAAATTACCAACTGTAGCTCATTTGCAACCCTGTGGCAAAAAAAAAAAAAGCTATTGGGCTCCAACCATTACAGAAAGGAAAAAATGCAGCAAGATCTTGTTCCCCAATCCAGGCAACAGCAGCAGATCTGGTGGGCGCCTCTCCTAGTTGCCCATCGCTACGTGCTAACTTAAGCGATAAGCAGTAGAGATACTAGTAATATTGTCACCAGATGTAACATTAGAAACAATTGTGTTTCCAGGTGTGTCAACTGCAAAGCCTCAGCAAGAAGGAAATGCAGAGATGAATGAGGACAGAAACGTCAACATCAATATTTCCAAAGAAGTCCCATTCACTTTGTCTCACTTCACCATCAATGAAAATGATTAGTTTAATGTGAGTTATAAAGCTAAGTAAGCTCATCTTAAGAAGGCTTGAGTTTACGGTGCTATGGATGCAGATCTAACCGTAAAATCTAACAGACTATTTTTTTAGTGGAAGCAATAAAATCATTTTTAAATCAATAAAACCATTTTAAATCAATATTTTGTGTCAAATTGTTGATTTCTTTAGTAAATAGTCATGTAATAAGCGGGATAATGTACAGCAAGCGGGTGATTATTACGAAATGAACCCCTTCAGAGTGATTCAGTTTATAATCCATTCACAAGCAATTTGGAACATACAGTATGCATGGTTTCGATGAAGTGTACATGATGAAGGGACCTGAGTTCATCTGACAGAGCTGTGGGGCTACAGTTAACAATATAGATAATAAAACCAATGTAGATCAGTTTCTTGTATTGTGAATACATTATTTTGCTTAATTTATATGTTCAGTGAGAAAAAGAGGTCTGACAATAAGTGTCACATAATGACCTTTTCATGCACACTGTACTGTGGTCTCATCACACTGTGCTGTGCAACAACGACGTTAGTTGTGATAGTCTTCAGCACATGTTCCTTTCAGTTTTATTTTGAAAATGTTGTAAGTCCAGTAAGAGGGCTTCCAGGAATATGCTGGAAATAACAGTTATTACGATAATTCACAGTGACTGTTGACATGTTCTCCAAAGGTTAAGAAGAGTTGTCGAGGCCATTACGTCCTGCACATTTTCACCCAGACAGAAAGGACTGTACACAGAGTGGCTTGTGAGGGCTTGTGTTTACAGTTCATCCTTGCATGTGAGCTTTGTTTGAAGGCTATTAATGAGTTGCAGGAGAGGCATTCATAATGTGCACCAGCTCAACAGCAGGTGAAGGGGGGATTATAGTTTGGTCTCATTCAACAGACGAAGGTCTGTTCTCATACTGGAAAGGAATATCTCTCCTCCATTACAATCATTTGATAGTTAGCAAGTATGCCCATTGCTACTGATTGCTGATTGCTACTGTGCCATAGACAAAATGACCCGTAGATCAATACAACATCCAACTGTTACTTCTGCAACAGGTGGATTTTTGGCTTTCAAATAAGCAGACAGCATCACAGTACATTTCCTTCTTGAACCCTGAAAAATAATGAACAAATCTGTAAACTTACCACGCGATTTGGATCAAGATGCATTAACTGACATATCTGTTGGACCTCAACACTAGCTAGTTAGCGTACTTATCGACTGTGCCTAAATTGGTAAGGGGATGCATAAGACCTGTAGTATCAAAGCAGTTGATTACAACAGTTTTTTTTTAAATCCTGCAAATAAAACAGTTTTTGTCATCATGTTGATAATACTGTGTCTCCTTATTTCTTTAAAAATGAAAGTATATTAGTTAGAACCATGGATTACATGGATAATATTACACAACCTCTGATCCTGCTGATCTTAACAGTTAATTAACTTATTTGCTCTCAATCAATATGACTCCAGCTCTCAGTGACCTCTGGGTAATTTGCTGAAAAGCAAAAGCATGGGGATATTCAGTGGTCAACAGGGCCAGAGGGGTGAGATGAATAATTATATTACATAAGTGCATCAGAATTGTGTCCAAATGATTATATGGGCATGAATGTAAACCACAGGGTGCTTTGTTTGGTGGGAATGTTGAACAGCAATACAAATACAATCTGTTTTCTAAAGCAAAGCCTCGGCCTTGCAATCAATGTGTAATAAAGACACTTTAGAATGTCTTTAATGGTACTTAAAATTACCCCAGACAACTATCACTAAAATTATGTTTGAGCAGGAGCACAACGCCAGTTACTATCTTCACCCAGTATCAAGTATAAAAATCTGCATAAGACCAGAATATAGTAATCATCTAGAATTGACTCCTCAAAACAGTGTTTACATTTAAGTCCTGTAACTTAAAAATTTAAATATGAGCTGATGTATATTTCAGTGGCACTAATAAACACTGCTGCCGTGTAAGTCATCACGTTTCAGTGACCAGCAAAAGAATAGACCTCAAAGTAAATACAAAACAGAAATCAATTACAGTGATTACAGTGGCTGGAAAAGTCATCAAACAGGTCTGGCAAGATGAACAGTAGCTTAGCAACAGAGTTGATAAGGTTATTTCTTAACCACCAGCCATCTGCCTTAACCTTTATCTGACCAGACACACCTCACTAAAGCTATTAATATAATGTATCAATGCTGGATGTCACACATAAGGCCAGGGACACTTGTGACAGCTGATTTTGATAAACTTGTTGAGATATTGATGTTTAAATGTTTTCGTCGTACAGAGGAACTGAAAACACTCGCCTTCACTGTCAACTATTTTTTTTACAAGCCAATCAGGTCTCTGTTTCCCCAGTGTGCCAGTACAGCTTCATTTATAGACCAAAGTAACACTGAAACAGGTTTTTCTTGCTGTAATCATTCCTCCTGTTCATACTGACAATTAGAATATCCCTTTATAATGCACTTACAGTGTAAGTGATGGGGGACAAAATTCAGAAGCCTTCTGTGCAAAAATGTTTTTAAAAGTTTATCTGAAGCTAATATGAAGCGTCAGCCGTCCAAATGAGTCAAATCAAGTAGATATCTTTCAGTCTTGTTAGTGCCAAAGTCCCTTTTTTTGTTACTATACTTCCACCGCAGCTCAACAGGGAAACACAAAGAGAATTTGATGCTAAAAACCCTGTAAATGTTTTCTTTTTAGAGTCAGCATAGCAAGACAGGAAACAGGGAGAGAGAGGGTGTGACATGCAGCAAGTGTCCCCCAGCAATCAAACTGTGGACGTTGCGGCCATATGGCATGCGCCCCTAACCACCAGGCCATCAGATAAACTTTTAAATGCATTTTTGCAAAAAATGATACACTGTGGATTTTAGCCCCCATCACTTACATTGACAGTGCATTTGAAGGGGATCTTTTAATGAACAGGAGGAATGATTACAGAGAGGAAAACCTTTTTCAGTGTTCATATGGACACCTGACTGTTGTTTTAAGACAGACTTGAAAAACTGTTAACCTGTCCTTTAACAGCTAATGGGTTAAAACAACAAGCCTCCAAAGTGTTCAAACATACAGCTTTTTAAAATAATACAAATGGTTTTAATTAGCTTCATATATGATCTTGTTTATTTTAGATGAGAACTATACTGTGTGTAATGTTAAATTATTTTAAATAAGGACTATTCTTTCACATTATCACATTGCCCATAATTAAAATATATCTAAAGCATGTTCTGATTGTGTGATTATGATAAGAATCGCTGTCATACAGTATTTTTGTTATATAGCAAGAAAAATCATGTAAAATTAGCCTGTCCAGCACTTATAATTAATGAATGGTAATCAGATTATAGGAGAGATTTTGATCCCTCTAGTGAATTACATTGTTGATTACATTTGTCAGCGGGTGATCTTTGATCTGAACAGCCCTGCCTTTGCTCTGAACAGTGCAGATGTACATGTTACATAACAGAGCCGAGCTACAGGGTCACCAGTGATGTGCATGTAAAGTACGCACAGGTGAGTATTGCTGAGCGATGATCATGAATAATTCTGTGGTCAGTTCAGTTTTGACTGCTGAGCCGCAGAGCACAAAGGTGGACAGTTTTCACATGAAGCTTTGAACAGGTCGTGACCTGCCTCAGTCTGCACAGCTGACCCTGCCATGTGACATTTCAGTGGCGTGTACACGCACTGCTCCCTTTCTCCTCCTGCAGGTCCAACCTCACACCACTGGAGGTTGGCTGTCAATCAGATGTTTCCAGGCCATTCAGCGTGAAACGATAATGCTCCTGGGCACTCAGTTTTTTCATGGCTGCCACAGATGTTTTGCCTCTTCGAGGGCACATTTAAAGCAAAACAGGTTCACTGCAGATGATGTTTAGCACCTATCCCACAATACATGCAGTCAATGAATGGTCAGTAGCTGATCCTTAGCTTGGTTTTGTCTCAGAAGCTGCAGGGCGCATTTCATACAGACCACAGTGCCATGAAATTTGTTGATGATGTTCATGGACAGAGATAGGAAGGAAGTCATATTATTTACTCCAGCCACTTGGAATAGTCATCAAATGAATTTTTAAATGAGGCTATTATAAATTTTATGACAAATAACTCCTTTGCTAACTGACTCCTTGTTGTCTGCTTCATCTGTTGCTTTTTTGTGTGTGTTTATGCAACTTTTTATGTTCCTGTCTTTGTTAGGTTTTTTCTGCAAAAAGGTTTCCACCCTCCAACAGGACTTAATTTTTTTTAGGTCAAATAAACAAATAAAATGGTCCCCAGAGGTTGAATCCTAGTATTTTGGGGGACTCCCATGACCATTCCTTGCGTACCACTATCAGGCCAAAAAAATTCAAATCCTTCAAAGGAAATGCAGAGGGTGAACTTTCTCCATTTTGGACACTTTTGCTCCATCTTCAAGTCAACATGTCAAATGTTCACACACTGATAATATGATTTCCATTACTTTCATGCTCCCAAGAGGATACACCCTTTTTTTTTTTCTTTTTTTTTGACGATAGCCTTTACCCCAGTGCCACCCTCGGGGCAGACTTCACATTAGAAGTCCCACTACTGGTAAGAATGGCAAAATAATCAGTATACTTTAAAATCTGTCTGACTCCAACACTTCCACATTGCAATGCCACTTGCAATCTCTATGGTTTTAGACTCAATCTTATGATGTTAGAAGCTGCAGTGTAGATACAGTATCTGTATTTTTGTTGCAACTGTAAATTTACAAAATTATCCAGCACATAAAAAAGTCTAATTCCCAGGTATCATCAACACAGGTTTTTCATAACTTTATGAGACAAGCATATTGTACAGGAAATCTGCTGCAGTTACAAGATAGTCCCAGTTTTTTTGCATTCATGACAGCACCTGAGTTATTATTACTAAATGTCAAGTGGTGGGAGCCCAGAGCTTTTTTTGCTGTCTGTGGTGAGAAAAGAGACACTTCACTGAGAGTCACTGAGCAGAAGACTTCTTGTTCTCATCAACTGTCTGGGACGTCACCAAGAATCCTGTTTAGCACCCTGTTAAAGCAGAGGAGTGAAACAAGGAGAGTTCACCATAAAACAATCCCTGCAGCAAAGATTAATCAGTATGTGAAATCATAATTTCCTGCAGTTTTTCGTGTTTGCAGAACCACAGATGATTAAAGGTACTTGCATTGCAGATATTATTAAAAAGTAGTTCATTTAATATATTTTTTCATGTTCCTCTGGTGGCATTTGTCTGATATGGTACATATGGGATTAGTCTGTAACACACATCTCTAATTTAGAATGAAATCAAGATTTGTCTGATGACACTGGCTTCTCATTTGTAGGTTTTGAAAAGCCAAAGATTGGCCGTGTAAGTGAAAAGAGACAGCATCCTTTTGGAAAGTGGAATGCATGTTCTAATTTTAAGCAATGTGAGGCCACAGAGGGGGGCACATTTTCTGTGGTCCCACTTTTAAATCCTAGGTGCTCCATAAGGTCTTTGTCTCCCCCTGCTGTTTATCTAGGATGATTATTACGCTGCCTTTAATGTCTACTTGTAAACTTGGATTTTATATTTCTGCACACAAAAACAACTTGTATTTAAATGCATTGGGTAGCTTTTAACATGTAGTGTTTGCATTGACAGTTGTATCAAGCAAACAGAGGTTGTTTGTGTTACAGTGTCAAGATGAAAAAGGGTAAGTAAACATTAACTGATTTCTAAATTCACTGAAATCTGGCAAGTAGCCAAGCTTACCGAAAACATTGACAGAACTTCTGCCAGGCTTAAAGGACCACCACTCAGTTAATAAAGCAGAACAGTTTTAGGCTTAAATATGGTTACATTAAAGATGGATGTAATGTAGTTATATGGTCAGTGTAAGTATGTAAGCACTTTGTTTCCAAGATCAAGAATGGACCTTGTACTTCAGCTAAAGATCATTAGTTATAGAGCAGAGTAGAGTAAAGCTTTAATGTCCTTGGGAGGCAGCAAGTAATATTAATAATAACAGAAAATACTGTTATTAAAAATAACAGAAAATACAACAATGAATCAGTCCAAAAAATACACAAGTACACAGGTTAGTGCTGTTCTCTTAGTCACTTGTCACCCAAAACATCAAGAGAAAGCAGCAAGAAGAGGAAGCCAGGACAATGGACACTCTCATATCCACAGCTAGTAACAGGAGAGATAACATTTTGTTTAATTAGCCAATAACTGATGAAACAGAAGACCTCTTATATCTGTCATTGCCATCTCTGAGGAAGTAAAACCCCTGTCCTGATGGAAGCAAACTAAACTCTGTGTGTAACTGGTGATGGGAGTCCAGTAAGATGACCTGAGCTTTTTCCAGCAAGTTTTTGTTTTTCACACTAAGATTAACAAACAGATCATAGCTGGTAGAGATGACTTACAGTTTTTCTTGATTGCTAAGACACATTTCTTGAAAATATGCTCCATTTCCCAAAACTCTAAACACAAATGCGTAACTCATCTTCACAAACGTCATACTCTCCACTCAAAAACCATGTACTTACATCTAAACCAAACATTGCCTTCAGACATCACACATAAGCCATCAAATACACAAACACTACTACATAGTCTTTACACATTGGTGAGATCCATTCAAAACACTACTGTAAAAACCTGTTACTGCAATGAATAATGGTGCTTATGGTTTTCCCCCAGAACAACCTCTTTGCATGATGAATACTATATAAAGACACAACACATGTATAAATTTTCAACATTTTTAATTCCTCAACGTACTGTAGTAAAATAAACTGAAATTTAGTGAAAAGGTAAATGTACTGTAAAAATATGCACCTGATAAAGGAGGAACATAGAATACAGTAAAATCATTTCCACATATTTACTAATATAAACCAATGGAAAAAAAACAGTTTGTACATGAAGAAAGAAATCACATTTATTCTGTCTCAGGTCTTTGTGGATCCATTGTTATAAAACAAGTGAACTGACCCATGGTCCTTTATCGATCTATCCTGAGGTTCTGATTGGTGTGTGAACAGTTTTGACTCTCAGTGTTTCCACCTGGGGAATTATGTGTTAAATGAGTTCCAGCTGTGATAACTTGAGTTAATGAATGCCAGTGTTTTCTACATGAGCACACAAGTGAAAATGGGAACAGTGTTTATAATTTTGGGAAATGGGTCTTTTGGTGGATGGCGTCATGGTTTGAGATGTTCAGTTAATAGGCCTAATTATAGTGTGTATGCGATCGAGGAAAAGCTGTAATAAACAGAATACTTTAAACAGAGAGTGCATGACGTTAAAAATGCAGTATTGACAGCTAGTCACCTATATATTGAACTTACAGATACTGGTAAGTTTATTTTTATTGGATTAGTTGTATATTGGTGTTAACAAGTGCAGCTATTCCAGTTGTATAACACCATCATTCACTTCATTCACTCTCCATAAAGGACAGGTTCACAATTTTTCAAGTCCATCTTACGTAAAACAACGGTCAGGTGCCCAAATGAACACTGAAAAGGTTTCTATGTGACATGTGTAGATGTACATTTGGGCACCTGATTATTGCTTTACGACAGACATGAACAACTGTGAACCTATCCTTTAAATTTGGTGTTCTCTGTGATTTCCGACAGGACCTGAAGGCAGCATGTAGTTTGCGCAGTCAGCTGACTCGGAGCTTGTCATGTGGCGTTCACAGGCTGAGGAGAGTGTGTGAAAAACAACCTGCGTCACTTTTAAACAACAAAAAACACCTCTGTGGTCGCCTGTTCCCGGTCTGTGGGTCCCGTTCGCGCGTGCAGCATGGCTTGGACAAAATATCAGCTGTTCCTCGCGGGACTTATGCTCACAACTGGCTCCATCAACACATTATCGGCAAAGTGAGTACACAGATGTCATTGTGTTTCCCATTCTGGTGTCATGTGTTTCTAGTTATAGTTCATGCTAAAACAGAGCTAATGTTGTTTAGCCCAGACAATGTGAATACTCGTCAACTACAGAACTTATCGGCTTATTCATGAGCCAATTAATGAATGAAGCTGGTTTGTTTATTACGCTTTTGTTACAGCGATATCAAGTTAACTGCTAAAGCTATAGCTATTAGCATTCAGCATTATTAGCTGGTCAATAATAAGCTAATATAAACATCGTTATCAGGTGTGATGAGAAGCTACAATTTTGTCGTTGTCAGGAAGCTAATTAGTGTGACAACACGGACATTTCAATCATATTGACAAACCTGATAAGATTGCTGCCCGGAAGGAACAGCTGATGGGATGTAAATAGTGTTTATACAGGTTTATCTCAGATCAAATGTCGCAGTGAGCACAACTAAACCGGCACTGCAGCTTTAAACAGTCATTAACATGAGCTATGTTTGTGTAACAACCTGATTTAATGGGACATGACTCTCAGAGGTGAAATAACTAGTTAGTTTAGTTTAGTCAGCTGGCATTTACAAATGAGTCATCATGTATTTCAGGGCTGCAACCAACTATTAGTTTCATTATTGTTTTGTCTTAAAAACATCAGAAAATAATGGAAGATCTCAATTAAATCTTCCTAAACCACAAGGAGATGTCTCCAAAATGTCTTGTTGTGTCTGACCAACAGTCCAAAATCCAAAGATATTGAATTTACAATCATACAAAACAAAGAAAAGCAGCAAATCATAGTATTTGAGAAGCAGTTAGAAGCAATTTTCCTTGATAAAAATTGTACACAATTAATTGATGATCAAAAATGCTGACTGTTACTTTTCTTTTGATCAATGAATTGATGAATCAACTAATTGTTCCAGCCCTGAAATGATTCATCATATATTTCAGGGCTGCAGCTAATGATACTTTCATTATTGTTTGGTCTTAAAAACATCAGAAAATACAGAATAATGCCATTTATATCTTCCTAAACCTCTAAAGGATGTCTCCAAATGTCTTTTTTTGTCCAACCAATATCATATTTTACCACATTTTTCAATAAATTAATTTTTTTCTTAAATGTCATTGTCCAAAACAGTTCAAAGTCCAAAAATAGTCCATATACAAATATATAAATCTGAGAAAAGTATCAAGTCTTCCTATTTGAGAACTGGAGCCAGAGACTGTTTGGTATTTTTGCTTCATAAATTACTAAAACCAACTGATAAATTATCAAAATGTTACAGATTCATTTTCAGTGGATCAAGTCATAGCTTAAGTGACTCATTATTTTAGCACTATTACATTTAATTCCTCTCTCATTATTGTCACGGTAGGAAGAGGTTTGCCCTTTTAGTGAAACCAGGAATTCAGCGTTTCTGTACTTCTCCAATAATCTGTGATGTCAGCTTTCTGCTGCCTGACACACACTTCTCTCTCCGTTTGTGGGTTTTTGTCAGCTGAGAACAGCAGTATCCAAGCTCCAAACTGTTACGAATGAAGGTTTAAGTGCACTAATGTGTAATAGAAAACAAGCTGTGGCATGTAGCTGACAGACGAACACAGAAACTAACAGGTAAAGTTTCACTACAGCCACTACAGGCCCCGTCACAGTGAAGCTTCACTGGATTTAAAGCGCTACAGCCGAGATCAGTTACAGTTTGTACAGTAGGTCGATAGTTTTGATTGCACCACATATTTTTTTAAATCCAGCTTTTCCAAAACACACACTGACCACAAACAATCAGTAGACTCGGATCAGTCAACAGACTCTGGTTTCCTATGTGTATTGATGAGCTCAGAAAAGATGTTGCATTTGAAGGAAGTGCTGTGTCATCACCTTCAAGGTCCACAATCCCTTGTCTTGCATATTGAAGCAGACAGGACGCTCACATGCCGGTCATGCTTCCTCTGACTGTCCGTCTATAAAAGTCAATGCAGACGTGAGCACTCATTAACTTTACAAGCGAATCACAATGTCTGACTGTACAGTGTTTTAAATGAAGTCACAGTGAATGCAATATATTCAATGAGAGAAGTAAAAATCCTCGACACAGCAGTTCAGTAACGTGCGTGTTGGTTAAAAACAGGCATACTGTGTAAAATCCCAAAAACACAGTCGGAGATTCACTTGTTTTTTATATATGTATTTATCATTTAATGCTGAAAAAAGTTTTTAAAGTCTAGAGCCGAGTTATGCTTTGTTTAAGCAGGGCTGCAGTTAATGATTATTTTTACGATTTATTAATCTGCAGAATATTTTCTTGATTAATTGTTTTGTCTATAAAATGTCAGAAAGCACTGTTTAATTTAATTTTATAGGGCCCATGGTGACTTCGTTAAACGTGTTGCTGTGTCAGATCAACATGTCCAATATGACACAATAAAGCTACAACTCTGAAGCTGCAACCAGCAAATATTTCCTTACAAAAATGACTAGAATGATTGTTAAATGAAATAGTTTCTGTTGATCGACTAATTGATTCATCGTCTAATCATTGCAGCTCGTTTTTATACCCCTTTCTCATTTGACTGTGTAAAATATCCATAATTCATTTGGAATAATGTCTTCTCGTCCAACAGATGGGCTGACACGTTCTCAGCGAGGGGTTGCCGGGACGACCCTGAACATGGGTTCTCTCACCCGTTTGTGCAGGTAAAGTAACAGCCTGCAAGTGACAGTGGTGTTTAGCACGTATACGGTGTTTCACTTTCACACTAGAGTTCAAATCCCAGGTCAGAGTATTGAATGCCAAAAATTGTACTGATGCCATGTAAAAGATTACCTGATGCCTGATCATCAAATATCTGGTCAGATTCATAATGTTGTTTACGTTTTGATTGGATAGTTCCTGATTTCCATAGAAAAATTGCCAATTTTAGACTATTTTACTTAGGCAAAGTTCTTGAACAGCTGCCAACTTAATGTTTAGACATTTAAACTGTTGCCTCTTTTGTTGAATGAAAAAAGGTTTTGTAGACAAACATAAAGGTAAAAAAACTTAACTTTTCTCAAAGTAAGGAATAAAAAATATTGTTTTGGTATCTAAAAAAAAATGAATCTGTTCCCTGTCTTCCTGTTCATCTGTGTCCCAGGCAGTGGGAATGTTTTTGGGCGAGTTCAGCTGTCTTGCGGTTTTCTACATCTTGCTTTGCCACGACAGACGTAGCCCAGAGCCCAAGATGAATCCAGGCCAGAGCTTCAACCCTCTCCTCTTCTTCCCTCCGGCCATGTGTGACATGACGGCCACCTCCATCATGTATGTTGGTAAGTGACCGCAGCCTTTATCTGCTATGTTGTTTTTACGGCGCATATGGTAGACGTTAAGTAAACTTGTGTCCCGATCCGTCCTGCTTTCCAAAGGTTTTTCAAAGGTCAAATGGCAGCAAAAAGGTATAGATTATCCACGTCTGTTCAAACAATCTTTTCTGCAGATAATTAAGTTAAAGATAATGTTGTTTTTGTCAGCGTAACTTCGTGTTACTTCGTGAACTATACCTTGCAGCTTTATTGAGCCACACAACTTGTTTGTTTATGTGTCTTGGAAAGGTAAGAGTAAGGGGGGATGCCAGTGGGATCAATATTTTAGGTAATGCTTTGTTTTTCAGGTCCCCTAATGTTACACTGATTTCCTGTACATTTTCTGGGTAATTTGGGGGTATTTAACAGTTAATTTTTGGGACATTTTGCAGAGAGGGTGCTGCAATTCGGTACAAATTACAAGAAAAAAAGAAAAAAGTATAAAGTTGGTGTAATTGGTAAATATCCACTCATTATATTTGAGTTTATACATAGTTAGATTCTAGAGTAGTTCTTGACAGACAGAAAATACTTAGATATCAGTGTGTAGTTTTATGTGTCAAACGATGCATCAGCTAATTAGGTTGTTTCATAAAAAGTACATTTCTATGAAAGGATTATATGATTTGGTGGTACAGTATATAGGAAATGTGCTCAAACTACATATTAGCACATAAAGTTGTTTCTTAAATACTCTATAATGAGCACTGACGTGGAAGTTTCTGTAATCAAAGACTCACAAACCAGAGAATGTCTTTCTGGGTTTAATACACTTGCAAGCGGCTACAAAACCAGCAACAGATACAGAGAGCTGTCTTAGGTAAAGTACAAAGTTATGCTCTCAGCCATCCATTATTATACCCTCAGCAGGCAGGTACAACTAGCCTCCTCTTCAGTTATCTCTACACTCACAGTCTGTCACTGTCCTTTCAATGGAAAGGTGCTGGCCTGTCATCTCTGCAAAGTAGTTACACCATACACCAAGTTTAAGTAGAACAGTATCAGAATAAATATAACATTATGTATTTCAGTATACATATTTGTATTTTTTGTATTGTATTACATACACATTTCCTGTATGCTACCAAATTACACAAGACTTTTGTTGAAATGTCCTAAGAATGAACAGTTGCACAGCAGCTACTTTAGGAAGTTACTGAAAAAACTTAATAAATATTCTAATATATTGTTCAACACACAAAACTACACACTGAAAACTAAGTATTTTCTATCAGTTGAATAATTGTTAAGAGTCTAATTTATTAGGAGTTAACAACTAATTATGAACGCAAATATAATGAATCAGCACTTAACTAAATCAACTTATTACTTTTCTCTGTTTTTTCTTAAAATTTGTACCACATTGTACCATCTCTGTAAAATGTCCTAAAAAATAACTGTAAATACCTGCATTTCTGCACAAAGCATGTATTTCTAGCTCATAAAAGTACAAAATTAACTGATGGCAATGTAGGTTCCAGGGTTAGATATCTGCTATGTTAAACCCTTTTCTTGGTTTCTAGCACTCAACATGACGAGCGCCTCCAGCTTCCAGATGCTGCGTGGAGCCGTCATCATCTTCACCGGTCTGCTGTCTGTGGCGTTTCTCGGGCGTCGCCTGTTGGCTAGCCAGTGGATCGGCATCCTCATCACCATCCTGGGCCTGGTGATAGTGGGCCTCGCTGACTTCTTCAGCGGCCACAAAGACGAACACAATCTCAGTGACGTCATCACTGGTAAGGCAGATTTTCTAACTGCAAGAAAAGAACTGATAAAAATGGAAAATATAGTAGTGAAGACCCTTTGTATTTGTCAAACATGTACAAGAATCATGAAGGGACTAACTCTAACGCCACTACTACATGCAACTGCATTTCCCAACTAAACATGCAGTGTTTCATTAGCAGTGAAATAAACACACCTACTCTCTTCCGTCCTGCAGGAGACCTTCTGATCGTCTTGGCTCAGGTCATTGTTTCTGTGCAGATGGTCCTAGAAGAAAAGTTTGTCTACAAACACGATGTTCATCCTCTTCGGGCTGTTGGTACTGAAGGTAAGATGTTGTTCACAACAAGAGCTATTTGTAAAACTGTAGGAAACATGTTTGCTGGTATTGGTGATAAACTTCTGAGGGTGGATTTTACTCTAAATGCACAAGAAGAATGAACCACATTCCTGAGTTGCCAATGTTAGAAGAAGTCAATAATAAGGAATGTAAAGGTCAAACAGCAACATTTCAACAACATCAACAACAACAGATAAACTAGGTTTATCTTTGTTTTTCCAGCACAAACCAGTAACACTATAAATGAGGTATTATCAATTATAGAGTTAAATATTTACTGAGGTATTAATATCCTTTTAAAAATACTTTTCATGTAGGTAAATTTGAGAAGTGTGACTGTGACGTTAGATGCATTGTGTGTAAAAGAGAAGTAGGAGTGATACTGAGACTGATACAGAGATTTTCTCAACTGTGTGAAAAGAGTTTGACAAAGTAAATTCAAACCTGAAATTCAGAGTGTTTAAGTGCTGCACTAATCATTATTGTAACATTAACAATGGATTAAATTACTTTAAAAATAGTGACAAACTAACAGAGACACAACTCTGCAGTTTCCCCTCAAGTCTAAGAAGAGTTTTAGCACCTTTCAGCTCATTGTTTTGGTTGTAAAGTGGCAACTTGACTGTTTTGGTTTAGTCTCACTGCTCTCGTCAACCTTTTTTGTGTGAAAAAGCTTTGATAAACCAGCTGTACACTACCTGCACAGCACTAAACAGTAGACAGACAGAGTTAGCGACTAGCTGGTTAATATGGTGGAGCCAGTAGCCAACTGAATTTCCTTCAGGAGCTTGTGGAGACAAAACCAGACCTGGAAGAAATAAATGCTAATGTTGCCTAGTGTCTACTGGATGTTTAGTTTGCTAAGATGTTCGCTATAATAACTTAATAATGTGATAATAAGTAAATATGGTGTTTACAACTTGTTTTACTGCCCCCAAGTGGCCAAAAAATCAATTATTGCAGCTTTAAGGTATCTCCTTCAAGAAAAACAAGAGTGACAATAAATAACACCCCAGAATTTCTAAAGAAGTCAGACGCAGGTCTTTTCAGTACAAAGCTCCAGCCGACTGGAATGATCTCCCTCTTTCTCTATTCTCTATTAACTCTTTTCGCTGCTTCAGGACTTCTTTATTCTGTCATCTTAAAACAACCTGTTCATGCTTTTAATTTGTGTGTAATTACAATTAGAAGATGAATTGTTTCAAGTGCTCCCGGTACTGATGAAACTGATCGGATTTTACCAGTCATTTCTCATTTCTTGTATCTAGTTTCTTGTACAACTGCTGAGGGTGGGCGGTGTGGGTGGGAGATGGTGAGAGAGCTGTCTGTATCTGTGTGTTTGTAGTCTATGTTTGTTATGTAACGTTGTCATTGTAAGTATGTTATATTCTGTATTTTGTGTTTTTTAGGACCCCCTTGAAAATGAGATGTTACATCTCAAGGGGCTATCCTATTAATAAATTCACTATAACATGGCTGCTGATTTTACCTGTTAGCTCCTTTAGCCTCCTTTATAAGCAGAAAAAAGCGTAACAACATGTTAGACAGTCATTTATTATTAGTCATATTAAATTGTGTTTTCTATTTCCAGGTTTCTTTGGTTTCTTTGTTCTGTCGCTGCTGCTCATCCCCATGTATTTCATCCATGTGGGCAACTTCAGCGACAACCCTCGGCAGGTGCTGGAAGACGCGCTGGACGCCTTCTGTCAGATTGGGCACCAGCCTCTCATCCTGTTGGCTCTGCTGGGCAACACAGTCAGCATCGCCTTCTTCAACTTCGCTGGGATCAGCGTCACCAAAGAGATCAGCGCCACCACCCGCATGGTGCTGGACAGCCTGCGCACGCTTGTCATCTGGGTGGTGAGCATGGCGCTGGGTTGGGAGCAGTTTCACGGCCTGCAGGTGCTGGGCTTCCTGGTCCTGCTGCTCGGCACAGCGCTCTACAATGGACTGCACCGCCCCCTGCTGGCCAGAATACCGTGCTGCGCTGGGATGGTGAACCAAGAGGAGGAGAGCAGCGCGGGAGAAAGGGAGAGACTGCTGGGTGAGGGCAGGGTGCAGGCTGGTGACGAGAGCTAAAAATGTGTCTGTGACAGTTGACACCTTTATTGAATGCTGTCACTAATATAGTCTCTTTTTAAATTGAGGGTTTTTTTTCTCACACCTCAGGTTTTAACTGACCTCACAGAATATGTGTGTGTGTACATTATTTTAAAGATGATAAAGAGGGTGGTGTAAAGGAGCTGTAATGCTACAATACAGGGATTAATTTGTTATGTCCTTCTGAACAAAACATTAATAATTTTTAGGCAATATCAACCTTTGCTCCCTGACCCTTTTTATCTATTTTTTATTCTCAGAAAAAAGCTTGAACGGACTGATTTTTTTTAGCATTGTTCAGTGTTTAACCACTAAAGCACAGGTTTATGAAAATTACTGTCACACAAGTTAGAAATTAGTGTAAAGATCATTAAGATGTCTTATGCAGATTCTCCTGTATGCAAGTTTGCTTTCCTATGATCAATTGTTAGAATGGGTTTTTATTTTTTTTTAAATGTTGCTGGCTGTGCAGTATGATTGTGCCAAAGTTTTTTCAGCGTGCACTGAATGTCACTTCACTGCCTCGTGAAGGCAACATTCAACATTTTCTTTGTAATCAGACTGCAGAGGCATTTTCTTAATCTCAGTTTGGTTGAATACAGAATCTACTGGAGGCAGAAAAGCAGTTTGGACAGAATATCTGTATATTTGCTCTCTGACCTTTTCACTCTTGTGGGTTTATTTGTACATATCAACATGTCACCAGAGGACTGAGCTCGCACACCAAGTGATTTGCACTTGTTATTGTAAATCCTTTTTCTCTATTCAGTCGTTTAAGGCGTTGGCTGTTATGTACAGCCAAAAAAAGAAAAAAAAGGGAACTGTTATTAAATCACACTAGTTGAATTGTGGAATGGCCTTTTTACTCAGGCTTGTGTTGTAATGTTGTCATGGTGAAGAAAGTGATTTTTTTACAAATACATTTATGAAACAAGCCAAAAAGACTTGAATTGTGTTTGTATTGCATCATTTGATTGGTACAATATTGTGTTTTTAGGCCTCAATAGTTGTCTGATAGTACGGCTGAAACAATCAACAGAAAATTAATCTCGCGGAAATTGTGATGGAAATTTTTCACTACTTTATGAAATTTTATAGACTAAACCATTGATCTGTCAGTAAAACAATGAAAATAATCATCAGTTGCAGCCATAGTTGTGTCTCAATACAGTTTGGAGTCACCTCGTTTCTTTCTTCAAAAGGTACTACATATGTTTTTTCGTTATTTGTAATTTATTATTATTGGTATTAGAGAAATTAATAATTAATGATAATATTGATATAATACACAGTATAAAAAAGAGACATTTAATGACCTTTAGCTTGAAAAGATGCTGGTTTTCTCCTTGTAGCCACATTGACTCTTGACACTCTAAGCTGAAAATACAGACAAAATTGTGATGAAAATATGACAAAGGTTTGAGTCTGAAACACCAGCTCAGTCGAGTGAACAGCCAGCAGTAGAGTCCTGTGTCACCAGCAGCTGACACCTGCCCTGCCTGCACTTCCTGAGTCAACCCAACATCCTCCCTGAAGACCGTACATATGCTTTAATGGAGGTCAAAGGTTAAACCCAGGAATCCCCCGGGATCTGTACACACGACCCCGTTCAGCTCTACAAATAGGAGGAAGGAAAATGTGTTAATTAACTGCACAGACACATTGAAATGAACCACATACACACCTTTATTTAGAGTAGAAATTAAGTCATTTCAAAATTTATTTAATTACCAGTTTACTAGTGATTGTTACCAACAAAGTCATAAACTAGTTTATTTATTTTGTAGGCCTGTGTAAACAATGTCTACTGTTATTACAGACACATTTATAGAGGATTAATAGTATGTTAGCAAAAGAAAAATGGTTTTACTTGTTTTGATGGACTGTTGACTGTCACTTTGCTGTATGTTTCAGTCCACACACACGCACGCGCGCACGCACACACACTTCTTTGTACACTTGTGAGGACCCCCATTGACATAATGCATTCCATACCCCGTTACCCAGCATAAACCTAATCGTAATCTTCCCCTAAAATAAAGTTTAAAACCTCAAACAGCCCTTTGAAGTTCTGTCCCAAAGTGCAAAGTGGGGACCGAACAAAATGTTCTCACTTTCCAAAAATGTCTTCAGTCCCAAGGTATAAAACTCAAATTGGTCCTCATAAAGATACACATAAAGTAAACAGACATACACACACACACACACACACACACACTGCAGACCAGCGTGAAGTCTTTCACAGTAACACTCGACATGGCCGCTAGATGGCAGCGTTTTGCTAGAAAATGAGCAGCAACTCTTCATTGTGTGCAGCTTTAGTTATGAGCTGCTAACCTTGTCACTGTGCTGAGGAAAAACTACATTACATTAAGTTGTCCGCAGTAATATACAGGTTATAAAACAAAACGACTCCGTTGTAAATATATATATACAGTGTATATTAAATGACTGTAAATAAAGCCGTAAAGTGAACAGTGGTGCGCAGCCTGAGGGAACAAGAAAGAACATCTGCAACGTTAAATAATTCTAAACTACCTGCAAGAAAAGTTATGAAATATGTTCAGATAATACCTTGGAGGTAATACATTATCGTCATGTTGCAAGTCTGAGACCCCTTTCCCAAAATGGGATATATGTGTGTATATATAGGGACCATTTGAATTTGAAAAACGAAACATTAACATTTACATTAATTAACTAAAAAAATACAATTATCTAATTAACATAAAGCATTAAAGATTAGCCTGTGTGAAACAGACAGGTGTTTATAGTTTAGACACATGGATGAAGATCTACAGCATCTACAGCAAAAACAAATAAATAAATAAAATAAAAATAAAAATGATAAACCATAAACAACGCAGAAGGAGCTCCTGGGACAGCATGGAAAAACATTTCCAGTAGCTGTTTTCTGGATAAATGCGTCCCGATGCGGCCTCATGTCCCCTGAGACAAAACCCCCACAGCAAAAAATAAGTCTGTGAACGACTAAAATAAAGAATCCCTACGCACAAATAGTCTACTTTTAAAAAAAAACATTTTATAGGCTACACAATCTAACCTCTACATATGTGTGTCCGTGTAACTTTGGTCCTCTGTGCACCTTCAGACCTGCTGCTGTGTGGAGCTGCCGGCTGATCCAGCAGCAGCAGCGCGTTTAAACAGAGAAGGCTGCAGGATGAAGATGCTCTGCTCTTCCTCACTCCACTGAACACACTGCCTGTCTGTCCTTCAGTGCATCTTCTCAAACATTCACGGAGCCATTTCATATATGCAAACACACATTTATATCGCCACTTAAGGAGATAAGGTAAAGGTAAAACATCCTAAAATTACTGTTTTTCTGTAATAATTACGTGGTTAAAGCCAGGCAGGTTGTTCCAGTCATTTCATTTAATCGATTTACTTTATATTTGATCGTCAGCTTCATTTTACTTCTTTATTTAAAGGTTGTGAGTGCAAAATCCCCCAAAACGGAGACGCAATCGACGGTAAGTAGAAATGCATGTGCTCACTTTTGAGGTCCACTTTATTTTAAAAAAATCGTGTTTTTTTATGATGGTGGCTGCAAAATCTCCAATTATTATACACAATGTTGCGATTTATGCATTACTCAATTAAAACAAGATATTTCAAACAAATGTGAGTGAAATGTTTGAATGTATTTTTTTTTTTTTTTTTTTTGCAGTGGTTTATTGTCATCCTCATGGCAGCTCGCCACCACGCAGGAGAAGAAGCAGCAGGCCTAATGGTTTGTTATTATGACCTTTTTGCGTTTCCATTAGTCTCCTCTGCTCTCGTGTGATTTAACCGTGTGTACATCTGCACGCTGGAGCTGCACGGGGCGACTTTAATCTGTTTTAATCTAAACAGACGGTTTTGCTCAAAGGCACAGAGTCACCATCATATTTAAAAGCTTCCCTTAAAGCGGCCCTTAGGTTGTTTACAGCGGAGGGCAGGCTGGAGGTGAGTGTGATTAGTCTACCACTCCAGTGTCCAGCTAATGACCACTTAATGTCTTCAGTTCTGACTGTGCAGAGCCAGCAGACAAAGCCCCAATACCACAAAAGGAAAGACAGGGGCTGTAATGGGATTTATTCTCCTCAGTGATTCACTCATATGATCCTGGTCTACTGGATTCATTTCAAGTTGATGTTGGACCTTAAAGTAGACTTTTAAAAAAGCATTTGAACTATCAGTAGGTTATTATTATTGTTATTAAACCCAATAAATTACCTCCTGAGTCAACATAGCACTGTTTTAAAAACATAAACACTATTTTTATTGTGTTTTTAATAATTGAAACTTGGCAAACACAATTCTATACACAAGGGGGCGTACAAAATATAAGATTTTAAATTTATAATAAGTACAGCACTGACTCTTTCACTCTGGAAAAGTCCACATAACTGTAACCTAAATTAAAAATTAACACTGAAAAATATGAACATTGAGAGGAAAAAGCATACAGATGTGTTTTAAAGACTGAGAGCACATATTTTGATCTCTCCTCATCTTCCCGTGTCCAGGATTTTTAAATTTGAAGGTTTGCTGTATGATTATTTTTCTTAAATACGAGCAGCTGTTGAGCTGCAGTCGCTTGAGCAGCAGCTCAACAGTGACACACTCAGAAAAAGACAGCCACTATGCAAGTTCTTATTCTTATATAAGCATCATTTCTATCAGTTGTCCAATTTATTAATCTACTTCTACTGGAGATTTATTTGTTGCCTGTTTCCATCAGAGTTGAAGCTGTTTGGGGAAAAAAACAAAACAAAAAAAACAAGAAGAGGGAGCATTTTGTCACTGGGGGGAGCTGCTTGTACATTTTCTGCCTTCATGCATGCAGTCAGTAATATTTTAATATCTGTGGGAATAATCTGCATTCAGTTTAAATATGTTGGCATCTGATAATGAGCAACAGGCTGTATAGGGTTGGAAAAAGAGATAGTTGGGATGTGGCCTGATGTAGTATTTGGGCCTCTAAACACTTGAATTTATTGATATTTTTGTTGTGTGTATTAATCTTGTGCATTATAGGAAGAATAATCTGTTTTTATTTCATCATTTTCATGATTCATTAGAATATTTTAATTTATATAAGCGACTTGTCCAGAATCAGTGGTGGAAAGTAACTAAGTACATTTACTCAAGTACTGTAGGCTACTTAAGTTAACATTTTAAGTATAATTTACACTCCTACTCCACTATATTTCAGAGGGAAATATTGTATTGTGTATTGTGAAATATTATACTTTTTACTCCACTACATTTATTCACTGCAGCTTTAGTAACTAGTTACTTTGTTTGTTAAGATTCTGTATAAAAAGATCAATTTAATTTCAACTTAAACATAAAATATGATGCATTGTTACAGATTAAACAGACTGTAGGACTAAAAAGTGATTAAAATGAGCTCCACATCACTCATTTACAACAGTAGCATGCAACTTAAAGCAACATTAATAACTATTAGATAATAAAACTTAATAATATTACTCACAAGGACTAATTTATGTATTGTGAGTACTTACACTTGATATTGAAAGAAAATAAAATCTGATAATACTTCTGTACTTATAAGGACAATTTTGAATGTAATACTCTTACTTATGATGAAGTATTTTTATAGCATGGTAGTACTACTATGTAAAATATCATACAGGAATTTAGTGGTAATATTTTGTCATTCAGTTAACTTAAATATACATATTTTTTTAATAATTTCAAGTTAATTCAACCTAAAATTTCAAGTTTCAGAACTGATATTAATGACTTGAAGTCTTCTGACCAGATGGCTTAACTCAACTCAACTCATTAAATCAAGTTTAGACAACATGTGATATTTAGTCAAGATAACTTTTAGCATGTTAGAAGAACTATTTGTATTTGTTTATTTGACCTAAAATTTTAAGGCAGCCCTTGCACTCATATTTTTAAATGGAAATGACAAGTTACATTTCACAGCATCTGATTACTTCTTCCACCATTGTTCATATTAGTGCTTAATTCAAACTGAGATGAGATCACGGAACAAAGCTGTTTATTATTTCCTTTAAATTTCACCAAGAACATGCAGCCGGTCACGTTTCACAGATCACAGAAGCAGGCGTTCATTGTCAGACGTTGACATTTAACCTCATAGAAATGCAAATCAAAAATCATTTCATGCCACCGTGAGAGAGAGTTCACTGTTTGAAATATAGTGGATTTATTCAGGGTCACATAAACGGGACAGTCTTGTTTTGAATTGACTTTAGACACATCCCTCAGTTCTTTTTTCTCTCTCTCTCTCTCTGTGGAAATGATGGCAGTGTGCCATACAGAAGGCTGTGTACAATGGCCCAGGTCCCATTAAATCTGCGAAAGTTCCTTCCTGAGGCAAACATTGCCAGAAATAGTAATCTTGGCTTGAGCTGGAGTCTTACAGAGGGGAGCAATAATTCTGGGTGTAATAATGGAAATCATTTAATTCTGTCCTGCCTCTGATCCAGCAGGGCTACAGTCAGAGGTGCTCATTCAGTTTTCCTCCGGCCCTGATAAGGCTTCCTGAAAAACACACAGCGAGCAATCAGGCAACAACAATGGGCTCCGTCAGACGCTGAACTTCAGGTAGTCATCATTGCACGGCAGCACTGCTTTGTTTTCATCCACAGTGTGCATGTGACTCATAAATGTTTTGACATTTCGGTTTCACATTGTTTGTTTAAGTTCTGATTAGCTTCACTGCAGAGAATATGGATTCTTGAATGAAAGCAGTCTTTAAACTAGAGCTGCTGCGTCCTCTTACATGATTAGTCAACTAATCAGCCGAGGAACTTTTATCTGATTCATAGGGAGTGAGCTGTTAGTCATTAATGTAAAATGATACTCACACCTCTTGCACAACAAAAATGTTCACAAATATGTTTTCATCTTTACTGAACACTAGATTTTAAGAGTAGTAGTGCATGACTGGACAAAACGTAGTCACAGAAAAGCTTTTGATCATGAGCTGACTAAGAATTTGTTTAGTGAGCAACAGCCCTCACGGACAGTATTCGGTTTCCAAACTGCTTTAAAAAAACAGAGGATTGCACCTTTTCCTAGTCGACTATGTAGTTTCTATTGTTCAAGACAGATTCAAGTCTCAAGTATACCTAAACCAGAGACAGGAGTCGCTGGCACTGGCAGTAATCCCACCTGCAATCATTTATACGGCTCCACGGAGGAACGGTTTGGGAAAAGGGAAATAAAGGTGAATAATAGTGTCCAGCAGGGTTCTGGCAGGAAAAGCAACATTTCAGTTTTTACAAGTGATTTGTGGATCAAATATAAGCTTTTTTTTTTCTTTAGAATATTTAATTTTCATATCTGAACTTCTAAATGCTTCTACAGGAATCAGTAGTTTCGGGTTTACTGTGCTTTTTGCTGCAGGATTCAATGCAGTGAAAGGTTTTATGCTCTGGCTCTCTCATACATACGCAAAAAAAAATGAAAACTCAAACATAAAATAAAGATATGAGGGAAAGGATGACTCCTATCAAAGGGATATTTAACAGCAATAATATAATAGCTGCATGAAAGAAGGCCGTTATAAGACCGCAGGACCTCTGCATAGCTGATAATAAAAACCGTCTCTGTAGTCTGTGGAATAAACTAACTGCATCTTCTACATTTCTGCAGTCAGTCACTGAGATTCTGCCCTGAAAAAGAGATTATCATGTCCAGCTGAAGAGCTCTTGTTCTTTCTTTTTAAAGTGTAAATGTTATTCTGGGTGTAAGACTTCACCCTCTTTGTTATTCTGAGTGGAGAAATGACAACCTCTACAAACAGGAAACAGAGGAGACTTTATCTTTTCAGGAAAATGTTCTTGTTAAATATGGAGTAGCTGCACAGCTGTACATGAAATCTCGCAGGAGATAAATGTGTTGAGATGCTCATTAAAATAATCTTTCAAAATCAGTTATAAGAAGAATCCGCTGCTCTATTTTTCTATCCTCCAACCTGCAAGTCTTATCCTCTGCAGGACTTTTAAATTGAATATTTTTGAAATTTAGAAATTTATTTCAGTCTGCATTCAATAACAGAGCCATGCACATGCACTCTCACATATATATATATATATATACATACACACACACCCACATAAAAAAAGGTAATTACTCAACATAATAAATAAAGAGATGTTTTAGCACAAAAAGCTGCAGGGAGTTCAAGGAAAATGCAACATCTGTGCTCTTCTGATGTCTTTAAAATCCTAATAAATTAAAAAATATATTTCTTCACATTCACACTTCTTGCAATCATTCTTTGATGGACTCATTGAGGCACATCCCCGCTCGAATAAACCGACTAATTTTCAAATCAGAATTAAAAAATATATTTTTCATTTGGTTTATAATTAGATTTACATCACACTGTACATGCACATGATCCCCGCTCCTCCTGTTCTGCAGAGACACATCTGCATGTAAAAAAGGCTGATCTGAGGCCTGTTGTTTGGTGCTTCCCACTGAAAAGCTCATCAGCACCTGAAATAACTCGAGGCGTGCTGTGTCTGCTACATCCTCTTCCCTGGATTGTTTTGACTGCGTGATGGAGAGCAAACGTTAAATCTCATTTCTAATTTTAACCCCGGAAACGTGTCACTCGAACACCATGATAGGAGGCAGTCAGGGTCATCGGCCCTTCCGCCCGCATGAATCAAGACTTAAATGAATGCGAGCTTCTGAAGCCATTGTTTCAACACATGCAAGAGAAAACATGCGATCGGAGAGAGGGACCTGCACAGTATCACGGCACCACAACGCGCACAGTAGCAAGGACAGAGAGAGAGCGAGAGTGAGAGCGAGAGAGAGAGAGAGAGAGAGAGAGAGAGAGAGAGATCATTATAATTGACAGTTTTAAAAATATATATTTACAGGAAATGAGCTAACACACATTTAAACACGATTGCTGAAGCTTCTGTTATTATTGCAAGTGTTAAAAATCTATTTTGTAGATCAATTACGCTCCATCGATTCACGTCGACGGCGTTTAAATGACTTAAATGAGCATTTCTACTATTTAAATAGACGATTATAAAGTCTTATTGGCGCGGACCCAACGTGTGAATCTTGAGGGGCCTTGCGGATGAAGTATCGCCTCTGAAGTTAATTGTGTTTTCGTTCGAGAGGGGAATAGATTTCCTCTGTTTATTATGAGCATCGGGACGGATTTGCGTCACCGTGCAACTTGCAGGTCGAGATAAAGTTGCACAAATATTGAAAAAGGGAAGTTCTAACAGTCATTATAAAGTTTCCCCCCCTCTGCTCCGGAAGAAATAAGGATTTCTGCTGTATCCTAAAATACTAAAGCAGGTTCTATTTTTGGGACAAATCTAGCAGGCAGGAGTTGGAGATAATAGAAGCTCTCCTGGGCTCAGGGTTATATTATTGCACTGATTTCATACAGTTCATTACTGGGATAATTAATAAATAATAACTTTTTTCTCTACATATTTATATTAATGTGGGCTGTTGTTTGATTTGTTCATTTCTAGCAAGCAAAAATATTTAGTGTGTGTTGAAAGCTGACAGATCAAGCCTTTTTTTGGAAAATATATACAGTCCGCTGCATGTGCCCTCTATGAATTATCTCCAAAAATCTAAATTAACACGAGAGTTAATGAACATAATGAGTGTTTTTTTGTGTGTGGTGATATGGGTGAGGGAGGGAGGGAGAGGGGGGGGAAGAGGGGTTCTCTTTAAGTGATCAATCCATCATCTCAGGATCAAAATTACTGCGATGTGTCCCGGTCGTGTGTGTGTGTGTGTGTGTGTGTTTGTGTGTGTTAGTGTGTGTGGGAGGGAGGGGAGAAGGAGGGGTGGTTATACACATCATCATCATCATCATTTGCAAGGACGTGATGTGAGCAAATGCACAACGTCTATTGGCTCAGAGAACGACCAATCAGTGTCAGCGGAGGAACTTCAGAGTGGAGCTGCAGGGTTAGGATTTCAGAGTTGGGAGAGCGATTTTGGCACTTACACAAAGAGGACGGTCATCTCTCCCCTAAAACGCCCTCCCTGTTTTTTTTACATGCCTGTCCTCTCATCCCCTCTACTGAGAAACAATAAGACGCGTTAGAACCTCCGGGATGTACACGGCCGGGCTCAATCCGTTTTACGCATCCAATTTTAGCCTCTGGTCCGCGTACTGCGCAGGGGGCTTCGCTGTGGATACGATGAAGAAACCCTCGTTTTGCATCGCAGACATTTTGCAGGCTGGAGATGCGGAGAACATCCCGGGTTCGTCGGCCCTCATGGTGCATATGGGACACCACCGTGCGCAGGGGCACTCCGGCAGTTCCCCGCTGCGCCCTTCGCCTGTTGCGCCTGAGCCGTCGGTGTATGCGAGGGTGAGTCCCGCGTCTCCGTACCACAGACACGGACTACAGCTAACCTCAGTCTCCAGAACGACTTTTAACTCCCAGCAAGTTCCTCCACCTTCAAGCAAAGACCTCAAATTCGGAATTGATCGGATATTGTCGACGGACTTTGATCCAAAAAGCAAAGAAAAGTCGTCGTTAAGAGGTGAGCAGAGATATTTTATTACACACAAACTTAAAAAAAAAAGAAAGAAAGAAAGACGTGGTGATTATAGAGATAAGCTTCCTGTTATGTCTGCCAAAGAAAACAGTAATGGGGATGTGTTTTATGAATATTTTATTTCAATGATAGTTTCACTAAGTAGAACAAGACAAGACACAATCATGTCCAAAGTTTAGAAACTGAAAGCAACAATTCAGATTCAACTACTAAAGTTGCACATATGTGGAAGTCAGTTTATAACTCTGATAGACTTGCTCACAGAGAAGTAAGAGCGCAAACAGCCTCATAATATGCACTTTAAGGAGCCCTGTGGGGAAATCCTCTCCCTCATTCTCCCTCCACAGAGAGGTCAGAGGTCAGGATCAGCCATAAACAGCAGCAATGCAGTTTTGCTCAAACTCACTTCAGCAAGAAAATCTATGCTTTCAAAAAAGGGTATCTCTCTCTATCTCTTAACTTGAGACCCATCTTGCCCCCCAAAGATTAGAGTCAGTGATAGTGTTCATGCCCGTGTGTCACTGCGATAACTCTTTACTGACTGAAGCCCCTCTCTCGTTCTGTAACAGATCTCACATCCATCGTTAGCTCGAACCGTCAGTCAGGGATCCACATCCCCATTCAGCCTCCGGCCAGCCAGTACTTCTCCTCCATAGACACCGGGATGGGCGACGCTTCCTCCATGATGAGTTCACTAGGCTGCAGCAGCAGCAGCAGCAGACAATCAGGCCAGCATCAGTTTCAGGACACCTTCCCAGGTAGTCATCACATGTAGGACTGTAACAGACAGGTCTCTATTTTGGAGATGTACAACACCTGCAGTGAAAGTTCTTCTGGTTTCTCTTTTTGTTTTAACCTCATGTCCTTCCTCTTTGTTCTCCGCGCAGGTCCCTATGCTGTCCTCACAAAAGACACAATGCCACAGACATACAAGAGGAAAAGGTCATGGTCGAGGGCAGTGTTTTCAAATCTGCAGAGAAAAGGACTTGAGAAGAGATTTGAAATACAGAAGTATGTTACCAAGCCGGACAGAAAACAGCTGGCTGCCATGCTCGGGCTGACAGACGCTCAGGTAAGATGAAGTTAGACATGAGGTTGACCTGCACAGGCCTGCCTGTCAACTTTGACTTACATGATGCAACTATGATTTAAGGTTTTATAAAGTATTAATATTTTTTAGCAATATTTTTTGGCACAAATCTCAGGGCCTTAGTGAGGATTTTAAAAAATACTGAGGTCCACCCAACCCCCATCAGAAAATTTTAAAACAGGCACCAAAAACAAGGCTTTGAATTTATTTTTGTATTGTTTTGATTTTGTTATATTTAGTAGTTCAGTTAACTGTTAAAGTATATTTTCTGTAAATTTCAATTCCCTAAAATGCATGCCAGGTCTAAATGCTGCCATCTCTAAAAATACTGATAACAACCTGAAACATACTCATCCTGTAAGTTTTTAATAATGGAATGTAAAGTCAGCCCATAGTTGCTAAAAGCCCCAAATACCCATATTACAGCAAAAATGACTTATGTGTTTAATCATTACAATTAAATAATATTTTAAATAAAATATTTTTTGCGGCCAGCATGCTCGTTTCTCTTTTAGAGATTTAACTAAATAAACACTTATTAACATTCAAAATTTGTAGTTTGCAAAGCAGCATCATGACTGTGTGGTGCAACCTGATTGGCCGAGAGGCGTTGCAGAGTGCCAAATCTCACCATAGCAACACCTCACCAGACCTTGTTTACGTTTCATCATACTATACAGTTAACCTACCAACCTAACATGTCAATATTAATGCCATGACTAAAAACTGAAACAGATCTCTTTTATTATTATTATTACTTTTTGTAATTATGTGATTGTTAAATAAATACTATATATGATTACACTGCAGATATCTTAACCTTTAACTTCCATGTCCTGTGCAAGTGTTGAGTAAACTTTTTGCACTATTTTCCTGGTTCATCTTGAAGTGTGAATGCATCATTACACTTGAGAGGATGTAAAAATAGTCATCTCAGAAGGATTATATTTAAAGTAATAAAACAAGCGTGACTTATAGAGCTAATGTATCAAAACGATTATTTTACTCATAAGGCACAGTTCGAAATTTTCTTTGACATTTAAGAGACACTTGAGGTAATTAAATACAGGGACTTTGCTGAAGAGCTGTATATATGTTCAGAGAATATTACTGTTGACATTATGCACAGATGAAGTCTCATCTAAAGATGTCCGGATGTGTTTGCAGGTGAAGGTCTGGTTCCAGAACAGACGCATGAAGTGGAGACACTCCAAAGAGGCGCAGGCTCAGAAAGACAAGGATAAGGAGCAGCCGGACAAGACTGCGTCGGAGTCCAGCAGGGAGCCCAAAGAGCCGGCGGAGTCGGAGTGTGAGAGCGAGGGCAGGAGCGAGTGTGATTCCGACGAGGCCCCGGAGGAAGACTCTGGACTTTTGGACGTTACCGAGCACAATAAAACCAGCGTAATCATGAGCGGGAGCGGGCCGGCGAGCAGCGCGGAGGGAGCGGCCACAGTCACAGACACACCGGCCTCACAGATACTAATATGAAGGCAGCGTGTCGCTTTAGTTGATGAACTATAACTTGTGATTTTTGACAGAAGAACGACAGTGATATTAAAACGCATCTGGAGTGGCAGGAAAAAGTCCCAGAACTAAAAGCAGGCCTGCAGCAAAAAAGACAACAAGCTATTTGTTCAATATGAGACATTGTTATTATCCTACATCTTAAATAAAGCCCAGACACAAGGAACAAAGGCCGTAAATAATTTTTTTTTTTAGATTTTTTTTTTTCTCCATTTCTTTCTCAGAGGTTGTAATTATAAAACCACATTTAAATTTAAACATGGGACTTGCAGCCACCTCCAGTGTCTCCTTATTGTCGTTTTCCTCTCAGAGCTTCAGTGTGCATGATGATGTCTTTCCTCGTCTGAGGGAAATAACGCGGTTGTGAATTTTTATTATTAGGTTATGAACCACTCGTTTCACGTCATAAATGAGATCTCAGAACATCACGCAGTGTTCATCATGTATTTTATGTCTGGATATATGGTTGTGCTATTTTGTTAATAATAATTTGCACTGAAAATATTGTAAATAAAATGTTTCTTACTTTAAAATTTGGATCACGGTGTTCAATGTATTATTATTGTTATTATTATTAAATTGTTTGAAATTGCAATTTGCTCGCCCTTTATGTCAATTACTGTAGGCCTATTTGGTGAGGATGCTACAATTTTGATGTAAGCTGACTATTGTTCAGTTTGGGTGGTAAAAAGTTGTGGGGTTTTTTAATTTATTTTTTTGATTTGTTTTGTTTTTGCAAAAAAAAAAAAAAAAAAAAAAAAAAACAGCAATAATCAAAAATAAACAGGAATTCAAGAAGTTGCACGTAAATATGCAACGAAGTAAAGAAATAAATATGAATAAAAATGTAGTTGGGACATAAAAGTGAGAGTAGCTGCTGCCAATAAAAACAACCCATAATTTGCATTATGTAGCCTACAAATGACGCATACACACATAGATCAATAGATAGCAACATTTGCTTACATGACTCTTTTGTATAATATAAATGAAGCAGGTTATTGTTTAAAAAATAATGAAAACAAATAGGAAAAATCGGCGTCATACTCTCCTCGGGTCAAACAGTTTATTCCACCAAATCATAACGTGGTGATGAATGTATACATCTTCAGGTCTTCTCCTTTAAGCACATTAATGTAATTCAGTGAACTGAAGTTCTCCTGCGGCTCTGGCGGCGCAGAAAGCGAGAGAAAAGAGGGGAATTTATAGTTTGTATACATTCACTGGCTCCAGATAGCAGCGACGACCCGGATGAGTATATTTTATGTATCCAGACACAGATACAATCAACATCTCCTCCATTTATAGGCCTGGTGCTGCTCGTACCTCCCCTCCCTCCGCAGTCACTCACCGGGGTCTGATATTCCACATTAACTTATCAGATCAGCTCGTCGCTATATTATGACTAAGAAGAAAACCATGCCACTCAGATGCTAACGTAAGAGGACAGTGAAGTGTTGAAACATAGTTTCCCAATCAGCCTTATCGTGATGGTCAGTGGTGACAGCTCAAAATTTATGAGAGAAGAAGAAGAATCCACTGTTGCTGCTACATTTATTTGTAGCACAATTAAACTGTTTAAGGATGTTTAATGACATGATGCCATGACACACTCCCTCCTTAAGTCTATCGGTGTCAGTAAGAGTAATTAGCCTATATTTTTATAAGACCTCCATGAATCTTGGATAAGTCACACTGGCTTCTCTTCGGTGTACAAGGCCAAATTATCATTGTTATCTCTAAATCTGTACTGTCGTTTTTAACGTTCAGAGTCTTTACAAAGCTCAATAATCATTCATACTTACACACTCTAAGAAATTAAACTTTGATGTTGTTTGCATTACATATATAGTTGTTTTATGGTGAAACTACTAAATAATTGCAGTTTTGACCTTCAAAACAAGGTTTCATTGCATTAATATAATAATGTAAGGTTTCAGGAATACATAACTGTGCTGATTTAATCAAGTTAAAGGTGCAGTGTGTAGAATTTAGTGGCATCTAGTGGAACACACTTTGCCAGAAATGGAATACAATATTCGTAAGTATGTTTTAATTAGCATATAATCACCTAAAAATAAGAATTGTTGTGTTTTCGTTACTGTAGAATGAGCCTTTATATCTACATAGGGAGCCCGCATGTTGCACTGACATACAGTAGCCCAGAATGGACAAACCAAACACTGGCTCTAGAGTGAGTTTTTTGTGAGTTTCATGGGTGGCCACCATAGGTTCTCCTACACTTGTTGGTTGCAATCCGCAACCTCACTGCTAGACACCACTAAATCCTACACACTGGTCCTTCAATAAAAACGTACTGCATTAAGAGTGTCCCAACAGCTTTTCCATATTTATTGCACATGTGCAGTAATGCAGGTTAGCAATCAGACCATGTGTTCACAGCGACTGTTGGTTGAAAGTTTTTGTTATAATCTACAGCAATCCAATCATTTTGTTGGTAAATATGTGAATTATTTCAACAATATAATTTATTTGTGCATTAACAACAACAGGCGATGCATATTTTTGACTTTTATGTGATCGGTCATATACTTTGATATAAGATTTGAAAAGCCTATTGTCGTTAACTTAAAGGTGCATTATGGTAGATTTGGCCAGAATTTTAGTTGAAATCATTCAAAAATGAACTAAAATCATCAACAGAATGTGAAGAAATAACAGTTTTGACATTAGATATCTACTGAAGTTAGCATGCTAACTAGCTAGCCCCGGCCTGTCCTGTCTCATAACACCACTTTCTGCCTCAAGGGCGATAGTGAGTCACTGTAGCGTCCAGTCTGCCCACGGTCTAACATGAGAGGAAGAAGAGCTGCTGCCCCGAGCAACCGGCCAGCAATGTTGGAGCCAAGCTGAAAACTGCTAATTTTTGCTGTAGGACTGTCAATATGTCACCTTATTAAGTTTTTATATTTTTTCAGATGAGAAAGTAACCATTTAGATTCCCAATATGTGGTCAGTTTATCCAAATAACACCTATTTGGAAAGTTGCACCAACGTTGTTTGAGATGCCGCTGCAGCAGCAGCCGCTGGCCGGGAGACAGCTGGTCATCTCAGCTGCATGATCCCATGAATTGATCTCTGCAGCTCTTTGGTAATTTACCACGGGCTCCAATGTCTCCGTAGTATTTGATGATATTTCTACTTTATGTTTATTATTGAGGTCGTAGTCTGTGGTGGTGGTGTACTAGAGTGTTACTACTATTTTGCCCAGTTTATGTACTGTATGTTAATGGTGTGGACAACATATCTGGAAAAATTTTCAATATAATGCACTCCAGTACACCACCACCACACACTGCAACCTTAATAATAAACATAAAGTAGAATTATCACCTTTCTGATGATGTCAACAAAAACTGAAGATGTATAAGCTTCGTAAAAGTAGAATTTATAGCAGAGCTGCTGTATTGGATTGTATGAGAATGCACAGGAGTTCCTGATAAAGTGCTTGGTGAGTGTATTAGCTAACATTAGCTTAGCTGCAGTTCATTCTTCATGTACTAAGTTACGTTACAGATGAGCCACAGAGCCAAACATCAGTTTCTTTGGAAACTTCACTCAGAGACTCTGCGACTCAGCAACTTCATAATATGGTCCCTTGTGAACAGTCCCTGACATTAAGGCTGAATAAAGTCTGTAATGTGAACATAATATAGTGTAGTTGTGTGTAGATCGTGAAGGTTTGTTCATCTCCACAGATTCCCAGCATTGAAAATTGTGGGGTATGTGTCCTAAAAGGGCTTTGCTGCAACCTCAGTGAAAAGCCTGACACCCTCATAAAGGAGTTCTTGGTGAGTTGCATCATAGAGTATGAGCCATAGCCTAACCAAACATTTTTGATGAGAGTCATGTCAACATAGACGTGTACTAAATGGGACGTTTTACAATGTGAAAATGAACTTGTTTGTCTTCTGGTTGACAGTCTACGTACTCATGTACATACTTTTTTTCTGAAGTAGCTCAAACATTGTGTAGCTTCCATGCTCATACTTGCAAGGAGGTGTGCTCCACTGCAACATAAGTCTCAAATAACTGTAGATATGCTGAAATGTCAGCTTGTGGAATTGAGTCTGTGCTGCTGTTTAAGTGTTCCTGCCTCTTTGCAAATGTTTATTCTTGTTCACTGCCTACAGCTCAAACATGTCCTTGTAATTTCTGCGCTCCTATGTCTTGTTGGTATATCAGCTGGGCACTTTTTCAGGCAGGGTCTAGTAAGACCTGTTACTTCTTGTGTGCATTGTATTTGTGGGTTGTACTCAATTGATTTGGCTAGTGCTGATGATGCAAGACCAAATCTTCCATGTTCTAGTCAGAGATGACACAATACTGGATTAGTCAACTGACCAAAGTAATGGGCTTCTTTTTTTTTTGATGATATTGTTTATAAGTAATAAGCAAGCAGAAATACCAAACATTACTTCTTTGCAGCTTCTCAAATGAGAAAATGTGCTCCTCTTCTGTTTTTATATCATTGTAAATTCAACATCTTTGGATTTTGGACTGTCAAATTTTGTTTTGTCTATGTCTCATTGGCCTTTAGGAAATTCTTATGGCCACTTTTACAACAGTCTGACAATTTATAGACATTTGAGAAATCAATTAGAGTAATTCATATTGAAAATGACAGCTCCTAGCTCTTATAAACAGACTCTAATTAATACGTCTTCCATTTTGAGGCTATTGATCATTCAGGTGGAAGGAGAGAAATGGAAGAAATGGTCTTCAGAATCTATGTCATTGGACACGATGGAGCAGAGCCGACAGATTCCCTGAGGATGTCGGCATCATAATTCAGAAGGTTGGGATGGTGAACGATCTTAGAAATGTGGTAAATGGGTGTGTGCAGTCCTGCTTGGTCTGATCTGCAGCCTAAACTTGAGCTACCCCAAAAATTCAGAATTAGTTAATGGACTTGGATGGCAACAGGCTTTCCACAAAGGTGCAGGTCATCAAAAACAGACTATATGAATAATCTCAATCAATGTGAACTGAGTATCTTTGGACTCTTCCTTGGGCAAATTGAACATCTTGGGATTTTGGACTGCTTTCTAGACAAAAGAAGATGTCCAGACAGAATACTGATAGATTTTAATCATATTTGTCTTCCCTCAACCAACACTGCCAAATATTTGCTGTTTGTAACTTGTTAGGGCTTGCTGCTGCTTGTTTTTATATGTCTGCAAATTGAGTATTTTGGACTGCTGACTCGACAAAAAAGATATCAGAAGACAGAATGGTATTTCACATTTAGCATTTGCTGATATTTCTGTCACTACAAACTGAGAAGTTTGCATTACTGACTGCTTACAAGACAAAAAGTATCTAAAGACAGACTATTAATCAATTCTGAATCATCACTGACTGCTAAGAATATGCAGTTTCTAAATTTCTTAGTATTTGCTGATATTGCTGTTATGTCACTATGAACTGAGCACTTTTGCGTTTTGGACTGCTGCCTGGATGGAAGAAACACAACATATTGATTTTTTTTATGATTTTTGTCATCCATCAACCAAAACTGCCAAATATTTGCTGTAATTTGTAACTCACTGCAATTCCCTGTTTTCATATCATCGTAAACTGAGCGCCTGTGCATTTTGGACTGCTGGCTTGACAGAAAAAAGAACCTTCTAGTTTTTCAGTCATGAGCATTGGTTAATGTTTGAATGCTTTTTAAAAGAATAAATAAGGCAATGCACTAAAATATTAAAAAGGGTAGTTATTTGTTAATTTCTTTGTGTATATTTTTCATTATTTATATATTTCTTTGCATATTTTTTTAATCTATTTTAAGTAATGCATGGCATCAAGGGCAAAATGGTACAAAATGGTACATGTTTCTGGATTTGCTTCCTTGGTTTCATAATGTATTATTGCAGATATATTGATATTTTTGTGAAGCACATTTCTCAACCTTTTCTGACACTGTAAAAAAAAGTGAGGTAGAAGTACAACTACTTTGGTATTTATTTCACTCACTCGCCTTGATGGAGCATGAAGTGTTCAGTCATGTTTAATACAATCAGCATAATCCTACAACTTTAATACAACCCTGCTGTGTTAGCTATATTTAATATAACTGTGTTTAGTAATTTGAACATATCTGCATTCAGTAATTCTAACCTAAATGACTTAAATTTGACATTAGTGTGTTAGTTTATTCCACATAACTGAATGATGGAGCATTACAGTTTGGTGAGATTTGCTCGACAGTATTTAGTAATGATCAGTTCTTCTTTTTCTCATTTATTCAACTCAGTTATGTGGGATCAGTTGACATAACTACATTAAGTAAATGTAACATTTTACTTTTTAGAGTACATATGAACAATTATCATGTGAGTTACCGTAATTGTCATGTTGCATCAAGTCTTTCTGGTGCAAGAAATGACGACTTATCCACAAAATTCTGAATAAGTGTTTTTTTTGTTTCAAACCTTGCTGCAATTCAGTGACAACACAAACAATTGTGTAAGATGGTGAGTTGAGCCAGACTATTGTTAATTAATTTGTGTGTTAATCTGCCACTTCAAGTTTTTATACATGAAGAGTTTTTGTTGATGGAAAGTCTGGTGGAACTTTATGATAAAACAACCACATTGCAGCTTTCACTCAGTCGGGTGAACATAAAATAAACAACCATTTTACAGCTTCATAAACTATTAAACACTATTTAATAGCGAAGGATTCAGATCATTTACTTCAGTAAAAGTAGCAATACTACACTATACAAATACTCAATATCAAGTAGACGGTGCTTGAAAAAATTAAAGTATTGGCAACAAAAAGTGCTTAAAATATAAAACTTACAGCTAATCAGTATGCACAATTGGCCTTGTCAGTGTTATTAGATTGTTATCAGAAGTGCATTAACATGCAAGCAGTATTTTAATGTTTTAGCAGGTCAAGGTGGAGCTAGTTTTGACAATTTTAGATACTCTGGGGTATTTTAATCTATAACAATGAATCATGATTTAGAAATTGATTGTGTGCTTTTTAAGAAAAATCTTAACCTACAGTTGTGAAAAAAATGTAGTAAGAAGCACACCATTTCACTGAAATGCAGTGAAGCGGAAACATAAAGCAGCATACATCCACCACGGCTATGAAATAATGCCATTACTTATATCAACATCTCTGCTAAACAATTTAGAAGTGGAAAAACTTGATCTAATGTAATGTGATGATGCTGGCCTTTCAGATAGCATTATATCTCAGTCAGGAGATTGAAAGCCCTCTGGTATTTGTTGTCATGCTAGCAGCAACATCATAGTGAGTGACCCAAACCCAGACCACCGCCAACTCTCACTACTAAGGGGTCCACTTTCCTCTCCTCCGGAAAGAGGACTGACCCCCAGAGAGCTGCAGCCTTCCGTTTTAGCTTAGCATCTTGAATTTCACTTTCCCCCCCCCACCCACCCACCCCTACCCACCGACCCCCCCTCCTGGCTGTACTGTACCTGCTGCCTTTTGTTTCTTTTCCATACAGGAGATATTTTACCTTGCGAGCGTCAGACCAAACTCACAGCTCAGCTCCTCATAAACTAACTTGCTTGTGACGGCTATGAAAGTAGATGGCACTCGTCTTAATCTTCACTCTTAGTTCGTGCTGGATGAAAAGTTGTCAGAGTTATGATAGCCAGTTTCCATGGAACGCTGTAAAAGCCCTGGGCACTTTATCAACCTAATATTAACTGTTAAATGCTCACATATAAAATGTCTGGGTGGGTTGAGTCTCGAATTATGCTTGAAAAGCTATAAATTACATTAGTATTTGCAAATGTACAATAACAATAACAATCCAAACGCTTAACATAATACTGAGAGGCCTTGATTTGTGAACTGTCCTAAGAACTTTTATGACCAGGATAGGAGAAAGTCCATCTGGCCTGTATTTAATGTCAGGCTTTCCCCCTCCATTAAAAGCTGTCATATGCGTCCCTCTTGGCAACCCAGGACAGGGCAAACCATAAAACAAACCAGCCTCGCAGATTCGCCAATATTTAACGCTTTGAAAAAGTAGCTGTGTAAAACAAATTACCTCTGTAAGAGCAAAAAGGGGGGTTTCTGTCTGCGGTGGTTGAGGGATTAACGTGATTAAAAGCTGTGACGTCTCCAGCACTTTGAGGCATTATCTGTGAAGTTGTTTGATAGGCTGATGGAGATTTCCCCCCTTGGTTGCCATAATGCATCAGAGGAGGCCTTAGAGCCTCTATGGCCCTGCTGGAGGAAAAGGAGTGTAAAAAAAAAAAAAAAAAAGCTACGCCATTACTCAACAAGTGCTTGAAAAACTGCAGCCGACAAACGCAGTGGCAAAGAGATGTAAGGTTTAGTCGATGATGATGAGAGGATGATGATGTGAACATCTCAAGAATACCTCCATGGATTCATTTTTATGCAATAGTGGAAGACAGATACTTTTGCAAAAGTAGAAGTGGCAATACCACGCTGTAATAATACTTCATTACAAGTAAAAGTATTCAGAATTCTGAATAAAAGTAAAAGTATGAAAGTATTATCAGAAAAATGTACTTTAAGTACAGTAAGAGTTGTTGTTATGTAGATAGAATGGCCCTTATTAGGTATTATTTTATTATATGTTGCATTGCTGTGGTATTATTAATAATGCAATAATGTAAGTAGCATTTAAAGGTTGTAGCTGGTCAAAGTTATTTTTGATTATAATAATCTACTAATTATATACTGATGGGTACTTTAATCTATGACAGTGCATCATATTTTAGAGGCTTATTGTATGTAAAATCTGAATACACAAAGTAAATAATATTAAAAAGTACATTTCCGAGTATGATGTAGCAGGAAATGAAAATATTCAAGTATCTAAAATAAGTACAGTAAGTAGTAAATAAGGACAGCAGTTGAGTAAATGTACTTGTGTTTCACTGCTTTCTAAATTACAACCTTCCTTCATTTGCCAACAATATTTAATCTCTCTGATATAAATTCATTCTTTATGACCCCCACTGCACTCAGAGGTGTCAATTTTGTGCTAATGTACATTACACTTTAAAGCCAAATGTTTTCATCATCAATGGAGCATTTTATTGAATCATTGTAATGACGGGAGCGAGCATGGACGCTCTAGACGTAGCTCTGTTTCCTTCAGAGGTATGTTTGTTCCATCAAACATGGATTTATGACATCGGCTGGATCTTCTTTCCTAAATGACCTTTGAATCATCAGCATGAGAGATGACTTCCTCCTGAGACTAGCAAAATATTATTACGTGGTTCGAATCTTTAATTTGATAGCAGGCCAAGATGTTTCCAGCCGCCCCCGTCATTTTAATCCACTTCACTGGAATAGCCAGTATCAGGTCTTTTATTTATGGATTTTACTCCAAACTCAGTTGGGATGTTTCCCCCTGAATAGAATTAAAAGAGAGTGTGTCTGAAGTAGCTATGGAAAAACAATGAAATTGATCAAAGTGCCAAGAGAGAGTTATTTTTGATGTAAGCCTACTGCATGTGAAATTGAAATATCACCAAAACAATCTACATATTATTTTACTGAATGATGTATTTTAAAGATATTCTTTCACACTTAATCTTTACCTTCAATAAATATACCCTCAGTGTGTAAATCAGAAAGGTTTTCTGAACACTTGGTGCAGAGGGCTGTTCTACAGCTGCACACGTACCAAACATGTTCACCAATGCTGAAAGCTGAGCCTCTCGTACAGAAGCTGTCGCCACATTTCCAAAAAGCCACATTATTGAGTGCTTTTTTAACATAGTCGCAGTTTCCAAGCATCTTGGCCTCGCTTTCAAAACCAGGCCCTTGCCAGCAGTTGGGAGTGGAAGAAAAAAAAAAAAAAAAAAAAGACATCTCAAGTTAAATTTAAAGATGTGTTTCTCTTGGAAGCCAGGCTGTGCTGCCATAAACCAAGGGAGACATTTTCATGCTCCACATTTTTCATGGTTTCTCTCTGAGTTTCCTCCCTTCCTTTCTCACTCCACCTTGGCTCCAGAGTTACCTACTGCTGCACTGGCTGCGGACCACAGCCAGCGGGGCACTGTGGGGTGGCCAGTTCCTCCTTTTCGGCCTCAACAGAAGCCCCCCCCACCCCCCACCCACCAAAAAAAAAGCCCCTGGTTGTCCTTGGATGGCTCTCACAGTGGAGAATCCCTCAGAGAAGCCGCCACCTGGACAGCACTACTTAAGCTCTCTTTCACCACCCTTCTCAAATAATGCACTGCCTCCACGCTCGGAACTGATGGCCAACAGTAATCAGTTATAAGCTAAAAGTCCTCTGACCTACCGCCCTGTTTTTTAATGTGGCCATGAAGGAACCATTTTATAGCAGACTGCAGACTGTTGTCTTGATCCAACCATGTGTGGTATATGCTGTAATTTGTGAAGGGTGCAGAGGTTTGGTATTAATTAGGGCTGTGAAATGGCAGCGGTCCGACTGCCTGCCCGTTTCCATAGAGGCTGAATTCACTGAGTGATGTACACACTGGGAGGAGGATTATGGCCGTGCTCTGGCTGCACGCTGAGATGCAAACACAAAAGAGAGGATGTAAAAAGTACTTTCATTTCACATGACCTGTCATCAGCAGCAAATTTTCACTCTGCTCTCTGAAACTGGGGTGAACTGCCTGCGGCTTTCAAACCATCCGTATGTTCGCTCCAAGAATCAGATAGAGTTGACGTTATGTGCGTGCAAATGAGAGAGCTGCTCGCATACTTTCGCTCGGTGATGAGAATATCATATTATGAGGTTAGATTTAAGGGTTTAAGTATGAATTTCAAAGCGGAGATACTTCAAAAGGGGTTCATACTCAAACTACAACAAACAAAAGTGTGTTGCAGTCCAGCAGAACCTGACACATGATGCAACCGAGGTCACCTGCATGGCCTCTCTGAAGATAAATGTTAAGTCTGCTGAGTATAGTCTGAGGTTTCCTCATTTCCCCTTTTTGGCGCTTATCGTGGCTCGCAGATGCAGTTTTATGGAGAACAGCTAAAATGAAACACCACTCAGTGCATAACACGATGAACTGTGTGTCCACTATTGCTGATGTCAAATGACATGCAAGGTTTTTGCCTCTTCACTCACTGAATCGTCTAAACATGTTCTCTCCTTATCAAACCAGATGTTATCTTTGAAATGGAAAACTGCCAACTAATGTTCCATAACCTTTTCTTTAACCAGGGTCATGCAGCTCCAGATATCTCCTTTTTAAAATGCAACTTTTCCAAGAAGTGGCCATAATGACAATAAAAACATTCTGCAGAACACATTATGCACACATTGAGAATGACTAAACAAGAAATGAGGCTAAAGAGCAGCCACCCAAGCATACTGACAGAGAGCTATTTTTACCATTAAAATATTTTGAAAACCACATTTAAGTCATGATTGTTTCCTTTGGTGTGAGAGAGGCTACAAGCCTGCAGTATTTTAGACCACCCCAGGGACCAATCACAATCAAGCATGTCACTTGGCTCATTGCTCATGCCTCCTTTATCTGATAGTGCTCCTTATTATCTGACTCTGTGTTGTAGCATTAGACCTGCTCACACTCCATTATATATCTATGTGTGTGTGTATGGTGTCAACACTCACAAAGAACACACACTTAAGACTGATACTGACGGATTATCAAGGAATTCTTCATCACGACTCTCCTTGTTAAGGGGAGGAGAGGGCAAGCGCGAGAAAATAAATAAAACGTAACTTGGGTTTGTCTTGTCCTTGTTCCAAAATAAACAGAGCTAGCCAGAGAGAGAACTACAGCAGCTTCAGCGCTGCTGAGTGTTATACAGTTCCTTTGATCAAAACAATTTGGATCGAGAGAGAGCCACACACTTGTCACCACAGCAACCAGCGAGGGGACACAAAAGTGAGAGTGAACAGGTGATTTATAGAAAGCGCTGCTAAGTTTCACATCCTTTATTCCCACTTCCTTTTAACTGATTTAGCAGACAGATTCAGATGCGGGTGAGAGATCATAATTGCTGTCCTTATTTGCATTCATGTGGTTACAGTAAAGCCATTTCTAAGACTGTGGACCTTAATGCGCTTTAACAGAGAATATGATTTATGCTGGTTAAACAAGGGTCACATAGTGTAAGCCTTCATGCAGACCAGAGCACTGTGACTTTCTTGTTCTGGTGTGTGTGTGTGTGTGTGTGTGTGTGTGCATGCGTAATGTTTGCACATATTTAAGTGCATGAACAAGAGTGTGAGTGCGAGCCCTGTAACCCATATGTGCAAGGGGTGAGAGTTCAGTTCCTGCAGGGTTTGTTTAGGAATATATGACACTGCACAGCTGGCCTAATCATCTGTGCATATCTGACTATAAAACTTTACTGAGCGTCGCCAGAGCCAGCTGCCTTTATCAGAGGAGATGGAGTTATTCCCACTCTGGACAGACAGAGGCCTCAACTCCAGATCTGCTGCTCCTCTCCCAGTGGCCCTCATCATGAACTGCTCTGCTTGCTTTTTTTGAGGAGCATTTAGATAGCAGTTTGTGCTAATGTGTGTATATATGTAGAAAGTGACACTTCAGTTGAACTGCACAACTATCAGTTGGATACAACTATCCTTTACAGCTTGGTAAAGAGGTAATCCAAACATTCTCTTTTTTTTCTATTTTGGCTTCAGTGCTAGGTGCTCAGTACTGTTGGGTTTTGAGCTATGCTTTGCAAAAATGAGTCTAAAGCCCTTTTCACCGCTTGTGATTTTCACTATTTTCTCAACATTTCCGTCTTGTGCCTTTTCACACATGCCATGTCAATGCCAGAGTAGATGGGTCCAGACCAGAACAATCCAGAAGATGGAGGTCATGCAACACTTATGGATGCCAACCGCCATAAAACTCAACAGAAGAAGAAGATGGGGCAAGGCTGGATGTACGTGTACATGGCGGAATACGTCTTACTATTTTCAGGAATATGGCAGGCAAGCAGCTGTTTGGTTCATGTAATGTATTTAGTATTCAACAAGTTTGCGAGACAAATCACCTGTGAAAGCATTGGCAAGGCAACTGTAAACAAGTGGCAGACTCGAATATGTCATCAGTCGAGTCTTGTGATTGGTTTGCTCGCTCCACATGAAAGCCTCTTTCGTCAGACAGACGTAACCCTTCACGTGCTTGCCCCTGCAATGTGACTGTTTTCATTCACAACACACCCATACCAGCATTACTGTTACTAGGACTTGAGGTGTAAAATTGGCAGTACAGATTTCCCTGAATATCGATCCCTGCTCCCATTCACACATGACCCCATGCAGGAAATGTTCCTGGACATTTCAGGGATAGGCATTTTCAAACCTACCTTATTTAGTCCAGTTGAATCAAACTCTAGTTCATTTTCCTCCTTGGTACGATTCGTTTGGGCAGGTCTGAACACAGCAATTAATCTAATTTAATTTACTTAGGCAGTGGCTATTGCAACAAATTCTAATCATGTACTAATACCCAAAAAATTTGAAAAATATAGAAAGAGAAAGGTCAAGAACAGAAAATGGAAAAGTTTCTGAGAATAAACTGATTCCTAAATCTGCCTTATCAGTCAGCAAACACAGTTTTGTTAAGAGTTTTCCACAGTATAGTGGTGTGAGTCATCCTGACCATCAGCTCTATTCTTCCCTGCTCTCCTCTGACACCCAGTTGACCTCAGGCTCGCAACATCCATCAGGTGATCATTACAAGTTGGAGGTCATGACCTGCACACTCCAATCGCCACACCTCTGCCTCTTTCTGCAGTAACCCTGTGCTGTATACATACCCTTTTCCTTCCCTTCACACAGAAAAAAAAAGTCATCGGCTTCATAATGTTTCCCCCGGCACAAGCTCATGGATAGAGATATAAAGCTATCCTGTCTGACTGCAGGAAACAGTCACAGGAAATGGAGATGCACTGCGGCTCTTCAATTGCCCCTTGATTTGGACAATTTTTCTTTTTTTTCATGGGAATCCCCTTCCCTCCATCACTCTTGGAATCCCAGAGTCGATGGCTGGGAGTTGGAGGATCATGCCTGCAGTGTCATGTAGCTTGTTGAGGCTACAGGGAGGGATCACTTCCCTTCCCTCGCACCCCGCCACATCACCCCCTCCTCCAAACAAAAACTCATGTGGGGAATCCAATTAGTTAATCTCATTCTCGACACACTTCCACTTGTTTGCAGCACAGACACGCCATTCCTTCACAGATCTTCTCATAACAAGCTGTCGGAGAGGAGAGAGAGGGAGGAGAGAAAGTCAGAGCTGCTTTGAGTGAAGCTATTGATTATGAGCCTTAAACAGACAGGGAGACATCTGGCTTCCATTACAGCCTGTGATGGGATGCAGGGCTCCTCGGCAGCCGGCAGCGCAGGCCACACGACGTACAGACACATGTTACACAGCCTGTAATTACTGCCTATGAGATGGTCCGGGGGAATAGGGGTGATGCTATGTCATCTACAGTAAAACTGAAACAGGTTTATTGTGGATTTTTCATTTTTCAAAAGTGCTTGACTGTCCTATTTATCTTGACCTTTCCAACCGGTGAATGACTTAATTTGGTCAACATAGAGCACAACTGGGTACTGTACTGTAATTTGTGTACAACGTGTGAATTCAAAACATTTGTAAAAATCTGATGGCATGTTATTTTTTAGAAATAATGTGTGAAATAAAGTTGATTTAAAACCTGGAAGTCACAGATAACATGCAACAAAGAAACACATTTTATGTTGCTGACCCATTTCAATGTATTAATAGAAAAAAAAAAAAAATTAAAACCAGCTGTAAGAAAACAGATGCCAAGTTGAATATTATGTGCAGCTGCAAATGAATGCTGCATTCATATAAGCAAGAAGAATTTAATACCAAATGTCTGACATAAATAAAAAAATATGTTGCCCAATAAGCAGATTTTTCAGGAGGCATTTAAATCTTCATATCGTTCAAAAAGTGCTGTGTTTCATACCAGAATAAATCAAGATTCAGTGTAAATATATACTAACTTTAAGAAAAACCCTGGATTACATACAATGCCAACATTTTAAAATGTTTCAAATTCTTGCTTTCTACAATATCAATACATGGCACCTGGTTAAGGTTAGAGAAGATTGTGGTTATGGCAAATAAATTATGGTTATTCTGTAGTTAGGGTTATGCAACTGAACCACTTCCACAAAGTTACTTTCTGTCTCGCTACATAAAGAGCACACAACTTCCTGCATTGGCACTGAGCTTTGCACATAAATTGTGAGGTGGGGAATCATCCAAACTGGACGTCACGTAATTCGATAAAGAACTAAAATATAAATTTTATGTTTTTTTCAAGACGCAATAACATAACTGACTCAAAAAGCAAAGTCTTTGTTGTTCTGCCTCCAGCTTTTGGATTCAGTTGAACATTCTGTTGCTAGTAGCAACTGCTACTGGTACAGTTCCATAGCAGTTTAACTGACACTGTTATATCCACCATTTTGTCTGATATGTGACCAAGCTAATATTGATGAGTATCTTTAATTCACTCTCTAAATGTCATTATTGAAGCATTATCTATAGGTACTCAAAGCTGTTTGGCAATTTTGGACTGTTTTTAAGTTAAAATATTAAATTAGTTTTTTTCTGCTAGCAGTTTAATTAAAGCTAACCAAGCTAACCATTATACTAGCTGTTGGAGGCTAATGTGTTGCTAAGACAACATTCTAGTTACTGTTCGCCAGTTCAATTACTGTTGGGCTAACATTAGTTTACTCTTTGTACTTTTGGGTATATTTTTACTAGATAATAAATAATAGCATTGTACTTCCTATTAGGACTTAATGTTGTTCTTTCACTGGTGATACTTTGTTTCCTTTTGGCATTCAAATGAGGTTTGTTGCCAAGTAGGTGCATGACAGTCAAAAATATACACAAATTTAAGTAACCCTAAATAATATTAAAAAAAGAAACAATAAAGATATGTAAAATATATTGTAAGTGAGAAGAGCTGCGACAGGTTTAAATTCTAAATTGAAGAGAGTGAGATGAAATGCAGCTACAAGATATTGACCGGGAGTAAACAGTATAGGGGAGACCGTGTAACTAATTTGTTTAAGGTATCTATCTATTGTTTAATTTGTCATGTTTTATCCAATACTGTCTCACAGTTGCTTCCAGCAAACACTTCAAAGGCCAACAACTCCTGTCTTCGACCTTTATTAGAAGAGTGTTTGGCTTGATGCAAATGAGTAGGACATTTTTAGATTTTAAAATACATTTTTTGTTTCAAATAAATTATACAGCAAATGTGTTTTAGAGATTGTTAAAAAGTTAGAAATATTGATCATGGCTTTATGTACAGTATATGTCATATATATGCGTGACCTTTAAACATTATACTCAACTTTATCTCATCTCATCACATTGCTTTTGTGGCCAGGCAGTGACGTGTACTTGTAAAGAAAGACTTCCCTTTACTGTTAATAACCACGATTGTGTACTTGACCAAAGTGTCTGGATTCTTTTTAACCAGCAACCCTCATTAAGTTTCTCACGGCCCTGTTACCCTCATCTTGCAGCACAGACTGTACATCTTTTGCAGACATCTCTATAACCACGTGGTAACATTGACATTATCTTTTTCTGACCGTGAAATGTCAAAAAAAAAAAAAAAGTGAAATGCAATTTGCCACATTGTTATTTTACTTCCAAGGGTATTTCTCCCACAGGGCCAATTACTCAGAACACATGGTCCGACTGATGTTTTTGCTATAAGCAAACTCAAACTGCCAGAGAGAAGTAATGGCAAAGAGTCTCCCTGCAATATCACTTATCACTGTGGCAAGACGGAGATTATTGACTTAACTGGTCTAAACATCAACAATGAGTGATTTAAGGCCCCCTCTCAGACTCTCAGATTTGTGTATTTTACTTAACCTGAGGTAGAGGACAAAGATTATTATTTATTCTTTCAGACAAAGATGCAGGGCAAGAGCTGCACTATCGTGTCATCTCATTGCTACGAAAGACGGAAAGACGGAAAACTGTTGTGACTTTAATGTGCTTGTTTGGGGTTGTGGGGGCGCATTGATGAGGTGGGAGTGGGTCATGTCATGGTAGCCAGTCACACTAACAGCACTAAATCACCTTTAAAGTTAAACTAATCAGACAGCGAACACACACAGACATGACCGTGTGGGTGCAGAAGATACGTTTGTCTGTGTGTTTGTGTGGACATATGTGTGACTGCCTTTGTGTTTGTGCAGCAAGAGAGGCCCAGATTTGAGGTGATAGTCCTCATACATTCATTCAGATATTTAATGTTACAAGCTTCACAAAGTTAGCATTTATTGCAGTGTTTTTGATCTGAATTGCATTATATTCTATAGGTGTTGCTTTTATGTATTCTTGAGTTACAGTGCTGCAGGGTTTGAATGTATTGAGCTACTCCTGCATGTATCAGACTGCCGGTTTTACTACAATGTCTCATCTCTATCAGGGCTCCCATAAATAAATGTCTCAAGTATGTAAGTGCATGCACATGCTTGTGTGTGCGGGTGTGTGTTCACCTCACAAACGCTCTGCGACATGACAGACACTAAAGCTAAACCACAAGGCAATAATTTACTAATGCACTCCTCAGCCGTGCTCCCTGGGCCTGTCTGCAGGTCCTGATGGATGCTGACGGCTCCAGAGATGGACTGCTGCTGATAGGGAGTGACCAGAGAGGAGCCTGATTAAAAGTAGTGGAGCACGGCGGAGGGTGATAACCCTGATCCAGTGGTGATGAATCCACTCTGGACAGGCTGCTGTCTCATTAGGGGCTAACCTCAGCCAGGCACTGCGTGTCCAAATAAACGCTGAAACAATCTTGCTTTTATCAGCAGGATTACGCTTGTTTTCCTTTCCACGGCTTTCCTTGTGTGGGCTCATATAGAGCATCCTCCCCCTCGGTCGGTCTCTATAAACTGAAGGTGTGATTCACCAGCCCTGACTTCTCTGTGTTTATACAATTCTGAGTCTATCTGCTTGAATTAATGAGACCAAAAGCACCATTAGACAACTATTTGCCTGACTAATCTTGGGCCAATATGAAATAGTGAGAAAAAGTTGAAATAATCTGCCCTTTATTTGTGATAACATAAACAGTAGGGTTGTTTTAAAGGATGATAACATTAAATATTGGGCCTGGGGAGGGGAGCAGAAAGAGGTAGTTTACATTCTCACTGGAGTAGTCTTGATAACAGGCCAGAGGGAATATGAGCCCCTTTAAATGTGTGCATTAGTGTAATTTATTGGGCTTCCCTCTCAGCCCTGCTGTTCCTCCAGCTCTTTTTTCCCAAACAAAAGACAGGCCAAGGCTCCAGAATGGATGGGAGTGAAAAATCATTCACAGTTGATAATCACATAAAACAACGGCATATTTGCTGCCTAATAAGCACAAAACGTTCCATCGGCCTCCTCCCTCCGATCAGGATTAGGCGACTCCTCCGTGCAGACCTGTATGATTTACACATGGCGATTTGGAAATGCTTTGGTTTTGGAGTGGGGTACGAGGAGAGTCAGAGGGTGGGGTAAGGCCAGAGATTTCATAATTCTTTGTGTATGTCTGGAAGTCATCCATGCGTTGCGATTTTTAACCAATTTATGTCCGAATGGAATGACCCTGGGAATTAATGAGGTTCTGGCCGTGAGTTCCAGCACTGCAAGGTCAAGTAAATCATGCTTTAGGGCTCCAGTCCTCCCCACTCTGCTCCTTCACTCTCCCCAACTCCACATCCTGCGATAACGGAAAGACAAGGGGCCTGAGAAATACCACCTCATCGACACTTGTGTCCATCCAGTAGAACATATTTTAGAGTACGAGCGCCAACTGACTGTAAAGCCTGCTTTTAGTGGAGACTAGAAGCTGATGAATGGGAGTGGGGCAAGAGCAGTGGGACTAGAGGTCACTTTCTTCATTTCACATTTCACAGCAGATTGTTGATGTTATTCACATTTCTCTCTCCAGAGGTGACTTTTTTCTATCTGGGCCTATGTTTTATTGGAGCATTATAAAGAGTTTATACTTGATTTAGCTGTGCCATTTCCCTTTGAATGAATATGTGGTGGAGTACATTCGCATGTGGGAAAAGTTGACATCATTAGACTTAATACCATGAAACCTAATAGAGTAACACCTACGTAACGAGCGCTGCAAATCAATCAACTCTTTTTATGCAGAAAAATAATTTGTCCTTTCATTTAATAGCTGTTAAAATGCTATAATTTTTACGCATGTGTTTAGTGTTTCATATTTAAGAGGAAAAAGGGTGACAACATTGTCAAACAAGCATGAAACTGGAGCACAGTTCACCACTCATGGAACATTGAGAAGACTGACTGCCAAGTCCTGCTTGGCAGTGTTTTTTGTCCTACTGTAACCAACAAGGAGACATTCATCACCTAAATTAATTCCCCTATTTTTAAAAAGGTTTGTAGAAAGATTCCTAGTTTTTATTTTTGCCAGCATTTTTTAAAACAACAGGAGATCTGAGCAAAAGTTTCCAAGCTTTTTTTTGCCAAGTTTTTTTTATTTTTTGTCAATGGTGATGAATTGTTGTTATTTTCATTGAACTTTTATTATTATTAACATAAAAAATGATTCCTTTGTCTTTACAGAGGTTGATTACAGCAATGTGGTGACTTGCTGACTACAGTAGCTGATTAAAACATGGAGTTGAAAGAGTATATAATGATATGAATTAAACCTGCCTCTCTGCGTCTGCATGCACACGAAAATTTATGTTTGCAATCCTTGCGGGCCTGTCAGTATATGGAGGTAATCTGATTATCCTGCATCCTCCTGTAAAGCAAAAATAACCATGAATTTTGTCCATACTACTGTATATCAGTATGGAACTGGATGGTTCCCAGTTCAAAGCTCTGGACTGGCTCAGAAATATCTGGCAGGGAAAGCAAATGACTAATGCTTTATCCTGCCTGCAGTGCAACCATAAGGGTGCCCTTGAGCAAGGTACTTAACCCCCAACAACCCAGCAAAGTCCGTCAGTTGGCAACACCATGAGAAGCAAAACAGATCTTCTCCTCAGACATGTAACATCCATCCTATCAATTTGGTTTTGTCATTAGTTTTAAAATCTTCATCCAAACAAGTTAAAATAACTGTTCTGGAAATTCTCTTAATTTCTTTCTTTCCTCATCATGTTGAAATAAAACAGATCAGTTCACTAATAAAAAAACTGAATCAAGAAAGGTCTCAGTTCCCTTTTGAGACAAATTAAATTATCTCCTCCTCCTCTCTTCAATTGTAAGTGTATATTTTTTTCAGTTTCATGCAGAATTGCCTGCTATATATCAACATTGTGCAAAAAAAAATGGAAACTGAAAAATGGGTCCAATATGTATGACACCAGAGTAGTTTTAAGAAACACCTGTAAGGTTTGCATGATATATTAAGACAAAAAAGAGCCCAAAAATGTTTTTGGGATTCAAACGTGACAGATTAAAAAAAAGAACAGTCAGATTGAAGTAGCAGAGGCTGAGATATCCTGATTTTCAGGCTAAAAATTGCTGGATCCTATGTTTATCATAATGCAACTCTTTCATTACATCCTCTGTGCCTCCTAAATGGCCACAAACACCTCCAGTTTGTAATGCAAGCCCAAATCAAGATAACTTTTTAAAACTTTGGAAACCTTCTCCCAGAGTCACAGAGGACAGTATAAAAATCCTTTCAAAGGCTGAGTAGTACTCCTCATGACAAGTAAAGAGCATCATGTATTAAATTATTCCATGTATCACTGATATGATTGCAGACGGAGCAGAACTCCCTTCTTGACCATTTCACAACCTACTTTTATCCACACATTCCTTCCTCCAGCTAATACTTTACCTTGTTTATAAGATTATCTTCCCAGTAACAGTTAACTTAATGTATGAATTAGGCCGGGGCGACAACTCGGAATAAATCTGGCCTGTCTGCGATTATCGCCATTACATACTTCAGGCTCTGTTAAAACAAACGGCGCGGTGATGTCAGAAGTCCATGTCGGACCAGCTGAGGAGAAGCAGTCTCCACACTCTTGGCCGATGGCTCCAGACAAGCACCTTGATGGCTGTAATTACTGTCATGTTCGAAAGAGATGAGAGATACCAGAGGCCCAAATAAAACCTAAAACGGTTTTGATATGATGGATTTCACCAACTTTGTTTAAAAATTCCTTGAGCTGTCTGTCTGGAGTCTCGAGGAGATGATGACTTGAGCACTAAAGTCGGTCCATTCACCTCCTCAGCATGCAAAAGCTTTATAATGTTTAAATCAATGCAGATGGACAGATTCGAGGTTTGCATACATCTATGATTGCTCTACACTATTTGCTGTACAAGTACGCAGACTGGTTTTGGTAAATGTATGCTGTGTGTGTTTACATTCTACCTAATGCACTCAGATGACTCTGAATCTAAACATGTTCACACAGAGACACTCCACTGCTCAACTTTACTGGCACATTCCGAGTAGGCCCATCTTTATGGGTCCAGCTGTCTTAAAGCTGAAGTTTCTTGATGGTTAGCATTTAAACACAAGCAGTCGCTCATAAGTCAACAAAGATTTGATTTATGTTATTTTAAACAAAGACATTTTTATTGTTTGAATTTTGTTTGAGTAGTTTCAACAGTGGTGGACCCTTTACTTAAGTATATCACAAAGTAAAAATACTCTGATACAAGCAAAAGTACTTGAAAATGTCACTGAAGTAAAAGTACAGTGGTATTAGCTAAGTTTACTTAAAGCATCAAAAGTTAGAAGAACTCAATGCAGTAAAATTGTCCCTGTGAATCATACTGTTATATATTATATTATACAGTAGATTATAGATAAATAGATAGACAGATAGATCTATCTATACTGTTATATATTGCATTACACAGTAGATTATTAATGTTGATGAACATTATATACTTTACTATTGGGTAGGTAAGGGAAGTTCCTTTACATATTTCTCATTAAAAAAGAAATGAGGTTACCAGAGGCATACCAGAGGTTAACATTAGCAAGCCAGTTAGGAAGACACAAAATGTAAATAAGACAACTTTGGAGTTTCTGGTAAGCCTAGTCCTCCTCTTTTGGTAGAGGATAACCACCTCCAGCCATTGCACCAAGCAAATGCTAATATATCTCGCACTCTGACCAGTTTTTCCATTATGCACAAAGAGACCAAACTGGTATCAACCACTGACTGTACATATATGGACATCAAATCGGATGGACAACTCCCCAAAAGTGAAGCCAAAACATCTCGATCGCCCCCTGGTGGCTGGCTGCAGTATAGGTCATAAATCCCGCCCCCTCCATGTTAGCGGATGGGACATGAGCCAAACTAAAATATCAAAGTACACGTAGTGAATTTTTTTCTGATGAGTTTTTTTAAAGTAGTTATTTGACTATATAAAAAGGGGGTGTGACATCATCATTGACAACTGTGATGGCCACTCACAAGCCTTTGTTAGGCGATGGGGTGGCTGAGGGGGCGTGTCCCGCAGGCCGTCATCCCGCCACCCGACTCCACTGCGCAGACTCTGGCTCCAAATGATGTTACACAAGCAAGATGGCAGCTCCCAGAAAGGTGATATTTTGGCTTTACTTATGCATAGCGGCAGGAAGTGGAGACGCATTGTCCATATTTATATACAGTCAATGGTATCTACCCTCCATCAAACTCCTGATTAGATAGTGAATAAACCCACCCCTCAAAATGTCAAAGTAACAGAGCCTTACTGGGATTAGGAACTGTAATGTACTGAATTATAAATTGCAATCCCTTACCCAATCTGTTACTGATCAAAAGTAATCTCATTGGTGTAACATGTTAGTGCTCAACACTATTTATAAGCTGATCATGTTTTGTATGTACTGTAAGCTAATAAGAGTACTTGAGTACCTCAAGTATAGTACTTAAATAAATGTAGTTAAATGTAGTGACATTCCAATAATTGCTTTCCTTTTGAATTTTTCTGTTTCTGCACAACCCATTACCTCTCCTTGATCCTTTACAGCTCTGCACTTATTGTACTTTACAGTTGTGTTCTGATGGACACCAGTTAAGTAAATGCGTGACAGTGGGAGCTGCCACATCCTCACAGAGAGCATGCCAGAAATTCAAAAATGACTGAATACAGCAATCACTTGAGGTTTCACAGGCAGTTTCTCCTTCCCTCTGTGCTGCAGGACTTAACACACCGGGGAGATAAAAATCTAATTTTTGCAAATGGGATTAAGGCACATACAATAACAAAAAGAGGAATGAATGGTCTTACTGTATTAAACAAAAGATGTACCTGATAGTCCCTGTGTGGTTTCTGCTCAACATATTTCTATAAATGGTGGACGGCTTGGAGACGCCTTAGAAATGGGGAATATAAAAAAACGCATATCCATTTAGCTCTGAAGGAGGATTAGTCATTTGTGGGTCAAGCTACTGTTTAAAGTTGTCAGAATAAAAGTCTCTATTTTGAGACAGCAGTGCCCACTGTGGGTAAAATATTTTGAGGGAATACAGTTTGTATTGGCATACAACATACATTGGTGTACATATATCAATAGCAAACCACACGACTTTAATTTGTGCATCAAATATCTACCTCAATCCACTTTATTTTTACATGGGCAGACTCATGCTGTGTATTGTGTGGCTAGCTAGTCCTAAACTGAAAAGGGCAAAAAGAAAAATCTTGCACAACCTTGAAATTCTTCCAAACTTCATGAATCAGAGCGAACCAAAGGAATTAAAAATTGCTGAAATATTTTGTGTTTTCATGTTTTTTTTTGTTGTTTTTTGTATTTTGCAGTCCCACATTGCCCTTTGCTCTTGAAATAAAAACATCTGCAGCTGTAATATTGAGTCTGAACCTTAACAGAAAACGTACAGAAAGCTGAAACTCCAAGTACTGTATGCGTCTTCCGGCCTCCCTGACCTTGCTGTTAAACCTTGTGTGTCTGCGTTATATTGAGTTGAGAAGGTAATACTCTCTGTGCCTCCTCTGCTTAAGATGAAGGGCAAAGGAATGAAATGAGTTGCCAATTCTCACCGCAGTTTCCTCTCTTAAGTAGTTCTGATGCTGCAATAGGACAAACGTGCCAAAAACAAGACGACACTGAAGAAAGGGATAAAAGTTTTCCGGAATTTTTTTTTTTTTTTGGAACCCAGATGTCACATGCCTGAATCTCAATAGCATGTCAGGATTATATTATGTGTATGCGTTGTATTGTAAGTGACAAGCATAATCTCTTGGATAACTAGACGGATAAGCAGTCAGACAGACAGAGAGAGAGAGGCAGACAATGAGCAGAGCTCATCATGAATTAGAGAGAAGAGAGAAGAGACCCATCGGCCCTTCCTAAACCACAGGTATGATTTACAGAGCAGGGTTGGTCGCCTGCGTAAAATTAATAATAGGAAATGCAAGGGTAGTCCAGTGACTTGTCCAAGATATACTTTCCCTGGCTCTCCAGACCCCTGGAAAACCTGGGTGGCCTGCAACCGGGCTTCCTCTGGTTTCTGATGTTAATGTCATTGCTTTTGCTGGTATGACAGGACCTTCACCACAAGCGTGGTTTGGGTCAGACAAAAAGGGGCAGGCTGTGATAGCAGGATACAGCTCCATATTTCAGAAAAGAAAAAAAAAAAAAAAAGAAAATCACTCTGCGTTTATCGGAGTATTTTTGTCCCACGGTGGAGTTTGTTGCCACAGAGAGAGGAGGAATGAAAAGGAGGATGAAGTTTTTCAAATCCGATTGTTTTTAAGTACTTCACTTTTCCAGAAATCAGAAACCACACGGTGTATTATGGTTAGTGGATGTTTTGAATTACTTCAACTACTTAATGGTTCCTCCTTACCCAGCCCACAGAATTGTTTCATAGTGGTTTTAAAACTTTGCTTAAGTCATTGAGTTGGATGTTGAGTAATCTGCTTTCTAAACCTACCCTTCACATCGAAGCACGTAGGTTGTTCACTTCATTTTAAGGCTGAAGTGTATTTAATGTGACATAACATTAAGGGCAAAAAACATTACTGTTATTAAGTAATATTCCCATATGTCCAAAAATATCCGCTTTTTGGAAAACTGAAAGGACTACCTTGTTTTTATCTTGAAAATTAAGTTTTTAAAGTTTCCAATGGTGTTTTTAACCATTAAGTCAAGAGGTCACACATTTTTTTCAACCCAAAAAAAAAGAAGTGAATTATTCCCTCAAATGAAACTGTGAAACTCATAGTATACATATTTTACAAGGGTCATAAATAAATCTAAATAAGCTCAGAATGTTTTTCTCGCATTACAAAAAAAGTGCTGTGTGTCCTTAAAAAATCCAGGCTGTCAAAGTAAGTGAGAACAGTCCTGCTGGCATTGGTCTTTGTGTTAACCCTGCTCAAGTTGGCACCATTTTGAGAATCCCCTGTTTTCTGAAATAACAGAGGATCTAAGGCCCATTACTCTATATACAGAGTATTGTAAAGAGGTAAGTGGAGGCGGGTGGAACATTTTGTAAATCTTGTGTCACCAAAACCGCCGCAAGCAGGATGAATGCGTTCACTTCGCCAACAGGATATCCCCTCAGACTTGCTCACTGCGTCGGTGATGAGGATAACAGAGGGGGCATTATTTTTGCTCAACAGCTCGGGAAGGTGATAAAGGGCTCCCAGATCCTCTCACAGGGTTGCAGCAGTACACACACATTCATTCACGTTGACGCAACATTTCATCTTCCCAACTACAAGGGGGTTCTCTGGCTTTAACCCCAAAAGACGGGGCCATGGCCAACCTGACAGGGGTCAGGAGGAAAAGCTTTCTGTACACACAGCTTCCTAGACACAACCCATGTCCTTATAAAAATGTCTTCATAATAACATGATTTGCCAAAAGTTGGAGATGTAGTTTTGAATAGCGCTTAATGTTAAATGTGTCGTGCATTTTCTGTTTGATTTGATTTCCTTGTACACTCTTGGATTATTTTCATTATTTTTCCCTGTTTATATGCTTAGTAATGATAACTATTTAATGAGTGTGCAATGTAGCATGTCCATTATGATTTTCAATGCAGCTGTAATGGTTGCATGGTTTGTATGACAAGGACATGGTACAGATGAGTTCATTCAACCAAACCGGTAGAGCTTAATTCAAAGTAAAATACATCACAGTATGCAGCAGAACATATAAACATACATTTCTAACAGAGCATTAAAAAACAGACATAAAAGCAAAACAACCAGTTGATGTAAATAAGGTTTAAGAAACCTGTGTTCTATTCTTATTGCTTATTCTTCCAATTATCATCTCACACTTAAAAAAGTTCAATAGTTAACATCACTTTTTTTCTTTTCTTTTTTTTAAATAGCTTTATTGAAAAAAGTATACAAGTTTACAGCACCTTGTGCATACCACTTGAGTCTACATTCACAAACACACCAGGGGGACTAAAGGTTGTAATAAAAAATAATAATTTTTTTTTAAAAAGTTAAATAATTATCTTGTAAAGTTAACAGTGGTTATATGTTTTAACATCTCTCTTGTTTGTACATTCAGATATTGAATAAATGTATGATATGGATAGTCAGCTCTGAAAAGTTTGGCTTTTTGCTTCAGAATTTGGATTTGTGAATATAAAATTTGGTCAATATAGTAAGCAAATTAATCAAATAGAACTGCTTTTACAGATTCCTGTACAATACAATACAATACATTTTTCCATATCTACCCTCACTTTTTATTAAAAGTGACTTTGTTAGTCAAAAAAACTTATGCGGCAGTAGACAAACTCTTTCCCAACAGATATCTCCAACAAATGTGGACCAATATGACAAGGCAGAGCAGAGAGTGTACTTATATCTTGTGAGTTAATATCACTTTCACAAAACACAGTTCAAGACTAACAGCAATTTACCGCATTACTGATGGCTCGGGGGCGGGAGCAGGACAAAAGGTAGAGCAGGTGTGGAGAGGCTCGTCACTGTCAGTCACTGTTAGTGGGGAAAAACTTTCATGGATTACTGGTCATGTTTAAAAAAGATGCAAGTTTGTTAACAGTTAGTTATTACAAAAGAAAACGTCAGTGCTTACAGACTGTTTGGAGTTAAAGTTTCCGAACTAAGCTATTTCACAGTGCTCGCTCTAAACATAGCTCTAAACTAGCGCATTTTTAGCTGTTGTTACTAAGCAAGATAAGCTAAGCTAGCGCAGCGCTAACGTTTAACGTTAGCCCCCTTGTATATCTGACCTCATAGCGAACTGGGTGACGAAGGAACGTGCCGGTTGCTCCCACAGCAACAGAAAGACGTTTCTCAGTCGTTGCTAAGGAGCTGTTTCTTAGCAACCAACCGTGAGGTGAGTAACTTGTTTTCTATAAGCTAACTCTGAATAGGCCTGCTACGGGGGTCTATAATACTAGAATTTCTGGGTCTGTGTTATATTTTTTATGTAATATAGTTTAAGTGTTGGACAAAGGTTGTCTTAATGGCACTGTTCAGTCCCTCCAGGATTTCGCAGTTTTTTGTGATTATTGTGGCCAGAAATGCTTGATTTTGCAGCAGCTGTCCACAAAAACTGTGACGCAATTTGCGATGTTTTATGTCCTCTTATTGCGCTAAAATTGCGGAACATGGGGAAAAATTGCAAGCAAAGGACAATAATACGATTTTTTAAAACTACTACCAATGAAGTCATATGTTATCACTTCTTTCAATAAAAAGCATACTGCATATCACAGAGACAACTAGGCCTATATTTCAGTGCTCATTTTTCAATTTATTTTCTGAACATGAGAACCATGGGCTCAAAGAAATATAAAAAAAGGAAAATACTGTGCTTGAGGTCCATTTATAAGCCTTTATGAAATAAACTTTCACTTCAAAATTAGCAACAAATAAAATAAGTCAGTTATGCAATTAACTTTAATACTTTAATTTCCAAAGTCCCCATTTTTATGTTTATGGTAGGCCTACATTATGTCTATCTTTGCTGTCGGAACAACAAATCAACTTGTGTTCTTCTGACTGACTGAATGTAAACCTCATTTGGGAATATTTGGGAATTGTTTTGCTCAGTCTATGGCAGTAATTTTTGTTGGCAGGTGAGATTTGAGCCTGAATCCTTGCTGAATGTGCGCTGTGATGACGTAAGGTACCACGACACGAAATGCGACGATTGGTCCAAATCACAAGCAGTCCGTTGATGGCTATTTTGTGCAGAAAAGTTGTTGTAATCTAGCAAAATCGCAAGCTTTCTTGAATTTGCGTTTATTGTTGCAATCACAAAATCCCAGTTCCCTGGAGGGATTGATTATAGCTGAATTAATTTCATTGATTCACATATTGACTGTAAAGGCTCATGTACACCATTAGTTTCTTGTAGACAGGTGTGTAGGAGGAAATGTCCATATAGGCAAGAGAAGAGAGAACTCCCGCACACTGTCCTTTTACTTGCAGTAAACTTGATTAGAGATAAAACGTTATGGGGTGTAGACCTTCATCAGGTAAAGCCGAAGAACAAAGAACATTCCGGACAGATATAGCCAACACCTGTTCAGGTGAAGCCAATCAGGCACCATGAGCTGTCAGGCAATCAGTCCCACAGACTGTACACATTTAGCCAGTTAGAAGAAGGCACATCCGACCATCAAAGATGGACATTCCATAATCCACAATTTATATACAAACATTGAATAATATAATTAAAGTTAAAATCAATAAATCAATGGACTCATGCAAAACCAGGCAACCACCTTTGCAATCTCTAATGAAGACGCACAGAGAATTTTAAGGACAGTGTGCGGGAGTTCTCTCTTCTATTGATTCAGATATTGAAATATTCAAATGGATCCAAAGTATGGGAGTATTTTAGAAGTTTGGAAGCAGTGAACTGTACTAGTGCTACACAGCCAGGCATTGTTGGAATATTTTCCATGTATTAGTAACATCTTGTGTTGGAAAACTTTCTCTAAGAGTGGAAATTTGATTTTGGATTTCTTTTCTTTGTTTTTGTCTTTTGAATAAGGAATTAAAATGCCCGGAGCAACATTTCACATTCATTTTGACATATAATCTTAGTTAATAAACAAAATATCTCAATTTTGTATAGAGTTTGATGTTGTTTATTCGTTGTTCTACCCAGTGAGATTTTTTTTTCCAGTTAATAGTTTGCTACGACCTAAATATTTAGAGTAGTGAAAACAAAAGGACAAACGTAATTTAGATAGATATTGTTATTGGGTTGATAGTAAACAAACTGAGTGTGCTGTTCATAAGGCCAGTAACAGGAACTGTTTCCCATTCTTCTGTGTCAGTATGGGCTCTGAAAGTCTACTGTTTTCAAAATGTCTCAGCACCAGTGACAACAAGACAAACTCTATTGTCTCTTCTACTTGGTGATTAAAATGAATGATTCCTGTTATGACTAGTGGCCCCATTTTACTTCCTCTCTGACCACTAACAAATGTGAACACTTGCATCCTTGTCATAGTGAGGAGCACTTCTTAGTCTAGATCAGTGTTGGATGCCCCTTTACACTCTACAGACTTATCAAAGCTAAATCGTGTTTTCATTATTTTTGGGTTATGGTCAAGATTAAAGTCAAGGTACTTGATTAGGGATTTCAGGTCAACAGTGAATATTTTTCAAAAGAGACATTTTTAAGTTTATATGTTTTGTCAGACACTTCCTTTTCACAAGAACTTCACCTTGGTCTATGCTAAGCAATGCTAGCCAGAAACTTAATTTGGTTCTCAATATGCAAGTTAGCTTTGCTGACCTTGTAGTAGAGCTACCCAAACTGTTATGCAGTTTAAAGCTTCAGACGCGGGTAGGGTTTGGGTTTGGTTATTTTGAAACAGAATTTATTAGGAATTCTTTCTATCTTTCCCTCTCTGTGCCAATCATCTGCATTCATCCATATCAGTTACATACATCTTAAATTCAAGGACTCAACAATTATGTGTTCCCAAGATCAGAGATCCACTTTGAATGAAGATAGTACCAATGTGACACTGGCTCTTACAGAGAGTGATGCATCATGGGTTGTTTGTAGCCTTAATGTTGCTAGGCTCGCGAGTGTCTATATATGTATATATATGTCTGTTTATAGTGTGTGTTTTGGAGTAAGTCAGCCATATTTAACCTGCAGGAGTTTCAGAAGACTTGTGTAACTTGTGGTTTTCTGCCACGGAGGAGATAAATTTGTGCAAATGTAAAAGAGTCCCAAGCGTCTTCCAACGTCTTTTCTGCAGAAACGGATCAGTCTGAAAGGGCGAATTGGCGGAGAAAATAATTTTGACTGCTTCCAAAAGCCTGAGACGAAAGAGTGTGAGTATCATGTGACTGATAGACAAGCTACAGAAATGTGAGATTTACATTCTGCTTTAATGGTGTTATTTAACTTTTACAAGAGAAAATGCTTCAAGGACGAGGGCTCTCTTCTCCTTGGATTAATGGTATATGAGGAAAATCTTCCCAACAGGACTGGAAAAGGGTGTTGTATCTTCAAAAAGTCTGTTTCCAAAAACAAATGTTGATAAAAGGGGGGGGGGGTTCCTCTTATAATCAGAGTTGTCTTATATTTGGGCCAGTATACACACTTGCTAATGTTTTGCATTAGCCTGCTGAGCTAAGGATCAGTTATGGATGAAATTTCCAAATGACTTAACTGTAGAAACTTCAGCAGTGGTTTACTAAAAGTTCAATAATGAGGCCTCTCCATCATTGCCATAACTCACATGACTTGCTGTAGGGAGCTGCTCTCAATTACAGTGAAGGTGGTAGAACATAACGCTTCCTTTATAGCTCTGAAATCATTTCACAGGCTCTGGTAGCGCTGGCATAATTTTAAAAAGCTCAGGTCTGAGGTAGCCCATTAAAATACTCATAAACATTAATTTTGCCAGTGGGATGTGAGATTGTGTTACTCTCTTGGCAGAAATCTGTATGAAATATGTGGTTTTGCATTGGCTAAAATAGTTCCCAGCCCTCGCTTCCTTTGAAAAGTGTATAATCAAGACTGTGACTGTTTGTCAACTCAGTCTGAAGAAACTGGACGCAACCCAGTCACCATGTGCCATGTCATGATGGTGATGGCGGTCGTGTCAACATAAAACCCTGCAAATCTGAGGGAGGTTACCAAGCCAGGGAAATGTGCTGACTGATTAGTGTAGCACATTTTTCATATACTAAAGCCAAAAGATAAATAAAACTTATGTGATGAGGAGTGGAAAGTTACTGAGACTTATCCAGCGCAATGGGATGCTTAAATATAGTTTTCAGCCATTATTGTTTTAGGTTTCAGGTTTGGGGAATTTTTTACAATGGAAATTCATCATGAAAATAATGTTGCTCACATTAATCTAATATCTGCATTGTAAAAACTAAAACAGTTTTGCATGTAAAGCAAAAATGTTGCCTTAATCATAATAAACATTTTGACCTCAAGTTATGCAACTACCACATAGAAAATGAAGCAACCAGGTTGAGTAAGACTAAACCATCAACTGTTTTACTGTAAATAAATTTAGCCTGGTTGCAGACCTCCGAATCAACGCCCATGCTTGCATTTCCTCTCAGCGATTCAAATAGGTCCTGTTAACAGCTATTTCAGCTGGTTGGAGAAACAGTCAACCAGTCACAGCTTTGTAGGGGTCAAATGGCAACATTTTTGGGCACCAAAAATATCTGTCTACAATAATAATGCTTAACATATAATACATTTTACAATGCTGTTTTTTAACACTGAAATATGATGTTTTAGTGTTTTGATTCCATCTTTAAATACATTTCATAATGTTAATTTCAGGTGCTGTGACCATGTGGAGAGCGGGTCAGAATGATGTGAGAAGTCAGATATATGAGCAGTTCTGTGGTAAGAGGGGCTTGGCTTCTTGGCACACACTAGGTACACCCTATTGATGCTGAGCCAGCAGTCCAACCTACACCGGGTCAAATTTATGGGTAGATATTTAGCTTGTCTTTGCCACTCTGTAGGGCAGAAAGAATAACATTGGGCCTCCTCGCTGGTTGCACTCGAGCCCGGTGATGTTTCCCCTCAGAGGAACCAGCCTGGCTGCACATCACAGACCTGCTGAGAGTAAACTGAAAATGTCAAAAACACCCCGCCACTCTCGTCTTCAAAGATGGCATGTGGTCCATAGCCTCATTCAAGGTTTGCAAACGCTTTTGGCTGGAGGAGTTTTGAACTTGGTTTCCATGGCAACATCATGCTTATCCCCCTGATCACAGCAACAATTATTTCCATGTAAGTCTTTAACTGTACATCATTTAGAGAACAACATCAGATTATCATAGTTATTACGGGCATATCAATGACATGTATTAATTGTTATGGTACCTATATTTGTCATCTTTTCTGTGTTATTGATTTTTCTTTGTCAGTCTTTGGCAGCCGGTACCGCTGATAACAATAAAACAGGAAAGAGTCACAATGTGTCATTGCCAGAATGAGGAAGTAAAGATGCTGCGGTATCAATATAGTTTTCTGAAGAAATTATGAGTTACGTGTCACCAGTTAAATGACCTTAAGAATGAAGGAAGTTATAGAGTATTTAAACAAACATTTTTAAATAGTGAGAGCCAACATTACTTACCTCCCAGCATGTTATAGATTACACCTCCACCATCCACCTCTGCAGCAGACTTTTTTTTTTATTTAGTATGAAATTACATATAGTGTAAAAATGAGGAAGTACCGTTTTTATTTTCCTGTTACATGAACCCTGGAACATGTTCCCTTCCAGCTGCTCCAGCAGCTCAACCCCAAAAGGAGTTTCACTTCTCTGTGGCTCAAGTTTTTCGTTTAAGTTGCAAAATACTTAGTGAGCTCGTTGGTACAATCACTCTCTCCCAAACCACATGTTACTGTGACTATAGGACTTCCAGTCACTTTCATGAAAGATGTGGCTGACTTACTTCGAAAGAATTACAGTGTGACGCTACTTAAACTCAACTACTGTTTATTGAGGGTTCCATCATTCCATTCCATTATTACAATTACCTTTAAATCCCTAGAGTGGAAATCCCCAATTACCTGGAATGCATAAAGTGGAAAACTAAGCACTTACTGGTACAGCTGTTGTGTTTTTTCATTGCACTTCCCAGAATGAACAGTCACTTCTTCCGGATCTCTTTCCTGTCCTGAGACTGTCTGCTGATAAATTTTTTGAAGTGGTGCTTGTCTCCTTATTCATAGTGAATATTCCTTCTCAAACTATCATGATTAATGTTGGGTTTCCTCTTGAACTCCGAAAGGTGTCAGTATGCTTCAAACTAAAGCTGGCTGTATACTCCGTCAGACGTGCTTTTCTGATGGTGGAAATGCCAATTAAACCCCCTCACCCTGCACCTTTCCGACAGTGGTTAAGGGAGGGCTATGCAGGACCATTTCTGTAACTTTCCGAAATGGACAAGTTGACATTCCACCCATTTCACGCAGTGATTGGCCAGCTGGATGGAGGTGAGAAAGCAGCCAGGGTTTGAACCTCTCTCTCTAGCTCTCTTTTTCATTCTTAACGCAACTATTTCAGTCACTTCTCAGCCATTCGAAACAACTAGAAACACTTTTGATTTCCGATGTGGTCGGACATCATGTCCAGTACTGGGCGACCATAAACCGAGCTTTAGGCTGCATTCAGACCCAAAACAGCCCTGCATTCAAACAATGCAAGTGCCTGCATTGATGGAGGCGTGTTGATTAAAGAGACAATGATATATGTTCCAGGAAGTCCAATTGGAGCTACAGATCAATGCTTTTAAAGGCTTATCAGACGCCAAAACACAGCACCACAGTTTGTAATACTCACAGACAGGATCTTAAAACTCGCCTGAGCAGCAACTATTCTATCTTTCATCACAACAGACGCATTCAAGTTACAAAGTTCTCCACCAGGGCCATGTGCTTGCATGTATTTGATTGACCAATGTAGTGCCTTGCCGGATGACGTCACATTGCATTCCAGCAAAAGTTGAGCCTAGTTTAGCTTTTTTGCTGGATGAACCTGCGTTCCACTGCCCCCATTCAAATGAATGAGAGGGCTGCATTTTTTCACGCAGAGCTAATGGCGGTCTGTGCTTGTTGAATCATCTAAGAGAATATGAAACCCAGTATCACCACAACTTTCCTTCTTTGGAATAGGGTGTAGCTGCGATTACAGTTTTTGTAACTTTCTGACAATCACATCCTCTTCACACAGCAACTGGTCAGTGGGAATGATTCATTCATTTATTGTTCATACTACTTGTGTCATGTTTCACATGTACAACCAACTGCAACACTATGAATGTTTTTGAAAAGAGACTCAGAAATTGTGTTGCAGGCTTTCAAACAAACCTTCCTGTGTGGTCATTTGGAACAACTACAAACACTTTTGCCTTCAGACGTGGTCGGACAACTTAACACAAACTTCAAGCACACCCCCACGTTAAGACCACCATTGCAATAAAACGGGGCAGTGCAGCTGTAAACCACCGTGCAGTGTTTTGGATCTGATAAGCCTTCTAACTCATGGATCTGTTACTCCAACCAGCCTTACATTGTCTCACCGTTACCTGAAACAACACACCCCCACCAATACTTCTACCAGCACAAGTACAATCAGTTTGCCCTTTAAATAGTTCCTATACTCAAGAGATCACGTATCTCAAACCCCAGTTCACAATGCATGATGAAACTGGGTGCCAACACAGTCGAAAGCAACCAAGTATAACTTTTACAAACACTCTCACAAATACTTTTAAGTTTGGTATTCAACATGCTTTTATATCAGTCAGCATATACAGTTAAGTTTAATTCATGCTTGGTAACTTGACAGCTGTCTGTCATCAAAAGATATTTTGGCGCACAACACTCTGCATTTGTACTTTGGCAAAAGCAAGTAGAATGACAGATAGATGATTAAGCGGAGTGATCACACACACAACCCCTACTACTCAGCCTCTTCTGGCAAGTGCATGCTTTTAAGATGTGTGTGTGTATAACTGTGTGTGTGGTGGTTAAGGTGTCTGTGCTGGGAAGGTGGGCAAGAACAGAGAGCTTTGGAAACTGTCTGGCTTCTACAGAGTCCAAGCAGCACATTTGTCAATGTCACAGAGAACGCACTAATTTGTAGTACAGCTGTTTCCCTATATGATGTGTTGAAACACTTATCAGAAGAATTGGGCTGGACCTGCCCGTGTCTCCAACTCATAATAATGCCCCATTCACAAGGTAACCAGCCTGAGCCGGCCTCCCCTGGCAGCGCCGGCCCGTGTGAAGTAGCAGTAAACCTCAGCTGCTCTAATTTGTAAACTAGGCGAGAGAAAGGGCTCGGAGAGTGTGTGTGTGTGTGTGTGTGTGTGTGTGTGTGGCACTGGATACGACGGCAGTGGCGGTAGAAGCGGAGGGCAGGGGAGGGGTAGCCGGGCAAGAAACACCATATGTTCCTGATTGACGATGATTGAATCAAGTGCAGTAGCAGAGAGAAAGTGTTTTCCAGCCAGTGAGAAATTTGTGTGCGCTGAGGCATTTGACAGAAGGACAGGGAGATCTCACTGAAGCTTAAACAGGCAGGACAAATCGATTAGTGATGACCCATTACTCCAAAGAGTGTGTGGAAATGCGCCTACATTTTAAACTGCGCTATTGCTCTCCTGGAAAATCCTCATGACATGGAACTACATAAATCTCACTGTGCATGATTTTGTTTCAACTTTTTATTTTGAAGAAAGAGTCATTTTTATGTTGGTGTCAAAAATATAAGACTAAAAAAACAGCTTCTGAGATGCCTTTAGGCAAGCAACAGAATCTGATCTTCTCCTTGATGTCAAGGCCACAGAAAGATATAAAAGAGACATTTGCGCGAAAAAACTCAACCTTGAAGTTGCCTAAAATGCTGGACTGTGACATGATGGCCTCTAGTGGTACACTGGCAATTGACACAGACAGCTCAATCATTTCCTTATAGGCGTGTGCTGCCAGGTCCAGCTGGCTTTGACATTAACACCAGGCTCTGACTGACAGAGGCCCTGGCCTTGGGCTGGGCTCCCGGGGCCTCCACAGTACATTCAGCTCTCCTTTTAGCCTGTTGATTTACTGTCCCCGGTGGCCGCTCGTTGATCCATTTCCCCTCTCAGTTTGCTCACAGGGCACCCCGAAAACCGTCCTCCAGCAATATATTTGCTTTATGATTTCCTGAGGAGCCAATGAAGAAAAACAAGCCCCCGCTCACTGCACCTGTTCCAGTTAATGTGCAGCGGGCCGGTCGGCCTCCTCTGGTCTCGGTGACTGGGGAAAAGCAGAGGGCCGCGGTGTCACAAGCTCCATGTGGATCTTCCATTTCCCTCAACTGGCCCAGTCGGGACCAAGCAGCGTCAGGAACAGGGGGATAGATGGCGTATTATATGTGTGTCAGTTTAACACACGCAGGTCAAATGGGGCCCACAAAGAGTCTTGCTGCGTGTGCATTATTAACATGTGTGTGGGTGTTTATGCAGCTCAGCGCCCAACATGGAGCTGACATTAATAAGGGAAAGTGATGGGAACTTGCTTACATCATTTTGGACGACATGCAGATGTGACTGAATGGAAGGTCTTAGCCATCTTCCATTTGCAAGCTGATGTGACCAACTTGGTATTTACATACTCCAAAATAGAAAAAAAATAAAATAAAATCGCCAGATTTATTTGCTGGCAAGTGATTTTTTTATAATAAAAACCTCTGCCCTGTGATTAAAATGAGAAGAAACAAGAAAATGTGTTTTTGGAAGCACAGGAGCAGTGTGTCTCGGGGAGGCGGATGAAGACAGTGGGGTGAGCAGCTACGAAGCTACGAAGGACTGCTGGGTGACATTCAGTAATTAGGGGGCACTGTGTGCATTTTACAGGGAAGTGCAGGCTCTTATTTGACAACCAGTTCCTGTTTTTTCAGCCATTTGTGTTTCCTCAAGTGTTAATGGGTGCTTGATCTATGTCTTGACCCCTTTTCGACCTACTGTATATCACTTTCTCAACTCATATATTGTCATTAATCCAAAGTTAGAATGTGATGTATCTAATACAGCGCATAGAGTTTTTTTTTTTATTCATTATATCCGTTTCTTAAGTGAACGACCAGGCAAAAATCACTAAAGACTTCCCCCTGTCTGAAAATGTGATCCATTTATTTCACAGTCTGATATTTCCATTGATAAAATGGCTGTTATATATTTTCCAAGTCAGAAAATAGTGAATGATATTGTCAATAAACTGCCAGAAAGTCCAAACTCATAATTCAGGCAAATTCCTTTTTTACTGTTAAAGGTCAGTTCGTATTTTGGCTCAGCACTTCTGTTTTTATTATTATTATTTATTAGTTATTACCTGACAGCAAGAAAATTTGGTTTGACAATTATGAGGCTCATGTCTAGGTAATTACATTTTGGTGCTGCAGAGTGGGAACAGCCCTCACTTCCTCACAGTAAGCCTCTGAACATGGTAGATATCACCAATAGTCCATCTGAAAGCTGTCAACTGCCTCTCTGGCCCAGTTCTTCCTGTTTCCTTGGAAGTGGCCCAGTGGTAAAGTGGCCCAGTGGCTTTTAGGTCAAGAAGAGAGGTGAACAGAATTATGAGAGGAAGCATGCATGTGGCAGTGTCTGCTTTTCTCAGTCATGTGTGTTTAAGTAGTAACCTGACAGAGTAAAATGTATTCCAGGGGGCTTTTTTTTTTTCCATCTTAACTCAAGTTGTCTTCCTGATGGCAGATGCATTGGAGCTCACCCTTGCGTGTAGTTGGTGAGTGTGTGTGAGTCCTCGTGCTTTTCCTTATGTTGTTTTTTCCCCCCCTTTTTTTTTTCTCTGGGCTTAAACAGTGTGTTAACCACCAGATCCCATTGCTATCAATCTTAATGGTGGTGGGTCAATGTAAACGCACACATGTGTAGGCTCTTTCTGCGAGCCACAGTTTAAGAATAATTCCCCCCCCCCACCTCCAAAAAAGAGAGAGGGAAAATATTCTGGCCCCATTAACAAAATAGGTGCTCAGAAAACACCCCAGCCGGCCAGAGTGATAGCTACTTCCTCAGCTTTTCCACTTCATTGATGGTTATGTGAGTTAAAACAACGAGCTTAATGGAGACTCCGGGCTCTCAAGGGACTAATCATAGCCACGTGACTTCCTCCGGGGCTTCCATGAAAATAACTCCATTACAATGGCCTGTGATATTAATATCGGCTTTGGGAAAGTCAGGCCCGGGATCCGCAGGGAGGGCTCGGTATGAGCAAACAAAGAGGAATGCACGGCATTCGAGGGAGCGAGGGAGGGAAAGAGAAAAGGAGAAACAGAGCAAAATACAGAGAGAAAGAAACTAGTGAGCCATTTGTGATGAGTGATAGCATATTACACAGTCATGAGGTTCGCTTTTTCTTTTTGTGAGCTTCTGTGCTATATTTTTCTGAGCTGAACAACTGGTAGAAACTTGTAGTTCCTGTCTCATGCGTCACTCTGTATTTAATGTAGCCCTTAAAAACACTACCGTCTCCAAATATAGACAGGTGGTTGAATTCAGGCGATGGAAGATAACAAAATACTTCCTTTTCATTTTGGGAAAGTTTATCATTTTACTCCACTACCATCCAGAGGACAGTAATGTAGTTTTTCTTCCACTCACTGATGGCTGTACTTTGAAGATTTTACTGTACATGGAAAATAAGCTTACAAATATGATATATTAGTATATTTTAAAGTACCCAGCAGTATACTAGTACAGTCCGACCCATACTGGATTTTTGAGGCCGATGCCAATATTTATTTGGAGAGCTCACAAAATCAAATCAAAAGGTATCAGCTGATAGTGAGTTTTTTTTCGTTGTGTATTTCTTACTCAAACACATAACATTAACAAACTGGGATCTCTTGTTAAGTATCCCACAATTTCCAAATTCTCAAGCATGTATTTTTTTGTATTTATTGTTTTTATTCATTGCTGTATTTCTGTACTGACATTTCTTGCTACAGTACTTGTCGATAAACATATACTGTACGTCGATATCAGTATATCTGCAATATCGCCAATATATTGGCCCAGCTGATTTATTGATGTAGCCCCCATTACTTGGACCATGCGCAGCACTAAAATATTGCTTACACATGAATGCATCAATAATTGAACACTCTTCACAATGAGTACTTAGATATTTAGTTGGTTCACCCAAAAAACAAAAAAAAATACACTTCACTTCCCTTTTTTGGTCATGCAAATAGGATCAAAAAGTTTTCATAGGGACTATTTCTTCAGTAGGAATTAGTTCTAATGACAACAGTTCCCAGGCAGGTGTGTGGATTATCCAGAGTAGCAGGGGACACTGATTGTGGAAAGAGATGTGGATTTTTTTAGTGCATTTTTTCAATTTTGTGGGCACTACAAACTAAAGTATATTAAGGTGGAGGCACAAATGTCCGAGATGGATATCTCAAAACCTGCCCAAATAAAACCCAAACTATCTGATATGATATTGTTAAAAGGTTGTTAAAACTGTTTGGGTTTTCTTTTTTTAAATTGGGTAAAACAACATTAGTTTTGATTGACAAGTTCTGCTATATAGTTCATATTTAAAATTTAGAAGTGATTGGCGTTTTATACCGTATTTTCTGTATCTGTGAAGTCTGCATGAAAAGATAAAAAATAGTCCTGTCAGTTGTCATTTCCTTTTGCTAAATCACATATGAAGTGTTTGACAGTAATGGGGATATGTAACAGTCAGTTTGAGGAGACAGTGTGTATGTAATGTAAGAGAGAGAGAGAGAGACAGGACGCATTTCAAAGACATTTCAGACAGTCCCTGCAGATGATTTTTTTTGGCCAGGCCTCCATTTTACCATCATCTCCTCCTCCCTGTAAACCTGCCATGCTGTCATTCTGCTGTCTGTGCAGGTTGTAACTCATCCCCAGCTGCATTCAGAGCAATTAAATCTCAATGATCGTGGCGAGGAGAAGTCGCCCACCTCAGAGTTCAATACCCGCTGAAGACTCCCAGGCCTCCCCCACTTCCTCCTATTCAAACGGACATGTGCGTTAGCCCCTCCAACCAAAGGGGACATCTTATAGAGCAGCTGACCTATTTTTATAAGTCGTCACTTGTAAAGAAATACTTGAGTTCACTAGATTATAAGCCAGACGCTTTTTCCTCCCGGTCCTCCTGTTGTGGGAGATTTATTGAATGAAATAACACTGGCTTCACTTTTACCCTCGCTTTTATGAATATATATATTGTTTTAACAGCACTTTTAAATTCCTCCTACACTCCCGTTAGGGTCACGGCTCGGCCTTCACCTCTTTGAGGATTCAACATGATAAAAGATTTCAATCATTATTACAGTATAATCTATTTGTCCTGGACGGACCCCTGCTTTTTCTGCAGATATATGTAAATGATATGACCAGAGAAATACTGAGGGGTATGTAAAGTGTAAATTTTGAGGTCTTTTGCTGGTAGTGTGCCTTTCTGAACAAAAAGTAACAAGGGTAAAGTCAATACAGTGTTTTTCTAAGTAGAATTTGGTTCTTTATAGGACAATCCAAATCAGCTGTGTTGGTATACAGCATAAACTTTAATTCATCTAAAAGAAGCAGATGAAAAATGCAAATATATCACATCAATACAAGAGATTTTTAAAAATATGACCACCAGTTTAAGTCCAAATATTTTAAATCAGTTTCCTCGAGTGGTTTAACATTCAAATTCAACACATCGAGACTTTAGAAAAGCAGAATCCAAATAGCTACACAATAATAAAAAATTTAAAAAATCCCACTGTATGTTATAATTAGTTGAAGCCTTTAGAATAAAATTAACTGGAACAAATCAAACAAAGTCTTTGCACTTTTTTTCAAAAAATGGTAATTATATAAAATACATTTGCAAGATTTAGAATAGATTTAGATCCAGCAGCGTACTTACACCGTATGTAGTGATATGGCTTTCAAATCTTTCAAGTGAAATATTAGATGGCAGTAGCCAAGCCAAAGAAAAGGTCCTCCTCCTGGGTCCAAATAATTATAAGAGTGCCATAACAGATCACACATTATTTCCTTGACCTTGTCTCCAGCTTGAGGAACAGCTCAGACTTTTTGGCTGTAAGCTCTAGCAGCAAAAATCTCTCTGTCTGCAGGAGCTCTCGCTACACGGACCTGACGTTTACACAGGATTAGAGATTCATTCACCATTAAGTAAATGACCCTCTGCCGGCCAGGAGCAACACTTCACCGGCTGTTTTGATTCTGTGGTACAGAATTCGCACAGGGATTAGTTTGGAGCATAAATCAGCTGTTTTGGCGAAGTCAGAATAACACGAGCCAAAAGAATCCTTGCATACTGTATGTGCTGAGTGTCCACCTGAGAAAATGACTTTTGCAACTGACAAGTACTTTGAAGTGTCAGATACTGGAATATGAAGGATGTTGTATATTTAGTTTATTTTTCAGAAAACAATGTGTTTTTCAGCTGCACAGATGCACCATAGACTGTCAACACGACATCTGAGAAAACACTGATTGTTCTCTCAAGTCCATTTTAGTGAATCTAAGGAGGATGAAAGCATGTTGATGAAAGCCAACATCATGACATGGGATTATATTTTTGGGGCATGATGCAGCACATTGCTTTAAAGTGCTAACAATGTCACTTTCAAGTTTGAAAAATTAAACAAAAATCAAACAGATGAATTGAAGCTTGCAAGCCAGTTCAGATGGCCCAACTCACATTGCTGCTTCATTCACGTGGCATACTCCTCTCACTGCAACATATATCCAACGCACCCTGTTAATCGGTGTACTTAAGCCATCAGTGCTCTGCTCATATTTTTCATGCATGCACGGTGCCTTACTGCTCACCCAAACCAATGCTGTCACTGCTGCTACGGCTTCCGCTGCTGTTGTTCATATAGCATTTCAAAAGCCCCACCTTCACCCCAGGATCCACCTGTAGGCCTTCTGCAAGGGGGAAAGTTAGTATTGTTTCACCACACTCCCTGCTGTTCTGACCTTGATGTTTCTTTGTGAGCCAAATATTAAGAGTACTCACTAATTTAGCAACATTGCAACATTGACTCACGATGGACAGTTTAAAAAAAGGATGAAAATCGATGCATCAGAAACAGAGATATTGTCCTTTTTTATTCCATGCATTCCACTTTCTTGTAAAAACCTGGTGCCTACATTACCCACAGTGCAACTTGACTTGATTCACTCAACTGTACAGACCTGTGTGTTATGCTAGTAGCAGCTAATGCAACTTCGGGCCACTAGCTTTAAGCAGGGAGGACGAGTGGGCTACAGAGGTCTGTTAACCTTGCATCTTTCTAACTCCACACACTCAGATTTTGTTTCATTTTCAAACTTGTCTTCAGCCCCAATAAATTTTTAAAAAAAAATGTGTCAGACCTCTGGAGCCATTAAGGCAACAACCTTTTTTCACATATGCAACAGTATTCCCTAAGCCCTGTAAACAGACATTGATGTGGAGTTACCCTTAAATGCTGTACATATTTTACACTACAATCTTTTCCATGTGAGTTGGCTGACTGAACAGAATAAAACATTCAAAAATTAAACAAATGAGCTTAGGTTGCTGGGAGCAGTCTTTTGTTTTCTGTTAAGTCAGTTGCCTCAGGCTTTCCTGTCAGGTGTGACCTCGTCAGCTCTATTGGATGTAATGATTTAATTTCAGGAAATGCAGTCAGTTAAGAATGCAAAACTCCTAATTGTTGAGCCTTCCCTTCTTAGAACGTCCATAGTGTGGGAATAGAAAATGAGCCTGTGGTCCCATAATTCACACTAGTGAACCCTGCTTGGTTTAAACAAGCTGCTGTATTTTCCCATTTGGCCCAGAGGCAATCACACCTTCTGCCGCTTAACCTGAAGGCCTTTTGGACCACTGAGAGAAGGATAAAACGTAACCTGGTCAACTGCTTACAGCTGGATGAAATAGTCCAGAATATCAGAGATATGTAGACTTCTCTGAATTTGAACCTGTAACCTTCTGTCCACTTGACGATTCACTGCTACAACACCAAACTAATTGTGGCAGCGAATGATGGTCTTATACAACCAAACAGCTGGAGGCAATTTTGAAAGCAGTCAGGCAGGACATACTGTACATTTAGAAAGAGAAGCAAATGCAATAAAGGATCATTTCCATTTTTTTAGTGTACAATGCACAACTTCTCTGGGTTTTCCCTCCATTTCCAAAATATAAAAAACAGCTTTTAGATCAGATTTTTAAAATGTTCTTTGTCCTGATAGTTTTTGTTTTGTTCATGTGGGCATTATATGCAACTCAATGTATGAGAACAGTAAATATTTAGTTGCTTGAATCTTTTTGTCATTATTGCATTATCATTACTTGTTATGCAGGTGTAAGCTCAGATTGTTGTGAATATTTCTGGGTTGGTGGGCTCATGTTGCTGGTGGAAAGCTCCATTGTCTGAGATTTGAGATGCAGCACCAGACCTCCATTTTAGGGCCTCAAGAACAATAAATAAATTGAGGAACATCAGAAAATACTAACAAATCCTCATCACAGTTTACCAGAGTTTAGTGTAACATTTTTGAATATCTTGTTTTATTTAACCAACAGTCCAAAACTCAAATTTTTACATTTTACAATGATCCTCACTGGCATTGTATACATCAATGTTGACTCGCTGGCAGTCTTCTTCTTCACTTTCTTTTGTGGTCGCATTGCTGTCATTCTTGGTGTATTACTGCCACCAACTGTCGATCAGTTGAACAGTATGAAACCGACGACCGTGGATCGTGCTGCCCGTGTGCGTGTGCATCGTGTGTGTGTGTAGGATACAAACGAAACAGGGCTAATTTTCTGTCTGCTGACAGAATCGATTTATCAACCAGTTGGTTCAACTCTACACCACTGATTTGACCTGTCACAGTACAGTATGTCGTTGGAAAGTCAAATGCAGAACATAAGCATCAAGCAGACTGCATTATCACTTATACATAAGGTAATTTTGCCAAGGAATGAGGTTGACATGATGCTCAAAGTGATGGATTTCATATGTTAAGTACATTTCAAGTCTCTGAAAGTACATTTTCTTACTTAACTGAAAAAACAGGAACAAATGGTTGTGTGGAAAGTATAAAAAATGCATTAAGAAATTCAAAACCCCTCAGCATGTTTTGGAAAATGTTTGGCAGTAATGGAGTTTACGCTGTATTTAAATGTTTAAAAATACTGTATACTATTTGTGTGTGAGCTTAAACATGCAAAAAAAAAAAAAACCTTTATCACCCTTTAACAATAGTGCTTAACATCATATAAACTTAAACCATGAGCCATTACGAAGCTGCTCAGTGTACAGTGTCACAATGTTCTTTTTTTGCATATGGCTTCCACAGCTCCATCATCACTTTAGCCACCTGTCAGCTGAGCACCATCAGCATCTGAACTTGGCTCACAAATAACCCCCTCATTCACTGGGGATATGACAGATGCATGCTTTAATGTTGATGCTAATACATAGTTGTCCCATGCAGACTTGCGCCCATTCACTGTTCAATACTAACAGCAGACACTCTGGAGAGAAGTTAGAGAACTCGCTGGTGTTATGGTGAGTGATTTAGGACGAAGCTAAGGCTCGCTCTATTTCTTCCCCCCTTTTTTTTCTCTTTTTTTTGAAATGAGAGCTTTTCTTTTGTGCCACCCTTTAGAGTTGAGGTTTAATTGTCAGGAAGGGGATAGATTTATTTCCCCATAAATTACATAGGTTTTCTGTGGTAGGACCCAGCACATAATGTAATCTACACATGTGCATTGTGAGGGTGTGGATGATGTTACTGCTCTCTTTCTCCTCATTCCATTCAGTAGAACTAAAACGTGATTAGAGTTATTTAAATCTTTTGCATTTACTTAAATTTTAACATTGGAACAACAAAAAATATTATCATGCAATGGTAATGATGTAAGAAATCACTCTTACCACAAGGTTAAAATTATAATCTTTATTTTGAGAAATTTGTCTTTTAGTATAAAAGGTTTTAAGAAAGCATAAATTAAATGTTGCCGAGTGGAACTCTGTACAACTGAGAATAAAAGAAGCACAATAACCCAAAGCAAAGTTGATGCTTTATATTGTCTACATGTGGACAAGGTATTAATCTTATTTAGTGACTCACTCTCTCCTGTTACGAAAGAAGCGATGATCCCTCAATGTTTTCAGCACTCGATTCAGAATCTGCACAAAATTTATAACATTTCCCCATAATTACAGCAAAGAGAGCAAGAAACTTGATTGATGCTCCATATGAAACTGAATTGCGGAAGTTTTGCCAGGGTTTTTGGAATATCCTCTTTTTTTCTGCAAATTGGTTTTCCTCCCTGACCCTGCAGAGTCGCCACCAGGCATCATGAGGAAGCTTCTGCAGGGAGCCATAACTGCCGCCAAAGGCCTTTAAATCCTCAATTTGATGGCTTGAGGATTCGGCAGGAGGATTCGAAGGGGATGAAGAGAAGAAAATTGCACATCCTTAAGAAAACAAAGAGCATTTCCTTCCCTGTGTCAGGATGAAAAAAGGGAAAAAGAGAAAAAAAATGAAATACATACTAATTCATCATTGGCTTTTACTGCTCCTTGATGGTCCATAACTCACTCTGACCATGATTCCCTTTTCCCCTTCATACTGTCGGATTCACAATCCACTACGCCATGTTTTAATGACCTTATTATAAGGAATTCTACACTGTCCAATAAAAGGTTTACACTTTGAACTGCGATCCATGGTATGACTAACATATTTTATAATATCTCATGTATTATACAGTAATGGAATCATGGAGAAAAGAGCCCAGAAGTCATTGAAACAGAGAATGAGGAAATCACAGTGATAAAATGACTTGACTTTGTCTTCAAATCCCAAAATGATGATTCTGATCATCCCAATTGTTCTTTTCATCCTTTATTCACCCAATACATTGAGATTTTATCAAAGTAGAAATAGCAATTAAATATAGCTGACAGACATGAGGTATGAGTAAATGCTGTAACCTGTCTCAAGGCAACATTTAAGCACTGCTGCCATATGGCAACTCGATTTTGGAAGCGCCGCTTCAGTGGATTCCTGAAAGTTGTCTGGTACTGTCATTGCTCATTCTACAGACAGGAGAGTGTATCTTCCCAACCTCTATTCCTGATGGACAGTATGGAATTGACTGAATAGACGGGCAGACCAGCAGATAAATAGATGGATAGATGCTATACATACATGCATACATACTGTACATTAGATTCATACTCTACCTACAGACTTTAATATTTATATTCTAAATCCTCAGAGAAAGGTTGAATCATAAATCAAAATCTGAAACAATGGTAGCATTTACAACCACTTTCTTAGAGATGAACTTCACTGGCAGTATCCTTTGGAAACTGGAGCCATAAATTTTATTACTATTAAATGTTTCTAAAGGGAGTTGACAAATAGTTGAATGGAGTTGATTTTCCCCTCCTGCTCTTGGCACAGCTGCGCAGAGGAAAATTCCCTGTCTTGAAAAGAAAAAAATGTACTCACATTAGTACTGCCAATCCATTCATCTTGATGCTGTTTGAGTGTAATTTAAGCCTTTTTAAAACGCCTGCTGAAAATACAATGTGCTTAAGGGCAGTTGCGAGCATTTTATGAGCACAATAAAATTGTCACTGCATATGGATTAGATGGATGTTGATATACGGGTTTGACGTTTTTCATGTGCATGGGTGTTTACAGCTGAGTGTTAATATGTCTGCTGCTGAAGGAGTAACTGGAAACTGAAATTACTCAGATTTATCCCTAGATTTATCAGATTTATTAATCATAATCTCTGATTAAACAAAGAGCGATAACCCTAAACTGTATACATCTGCTTAAAATCTAGATGCAGATCTTTAAAGTAAACTGTGAGGATTAAGTTTGCTTACACTAATTGACTGTTTGCTAAAACTCTTTCCCCGAACAAGGATTGGTCAATCATAGTTTAGCAATCGTAACCATGCAACCAGCAAAAGACAGCAAAAGTGTAAGGAATGGATTAATAACGTAATCTGTAAATGTTTGCATGTCCAAATCTCTAAGTTGAGAATAGTTGTTCCACCTTAAGTGAGCCTGGTCCGATTAGGCTAACCCAATGTCACTAACTTCTGGGTTAACCCCTTTCAGTTTTCCAGCAGTTGGGGAAATAACAGACAAGACTTTTCTTGGTCTTGAGAAATTGGAGCATTTATTAACTGACACTGTGTAGCCTGTACTGTACATTTACTGCCAGATTGACAACTTACTGCTAACCTTTTCCTCTGCTCTGCTCACATTCACCGTCACTTTTCTGCCGCTCACTCTCTCGCTCAACCACACACTCACTACACACACACATTACACAGTGCCCTATTCCTTAAAGGAGCTATGCTACCAAGAGTTTCCTAGGCAACGACACAGAGATTGACTCACGTTTCCTGGCGGGGGTTCTTGTTGGCCTGGCCAACAAGAACCCCCGCCAGGCCTGTACAATTATAGAGGAAACATTGATATCACTAGCTAAGTACGTTGTTATGTGGGGTTACAGGTTACATTACAAAAAGCTGCATTCATCTTAGACCAACACATTCACCACATAGGAGCCAAGCCTTTAGGGTAACATCAGTGGCTCTTCCCAGTTCTTTATTGGATAATAGAGAAGTTAACATTCCACCAACTATAGCCGAACACAAGTTGTTAAATTCTTTGGCTTTGAGAGTAAACAACAATAACCAAGTGTGTCCAAATATGTTTTTTGATTGTAAAACAAGGAAGGAATAAGCCATACTCATCTTTCTGAGAGAATGCTGAATTGCCTGGGACATGCACCTTTGCTTCAGTTTTTAAACATGATATAATCTGTATAATATATATATAATTTCAAATGACAATACAACAACTGTTGTCGGCAAGAAATGAGAAGCTTGCTTTTGTTTACTTCTGTGTGAAATTAAAGACCAATTGTTTCAAAACTACTAAGAACTTGGAGTGGTAAACAAGCGTCAACCTCCAGGGCTGAAAAATTAAGCAAATGTGGAAGTGCCAAAAACTGCAGTTCCTTGAAGGGCCACTTGAGGCTCGCTCCAAAAGCGAGTCAATCCCCATAGACCCCCATGTTAAAATGCCCAACCTTACAGCAGAAATAAACATGTTTACAGCCTGGAACAAAAAAAAACAGTTTTGGTCTCTATAGCTTATTTCCCCTTTAATGACAACTGTACGGGGGATGATTTTTTTTATAATTCACCCGTTTAAATGTTATTAAACCGTAAAGTTAGGCATAATTAAGGACATGGCAGCTTTGAGTGACAGGTCGCTAGCAGCTAAGTGGCTTGTTTCAGCAACCAGACTTCATTTGGCCCGCCTCAGCTCCACTCCTTGCCCATTTTGGATTAGCCAGGAGTTAGACGGAGTCTGGCACTGCCAAGATGGCGATGGCCGGAGCAGCCCACTTTGAGCTTCAAAACCACTATTCAGAAACCGCTGGGTTTCAGCCACCATTATCATTCTCAGGTGCAGGGCTTTGTGAGGAGTCAAATTTGCAATTTTCCCTGAATGCATGGTCACAAAGTGTGTTTCAAAGCTGGCATCAGAACAGCTATAAATATCTCGTCTTTTTATATGACAATCCATTTTTCTTGTCACTAATTTCAGTTGCCATTTTCACTCAGTATCAGTTAAGCTGACTATGGCCCTTTGTACTCTCTGCTTACATTTGGCAGGCCAAACTGCTGTGGGTGGGAAAGTTACGACATTTGTAGTTATTGATGCCAAAAATGAAGTACTGTAGCTCACCTCGGGATCAAATATTATACCATATTTATATTCAGATTTAGACTTGAAAATGTATCTCCATGGACTTTTTGTTATAATTAATTCAGTGTGTCTCCTGTGAAGGACAACATGAGATGTGCAATTTTTTGTGGGAGTGTGAACAAGCAGAGGACATGACCTTCTCTGACAAAAAGCAATATTAAAATGACGTCCAGCTGACACTCTCCAAGTCATAAAGAAATCCAGGTGTGTAACAGGTGAATTTAGAGGGAGATGTACAACTTTGTTTGACTCAATTGGCAGAAAAGAGTTGTTAAAGCTATTATACTGAGTGTTCTAAACTTTTTTTGCTTGTTTGAAAAATAAATAATTACTTACAAGGTCACTGAAAGGACATGCTCTCATAATTCATGCAGACCAAAACATTAAGAATCTGGAACGGCCTTAACATCGTCCTGCCGTCAACCCTGTACTCATCCAACCACAAGATGATTTTGTGGAGAGAGACTTTTCCTACCATTGCTTTGGGTCAGTGTGATTTACACACATGTTTACTGATGTCTTTCAGATGGTCCCTCTCGCTGGTTATTGTCTTCCACTATTAGTTCCCAGATGAATCACCAGTGGACAAATTGGGAGATGTCTCTGCGGATCTGCGATATTTATTGAGGTTACGCATCACTGTGGACTTCTCCATTGGCTTCCCAATGTAACGAGGGAAAAACAGATGGTCCGCGGTCATGGCATGTTTGGACATTGAAACACTTGGGTTTCATGGTGCTTTTTATGCTTTTCTGCACATTTGGTTTACATCTTGTTCAGCGATTATGGCAGGCCTCCTTTTGTCCTACAGGATGTTAAATATATATTGTCATAATGTTATTCTGAACTTTTGTAATATTTCAGGATCCCTCCTGTTCTGTGAGACCTCTGAATCATGATCTATTGACCCCTGCAAAATCGCTGATATATAACATCCTCTTGAAGATATACGATCTCTAAATACATTGGTCTCTACCATGTACTTGCTGTCAGTTGTATTTGGGTAGAAATTCCTCATACCAAAGCAATTCACTATTGCTGAGTTTATACTGCAAGTTTTTTTATGTTAACATTCTATTAGCCAGCTGGTAATACTCCAGCATGTTTATTTTAATTGGGTAAAAATAAATGAACCGCAGTGATTAAAGCAGATATGTAAATATTGTGTCGTGCAATTCATGGTGCAGGGAGCCCCACTGATTACATTTAAGTAAAGAATAATGAACTCAGCTTAAAGTTAAGATGACAATGAAACTATTCTATTAATGCATCTGCACAGTGAGCACAGGTCTGCTTTGCAGCAATCTCCTCCTAACTTAGAGACTACTGTAGCTGTGAGTTTCACTTTTTATGGGTTCGCATACCACTGGAGTGACAAAAGTTTAACAAGAGCAAAGATGTTGCTACAGTTCAGAAAACTTATATACACATCAAATTAAAATGAGCCCTTTTATGGGCAACATTTCAGAAAGCGTACAGTCAAGAAGTCATACAAAAGTAACGTCTGTTTGATCGGACTTGTTGGAAATTGCCTGTTAGATAAATAGTGCTTGTCTGACACCGTTTATTTCCCGACTTTTATCTATTTATTACGCTGTCAGTTGGTTTCTAAGTAGATGACTCCATAAACCACTCAGTGATGTTTTGGATACCATCTACACACTACTACACGAGTATTCATCTTACCATGACAAGCACTTGGAGCACAGCAGATGGTGAATGTTTTATCCTCTTAACAGACACGCCCTGATAGTGATTACTAACTTACAGCACATCACGAGTTTTTGAGAAATACAAAAACATAGAGCTGTGGAAAGAAAGCCCTTGAGATCTGTTGAAAGCATGGCGTATAATTTTCAAATGCATGGTTGTCAGTTAGAATGTAAGTATGTATTTTTATTCCCAAATCATTTTTAATTCTATGTTGTTTTTTTTTGCAAATGTATATCTCTCCAGTCACAGGAGCACCATATTATACTGGAGCAGTTTAAAGTGAAAACAAATGGGCAAAAAAAAGGAAAAACACGTCTTTAAATGGCGATACTGGAGTTTGGTTCAAATCTTGAAAACATATGGAAACCCCTTTGAAGCGCACTGGGAGCAGCTGAGGCGGCTGCAGAACTTCTCATTGTTTACCTTTCAACCCCCAACCTCCTTCCTCCAAATAAAAAAGGTAAAATGTTAAACCTTACAGGGGTGCACATCGGCTCAGTTCATTATACCTGCCTAAGTGAAGACTTCCTAATTCACCTACCACCCCACGACCCCCCAGAGTATCTCCTGAGTGGTTTTAAACGCTCCCAGTTACTTTATCCCAATTAAATGTTGCAAATTGGCCTGGAAACCCCGATACCTCTATCACGTGACAGTCTTATCTAAAAAACAGCCAGCGGTCTGTAACATGTAATGCAAGTTTTTAATCAAAATGAGTTATGTTTTCAAAAGTGAGCAAGTATTATTTCATCATTATAGCTTCCTCTCTACCTAAATTTAAACCAAACGCCTGCGCCATTATATTGTGTGGCTGGGAGATTGCCCTCTGGAGAGAAGCACTACGGGCGAGGGGCCTGGATGTATTTATCTTTCAGTTTTTCACCTGTCTTCAGATACCGTTTCCTTTTTAAGTCGAGCAGTAGGGATTTACTGGGCTGCTTCCTTCCGGGACCCAGTGGAATACAACATTAAACTGCAGGGAGGAGAGAAAACCTGTAGTGCACTAAAATAAAGTTATGTCAAAACCATTCTGCTCTTCCTGTAGTCTTTCCTCAACCTTGCAAGTATCCTCCAAGGGCCTTAGAACATTACAAGCTATTCAGTTTATATGAATGGGCACTAACAGACTTTTTCGCCATTTTGATATGTCTAAATTTTGCAGGCATATCCTGTGGTCCATCAGGCACAGCCTTAGTTTCAATTTAGTGTCTCCCAGTGGACCCCTGTCTTCCTATTTCATGTGGAAATTGTATAGAGTTTTTATCCCTGTGCACTTTCAGCTGCTTCAAAGCTGGGGATCTTTTTTTTTTTTCGCCGGGGGAGATGTACAAGCTAGCATTTAGATGTTTAGAGAAGATTGGCAAATCATTCACAAACAGCAAGGAAGAGACTTGGAGTAGATATCCTAACACAGTCCTGTCCAGCACCGACTTCTCAGCCAGATCAGTCGAAGAATAAATAAATGATATATCACCATTTAGCTGCAATTGAACAGAAATCTGCAAAAGTCTTTGAAAAAGGAAGAAAAGCACCTGTATTTTTATTAGGGCAGGCTTGCCTTATACTACTCTATAAAGTTTGTACACTGCCAGGGGAATCATTTCTGATGATCTGTAGAACAGCAGTGTGCCTTACTTCACACAAATTTGGCCCGAAAGGATTGTATCCAGAAGAAATATTTGAAAATGATGTCAGCGAAAAGAATTCATTTGATAGGCCAATTAGGGATAGCTTTTTTTTTCTAATTTCACAGAAATACTCTGCAGTGGCCCTTAAATGAAAATGAGCCCCAGCTTACTTTGAAATATGTTAAAGTTGTACTATGTAGGATTTTCCTAAAAAATAATGTATTGACTCATACAAAAGTAATCCCTCTAAATCATCATTTATGACCCACTAGAACTGTGTGGCGGTGTATTATCTGCAGAGACCTCTGCCCTCTGCTTGTACTTTCTTATTTTCTCCCATTTTCATCTATTTTGCTGTGACACTTCTTGGCATCAACCTTTGGGCAGTGGGTTTGTAGACCCCAGCCAATAACAGCTTGCAGGTGTGAGGTCGGGACTCGTAGCGTAGCGACAGGGTTACATCACTGTCTCCGTCTCTCTCCTCTGCTCTGCTCTGCTCTCTGTCTCTGTGTCATGGATGTATAAAGAGCTGCAGGTCTGTGTGTCTGCTTGACCGAGGGCAGGGCTGAGCTGCACACACGCAGAGCGGAGAGGCCACAGCGGACAGGATGAAGCTCTGCATTCACACAAAATCCGGCAATGCGGAACCTTCCCGCAGGGTTCTGTGGAGGTGTGGGCGTGTTTATTTGTGCTTGAAAATGTAACCTCCGTGAAACAATCAGAAAATAATGTTTTATTTATCTGATTCACAACTTTGCTCTCGCCAGCTCTGCTCACTCTCTCCATTCAATCTCTAGCTTATGTGCTATGGACATATTAAGGAGGACAAATGTGTTTTCCTCTTTACATACAATTACTATACACTTTATTTAAAAAACTGCTCTTAGGAAATATCGTACCGGCCATCATACTCTTTGTCATTTAATGTCATATTCTTATTGGTTTATTTGTATACGTGAGTCTCAGCAGCAGTCACATTCTGAGAATTTAGTCTTAAATTTATTTGCTTTGGATAAAAGCGCCATATAAATGCAGCCATTTGAATTTCTGATGCAGACAGAATTTTTCCTCAGGCTGTCTTTTGTTGCCAAAGCTCCGAATCAGACATCGGTCGACATGTCTCAATGAGATGTAGGACCAAAGGTTTTACCATGTCTCTGTCACAATTGTCAACTTTTGTCTCAGATAGCCCAAAATCGCAAAATGGTAAAGGGACCTTAAACCATACCACGCGCAAGACTCACTGGTGTCAAAGTTCTGTACCTTGTACACCCACCATCCACCCCTACATCCAACAAGTAACAAGTAAACAACAAAACCTGAGAGTGAAATTTTAATTTTGGTAATGCAAGTTATGCTGAATTCACCAATATTATTATTATTATTATTATTATCATTATTATTATTATTATTATCATTATTATTATATCTTCATTCACTCATTTCTTATGCGTCAGTTTACTGATGCTCTTACTACAAAATATGCACTTAAGTTCAAATTTTACATTGCTACTGTTTAAATGAAAGCAAGACCCTGGACTAACTTCAGCCACAATATTGTGTATTGTGTATATGTGTATGTGGTTTATGGAATTAAAATACTGGATGTGTTGAATTCAACAAACAGAATTTCATAGGATATTTATGTTGCAACAGTGATCCCATGGTAGCTGATTATTCTAACCTTATTCTAAGAAGTGCAAGTAATTTAGTGAGATTGCAACCACGGTGATCAGTGTTCTCAACCCATAATTAATCAGTCAATATGTTAACGTTTATGTTAACATTTTACCACATTGTTGTTACATATAGTTACAATGAATTTGTCTTAAACTAGGCAACTTTAGCATCCCCAAGTGGCACCAATAGAAAACTGACTTTAATCTGGTTTGTGTCTGTACTTATTTAACCACCAACTTTTTAGCTGCATTTTTCAATTTAGAAAAAAACTACATAAATGTTTTTAGCACAAGGACTTTCTGTGAAGTGATTTGACCAAAATACTCACCAGACTATAAATGCAGTCACAAGACTTGGTTTCAGAACTTCAGGCCAGCTTCCAGTTTATACCCAGTTGTAGTAATCATATCTGAAACAGCTGCCACTTAATCACACAGATCCTGGTAGTACTTAATTTGTAAATCAGAAGGTGCCGAAACGCAAAGTGCATAAGAGAGTGGAGGGGTGACGAGGCGGGCGCAGGTCCCGGAACGCGTACAGAACACGGTGTTGAAAACAACATGCTATGTACGCAAATGCCCACTTACTAAGCTGTGGGGCTTACAGGCCTCAATTTCAAATAATTTGTGTGATATAAATTGTTAACTGTGGGCTTACAGCAATTCACTGTCTTTTTGACATTTTTACTTTCAGTTGCATACTTCATATCCTCCCTGTTTCAGTGTTCTGACTGCAGCAGGTTTTGGCTTTTTTTTTTGTCTGTGTACGTGACATAGGCCTAATTATGTAGTAAGCTTTTTGCAGAGTGCACTTGCTTGCACCAACAGTTAGATCTCCTGACTTTTTAAGAATAAATCTAAACTAATAAAGAATGTGAAATTCCATGACAACTGTTCTGTAAATTGAAAAATATATTTTTTATTTTATTTTATGTTACTATTTTTGTTTTTTTACCCGATCCGGGCAAATAGGTACCAGAACACAGGCAGTCAAAAACTAAGAGGTCCTGGATCCTGTGCCAGCAGGATCCGGGACACATTAGCCCTGGATCCTGGGGACAAATAAATTCCTGGAAGTAAACTGGCCACCGTGGCAGCTTTTGCTGAGTGACAGTTCTGTCAGCCATGGTGTAAAGGAAATCTATTTATCAAAAAACTGTTTTCCTTTTGGTTGCCTTGAGAGGGATCCTTTAGATAACTCAAACAGTATGTCCACAGAGGTCAAAGAATGAAACATCAATTTATTTATTCAGGGTTTTTTTTTACATTTTTGACAAATTGTAATATTGTTCAAATGTATGCCCCTATAGCAACTGTGATGCCTTTATAACATGGACCTACAAGCTACCAAAGAAGCACCGAATTAGTCCAACAGCTTTTAGAGATGACCTCACATCATCTTATTACATACCGTCTGTGTTTCCCTGCACATCCATGTCAGATCCCTTTCAGCAATTAGCCTTGAACTAGGAAAGGCGATCAGCTCCAGTTTCCCATTGCTGCTTCCCTCGTCATCTTGGAGTACTTTGAATCTTTCCCACTGCGTCCTAATTAAGACCTTAATGCTACCTCCCATGGGGATCTGGATGCCCCGCTCCCACCCACCACATTCCCTCTGTAGCCATCAAAACTGTTATGATAATAGTCAGCTTTGCACAGGTGCAAATTGCTTACATTTAGTCTACATTTGCTCTCAATCACTGGTGATCATCAAAGCTTAACTGTGCCTCACTTAAGCATTTGCTCACAAGCGGCAAATTTGCTTGGATGTGGTTTGAATGTTCACTTATTTATGGTAGAAAATTTACTCACCCGCCATTGAAATCTGAGTGAAAACTTTGTTGCTACTATGAGCAGGACCGTGGTTTTTATTCAGCAGTACTCTATGACTTATTTTCATGCACCAAACCTATATTTTCCTTTTAAAATGGAGCACAGTTGTCATCATGAACCTCAACACTTTCACATGATGATAATTTATTCCAACCAGGTACAGCAATAAAATCACATACTTATTCCATTAAACCTCTCCTTGACCTTCTAACTATTGAGTTGGACTAGTGCCACATAATGTGCATAAGCTACCCAGGGCAATTACAAAGACCTGGGATTGAAAGAGAGCTGTCATTAGGATGTGCTTTCACATACCAGCCTGCAGAGTTTGGCTGCAGGCCAGGCTGGCAAATGGGACCAGCTCAGCGAGGAGAGTCGGGGGCCAGGCCAGGGGCCGTGGGGGATAATTAGACAGTTTTATCCCAGCTTGTTGATATAAATGTGGCAGGCTTAGCCCCCTACGCCCTTGCTCCGTGGTAATGATCATGTCTAACAGGTGGCAGGCAAACAGACGGGGGCATGAAATGGATACCTTGCTTCCTGGCCGCGTCTCCTTTTTTGTTTTGTTTTTTTTTTCCGGTCCAATTGGAGTCCCGCTCCTCTCCATTGTGGTTGCGTTCAGGATTGTTGATGCTAGGGAGTGTTGGATATTTGTCACCATCTCATCACATTCTAGCTAATCTCAACCTCCCCTGAGAGCCTCATACTGAGGGCCAGCCTCGCAGAGGGTAAAACAAAACACATCAGTGTGTGTAACTCAAGTGGATTTTAGAGGCTGATACAAAACGAAAGTTGACACTCTTCTTAAATGGAGACATAGTGTTGCTGAAAATGTTTACATTTTTTTCTTCCTCATGTAGTTTTTGGATCAGCCTGGTCTTGTATTCTGCTTTATGACTGACATGCATGAGAGTACGTTTATCTAATAGACAAAACATGTTTACTGAGGCATGGAAACAAATTCCTTCTACTCTGTTCCTCCCGTTTCACCTCCATTCAGGATCTCCAAGATGTGTTTTGGAGTTACAAGCCTCTGGATTGAGTCATCTCTGACATCAGGGGCTGAGCACAGCTCTGCACATCCAAATCTCCTGTATCCTGTGCAGGGGGGGGGGCTGTGCTGTTGAGGTATGCATGTGAAGAGGCATTGGAGACCACTCAACTCCAGGCTCCTGATTCACTGTCATATAATGGATCATTTGGGGCAAAAAGAACCAGAAAAAATGATGCATGTATTGAAATTTACTACCTTCCCAGAAATGTGTGGAACAGATCCGGGCCAGTAGACAATGCTCATTTTCTCCACTGAATGCCTTTTTAATTTGGACGGCCTGTTGAGCAGAAATGTATGATTATCTAGATTCTGTCCGAGCTGATTCGTGAAAGTCTGTCCTGTGACCGAGGAGAGCATACAGTAAAACATCCAAAAGGCTCTTAGCGCCCTGGCTTGGTTTGTGGTCTGTTGTGTCCAGCTGATTGAGGAGGCAAGGCTCCAGATTTAGGAGCTTGATCCTTCTGGCCAGGCTGCAACGTTGGATTTTGTTATAATTTTCACCTAGCAAGTTGTTTTTAAAGCTTACCCTAACCTTAACCCAAATCTTACTCTCATCTGAGGCTTAGAGCCTAACCCTAGCTTTAAATAGAGTTTAAAAAAACAAGTTTTATGATTGCAAATTTTCAAAGATTGTGGTTTGGCTCTGCAAAATGAAAACCAATTTAGGGTGTTTTGTGGGGGAGTTTGGCTTTCACTGGATTGCCTGACATGACGTCCTCCGAACTTTGGGTCGCTCTGCCTGCCGGTGGTGAGGATTTGGTATTTTTGTAAGAATTACCATGTAGCCTAATCTAAGAATTGAGTGATATATGGACGACCTGGTGAAAAGCAGCCAGAGGATGAGGACAGGACGGCAGACAACAGGCTGCCCACTGGTGAAGACATCAACTCTTACTGGCAACATTCACAGTTCATAATCCAACACTCTATATTTGTTTGATCGCCCACCACAGCTGACAGCAGGTCATCTGTCTCTTCTGACACAACAAGAGTTGTGACAGAGGCTCTCATTAATAGCCAGCGATTCTGTTCAGTATTTTTAGTGTCATGCTGTAGACATCTACCAAGAACATTTCTCTCATCTCATTGCGTCTCCAACAGAATTTCTCCTTCTCACTCATCTGTTCCCCTTTCTGAAAGGATCTTGGCTCATTCTGTCAGCGGCAGAGCCGGTTCACCGGCCTCAGGTCACGGCGGCTGTAACAGAGCCGCTGTGAAGCTCCATTGCACTGCACATTGAGCGTCCTATCTAACATTTGTGTTTTGAAGCATTGAGCTTAAGTGATGCAAACAGGCCCTGGGATCATGTCAAGGCTTTTTGTTGAATAAAGGACAGAAATTTAATGAAGCAAATAATGAGTCTTTTTTGATATTGCACTTTTTATATCCTACAATTGCTAGGGTTTATTGGGTTATTGGACTACCCGATACAACCATGACTACCAGGGTTCATTCAGAACAACTTAAACGTTTGATGGAGAATTTTTGATTTTGGTTTGGTTGTGGTTACTTTTACTTTCAACTATTGGTCAGTCGATCAGTCCTCCACTTTAGTCCACACTGATACACCTCAATTCTGTACAAACATTAATACTGTAGTTCACAGAGAAAGAAGCCTTGTGACTTTTGTGATACCCTGCCTTTTCACCTAGCACCATCATCATGTCAACATTTTAATTTGTACAGTACTTTGTTTTTTGACCAAATAATGATAGAAAGCAAAGGAAACCATCTTGACCCAAAAGCATAAACAAATATGCTAAAATATTTAGAGCTGCAACGATTAGCTGTTTAATTGATAAGTCAACTGACAGAAAATTAATCTGCAATTATTTTGAAAATCGCTTTAATATTTCTTCAAGCATAAATGCCAAAATATTCAGTCATTGCAGCTTCTCAAATGTGACAATTTGAAGCTTTTCTGTGTCATACCTGATAGTAAGTGAATATTTTTGGACTTTGCACTGGTGATCTGACAAAATGACACATTTAAAGACATCAACTTGAGCTTTAGTAAATTATAACACATTTCATTCTATTTTTTGGCATCTTATAAACATAACAATTAATTGATTAGTTGAGAAAATAATTGGCAGATTAATCGATAATGAAAATAAATGGGTAGCTGCAGCTCTAAAAACATTACACTTTCCTCTACTTAATTCTAAAGTTGCCATCTTTGCAAGTCACATTGTTTGTTTATAGCAGACAAGTAAAAAAAAACAAAAGTTCTCTTTACAGATAGATTGAAAGTACAGTCAGATAAATACCATAAATTAATTCATAGGGTAAAGCACACATCAATAAATATTGACATTTGTCAGTTTAATCAGTGTAAATGTACTTTGGATAGCTAAAGGCTAATAATCCCAACATAGCTAAAGACAGACAAAAATATCTACTGAGGGCAATAAAATCCATAAATTCTAAGTGTGAGGTGTAAATGTGTTTTCACATGTTTCACAAAAATGTTAAACCATTTATACTTCATCATATAAATGTTGATGATGTGTCAACCTCAGCTGTCCTCATAGAGCTAAAGTCTTATAATACATATATTTCCTCACAAGCCCTCTGGTGCCTGAACCTGTCCTGCATGAATTTGTTGGCTTAGGTGAGCGAATCACCACATTTCTCCATATGTTTTTCTTTTGTTAGCTTTTCTGTGTTGACTGAAATATCTCTGAGTCAAAGGTGACAAATATCATTCCCACTCAGGCAACCAACCAACAGTCTAAATTTGTCTCTTTGTCTTTGTGTCTGAATCCTGTCCAAAAACTCTGACGTCTTCAACCTACAAAGAATATTGCCCTGTCATTGTCTAAGGCCACTGGCAAGATATTTATTTTTAGTAATCTTCTGCCCCTGTACACACACACACACACACACACACACACATGCGCACACGCTTACAGTGCACACATAGTTAGTAGTGTACCTCTGTCTTTATAAGAGCCGTCCAGTGACTGCATTCATTCTCTCTCCACTTACTTTTTTCAACCTTTTCTTACCTTTGACCCTATTTTTACATCCCAAATCCTCATGAACCCAGCAGTTAGAGCTATTTCTCAACAATTTTAATAAGTGACTAAAATGATGAATCAATTATCAAAGAAATTTGATATTTCCTGCTTTTATAAATGTGAGGATTCACTTTCTGTGTTTTATATTTATATCTTTGTGTTTTGGATTGTTGGTCAAACAAATCAAGCAATTTTGAGACACTACCTTTGACACTGACATCAGCATTTTTCATTATTTTAGAGCATTTTTTAGACTAGATCATTAATTGGTTGAAAAAATAAATCACCAGATTAATGTATGAATTGCTGCAGCCCCAATTTACATTTATATTGCATGAAGGGAGCTCCACGTTGATATGGAAACAATGACAAAACTGTATTTCAAACATATTTTAGTTTTTTAATCAAACATCCATATACAAAGGACCCCATCTGCCGATAAAGTGACCCCATCTAGGGTCCCTACCCCAAGGTTGAGAACCTCTGCTCTAACCTGAACAGTAAAACCTCAACCTTAACCTTACTCTGACCTGAATGCAAAATGTCCTCACTCAAAAGCATTGGTCTAAAACTGAAAATTGGTTCTGACAAAGATAGAAGTACAGGAACACACGCACACACTTCCTTCAGCCCTGAATAATGGAGCTGATAAGTTGTCAAGGCCCCATAGATGCAGCTGTCTAAGTGCCGTCCTCAGCGATACTTCACCTCGTGTGTTAATTTAAATCTCTGTTGTCCATTGGACTCATGTGTGCCTAAAATACAGCTCCGCTCCCATTAGTGTGTCTGCGGTGGGAAAGGTCCTTGTGGAGAGCTCTCTATTATTATGGCCATTATTATACTTCATCAAAATCCAAAGGCCAAACTGGAGATGTTGTTTCATCCACTCACAGGGAGAGAATCACTGTGCCTTCGGCCAAAAGGAGGTTAACAAAGACAGGAAGATTAAATAATACATTCATCACATTCGGAGAGGCCGGGGGCCAAGTTCATGTCAAATCCATAACAAGCAAAGTATCCTCGGCCCAGCTCATTTCCCCATACGCACGTCACACTCTGCTGGAAATCTGCGTAGAGGATGTATTGATCTTACTGGTGCTTCCTTTCTCACAAGCTCACAAACAGAGCCGCCGTATCACAGGCTGTGCCGCAAAACAACCTCCCCCGCCTCCCAGCCCCATAAAACGAAATAATAAACTCACAGCCTGCCAAAATAATCCAAGTACCTTTGTGTGTGCAAATGCTTTTGTGTGCGTGCGTGTGCTAATGCACTGTTATTTGTTTCCTTTCACTTCAATAGATGAAAATAGCTTGTGGGTGTATGTGCATTACGTGTGTTAGAGGTGAGACATGTCAGTAAGTGATGTGACATGATTTTTACATCTGTTTATTAGTTTTTGACAATCATCATTTTTCATATTTATATAATTAAAGATCCATTAAGTTCATAATATCAAGAAAAATGGCATTAGCTACAATATATAAATGTAGAAGTGTATACATTTATATTATTTATACTCTTTACTTCCTATATTATTATATTATTTTCAGATATTTTAGATCCTTTACTTAGTAAAAGTAGCAATACTATAATGTAAAAATGCTCCATGATAGAGCTGCAATTAATATCAATTGACAGAAAAATAATCTGCAACTATTGTGATAATTGATTAATCGCAAAACTGCCAAACATTTCCCAGTTCCAGCTTGTCATTTGTGAGGATTTGCTTCTGTTCTCGGTCTTTACTGTATTCAAACCATATTTCATATGGTCATTATATACAGTACAGTCAAAAGTTTGGACACACTTTCTCATTCTAGTGTAATGGGAAGGTAAACTTTTGACTGTTACTGTATTTTCAAGTTAAAAATATAGAGCTGTGTTTAACTATTATTTTCATTATGGATGAATCCAACAATTATTTTCTCAATTGTCTATAAAATGTCAGAAAATGAGTAAGAAATTTGATCACAATTTCCTTAAGGTGATGTTTTCAAATGTCTTGTTTTGTCTAACCACTGTCCAAAACCCAAATATTACTATGTTAGGCAAAAACTGACAAAAGGTTAACTGATCAAAAGTATATTTCTTATAGAAATGCAGCAGAATGCAAGTCTGAAGTAGCATTAAACTGAGATACTCAAACAAAGTACAAGTACGTCACAGCTATATTAAAGCACAGTAACTTCCCTGTTACATTCCACCACTGATTATTTCCTGTATTCTCCCATGATAATCATTGAATATTTATAATCATGTCTTGCAGAAGCTGCAAATTGATGCAAATAGGGAAACGATTAGATGTATAAATTATGTATCATGGTACAAGCATCTAGTTGATTCATTTACACTTTAGCTGATGCACAATACCAGTGTTACAATACTGTAATCAGTGATCTGATATGAACAGGAGCACAGATATTGTAAAACGTGTAATTTATATCACTATCAAAGCTATAAAAACTACTTTTGTGCAGTAAATTCTTTGTATTTTTGCTCCGTAATCACATAATCTGTTTCCTAGGAAGCTGTCCTTCTGTACTGTCTCTGATGATTATTATTGTCTGCAAACAGGAAAACAGCATGTTGTTTACAGCTCTTGATTATTACCTTGTTTGTTCAGCCTCCAACTGCAAAGTCTGATGTTGAGATAACAGCGTGAGATACAGGAAGTCGCACATTGTCAGAGTGGAGTGCATTATTAAGTCATCAACTGTAAATTCCTCAAATAGTGAATAAAGCTTTAACAGTTTCGTAGTGGAAATTTCTACTATACAAGTGAAACTGTATTATGCGTTACTCCTCTTCCTCCTCATTAACCATCATCATCATCATCATAACAAACAATGGTGTGTTAGAAGCCATCATAAGTCACCAAGACAGAAGTTTTGTTTATATTTCCCTTCTGCAGTGTGCATTAATATGATAAGAAAAACTGACTCCTAGTGGATCTAGAAAGCCACTGCATGTGACTGAGGCAGATAGCAGATAGAGGTGGAAAGTAACTAAATACATTTACTCTAGTACTCTACTCAAGTACAATTTTAGGTATTTGTACTTAACTTGAGTTTTTCCATTTGATGCTACTTTATACTTCCACTCCACTACATTTCAGAGGGAAATATTGTACTTTCTACTCATTTACATTTATTTGACGGCTGTAGATACTTTTAAGATGAAGATTTTACATTAAGCAAACCACATGATAAGCTAACTTCTAAATACAACACATAGTTAAAGTTTGAACTAATGGATCCCAACCCGTTCGGCTTGTGACCTCTTACAAAAAAGCAGAATCTTGTTGGCGCGCTTTGTCATGTTTCAGATGTCAGAGTTGTTTGTGGTTCCACTTAAGAGACATTTCTCCTCTAAACTTCTCACATGGTTTCATTTCAATAACCATGCGATGGCCAAAAAGGATAAACTTTCCAATATTTCACAAAAAGATTGGAAATGACTCAGAAAAGAATATAAATTGTGTATCAGAACTTTGTTTTTTCTTCTTTCCTCCCCCATTAATCATCTCACGACCCCTGAGATTTATCAGGTGACCCTTTGGAGGGGCCTGACCTTTAGGTTGGGAACCACTGGACTAAACTAGTTAACTGTATATAAAGTGGTTTAAACTAGCTCCACCTCCAGCAGCTACAACAGTAACATGCTGCTCTAACACTGATGCTTCAGTATTAATACTGTAATTCAATTTAATAATAATATTATAAATTTTACTTTTACTTTAAGTAAATTAAGCTGCTAATACTCATGTACTTTTACTTTAGTAGGATTTAAAAGGCAGGACTTTTACTTCTAATTGAGTATTATTATATAGTGGTATCGGTACTTTTACTTAGTAAACGATCCAAATACTTCCTCCACCACTGGATAGCACAACATGCTGGTATAATGCAGATGTATAATGGCTGACTGTTTGTACAATTTATGTATTTAGGAGGTTTACCACATTTTTATATGAATATTTTATTTGTGACAATATCTAAACAGTGTGGATTACATATTACATCATGCACTGTATGTCTTACTGTACAGTGTCATGTATACAGCTAGGTAAAGTAACCAAGTACATAGTGTATATACATATATATAATTTTATTTATATAGGTGGTATTTTACATTTTACATTTAACTTCACTACATTTATTTTGCAGCTAGTTGATTTTAAGATCAAATTGTCCCCCAAAACATATGATCATCTTATAAGATATTATGCATTGTTCTAACTTTACTAAGCTTACATACTTTGACTTAATTAAAAATTTTAAGTACAATGTTTACTTTTAAAGCAGTATTTACTACTTTACTTAATTACGTAGCATATATCTTAATCTAGATACATCTTCCACTACTGCATGTGTATACCACATACAGTACATTGTTCATTTTCTCCATATTTTCCAAAGAAAATTCTAAGACAGACAAGTGACATAATGAACATAAAAAAAAACAGGCATGTTTGAAAGATGTAAAAATGTGCAAAGGTCACTTTTCTGTTATGGATACTTTATGTACAAAATGTCAGGGCCTCCGTATGGGCATTTTTTGTAAAAAGCCAGAAATGTAAAAACACCCTTGATTGCAATCGCAGAGAGCTCCTGAAACCCGAGTCTGGAAGTGATGGAGAGAAAAAAAGAGAGAGATTTAAAGGGTGAGTAAAAGTGTATGCTGACTGGGTGACTTTTTGCTCTCCCTCTCTCTGTAGAGCGCCTCAAGACACCTGACTGCAGCGCTGGCTGGTGCCTTTTAAACCTTGCTGCGGAAAAAACATTTTAGGCGTTGGGTGCACCAGGGGAGGAATTTCATCTCCCCTGGTGCTTGAACATGATTAAGATCAAGTTAAAAATGCCAAAAAATACAGAAGGAGCCCCTGAGGAATTTAAGCATAATTTTCTGCATTCCTGAAAACAAAAAAGTGCTATTGCTTTTGTACGCCAACAGCATCTCTTTGAATGTTCAACAGCAGACAGTTTCGGCTCTGACTCAAGGTTTCCACCTCTTCTCTCTGAGCTCGTCCAAATGTGTTAGCAACCATCGCCAAGCCGAAGCCCCCCCGGCTTTGCAGAAGGTCGAGGCAGCTGTGTGTGGCCCTCTGTCCTTGCTGGGCCTACCAACTGGTTAATTAGCCTGCCACATGGGGCAAGAGGCGGGCAGACAAGGGATTATGGGAAGAGAGGGTGGGGAGGTCAGTTATTGGTTGTATTACAGCACAGCTAGTGTTGATCCTAAAATCGGATTGGCTGAGCCAGGTTTGGATAATAAAATTAAAATGCTGATGGTACTTACATTTAATGTCCATTTAATATGTGAATATTAATGACAACCAAAATGTATCAGTTGCAAGAGGCGGGCAGATGAGGTTTTGGAAAGTACAATTTTACATATTTATTAGTTATAAGTTAAAGTGGTTATAAGTTTTATTATAAATTATGTTATAATCTTTAAGATGTTTGTCATATTAAACCCACTTTTTTATACTGTGTATGGCAGGTGTTAATTCCACAGTAGCTATTAAATGTATTTACACCTAGTTACCTCTCTTTATCGTAGTTTGCATTGTCAGTGGCAGAGTCCGCCAGGCCCTCCATCGATTCAAATAACGTACACATTCACAACGGATTCACAGGAGACGACCACGCACATACTGGAAAATAAGAGCCGACACATTGCACGTAATTTTTGCGCGTAGGTCATGTGATAATGTCATCTGGATGAGTGGAACAGCTTGTCCCTGGTCTTTAGTGCTCTTTACTATATCATCCTCCTCTGTTCTGACAGAGAAGCTGTTTAAAGCACATTTTGTGGGCCCAGTGATCAATAAACATAATTAAAAAACTAAATACCGGGACTTCCTAGTGTTATCACCAGTAATCACAAGTGTTGCCAAATCAAGCGAAACTTAAATCTCAAGCATTATTACTTGTTAAAAAAGCAAAGCCACTGCACACTGTGGTTTACAGTAATTTTAGAGCAGCTTTGCTCTGAGTTGTGCCAAACAACGCCTCATAGCTATTCTAAATCACTGCAAGCCACAGTCTCAAGGGGCTTGTTGCTTAAAGAGAAACTTTGATGATTTTCAACCAGCATTGTATCAAATGTGGGTAGTATATGTAATTGAACAATGTTTAACTTCCCTCCATGTTGCCTTCACCCGGTAGGAGTCCAATTTTTAAGATCTGCCTTAGACTACAAACTACATTCCCTCATTTTCTGTAGTGGTGCCTTCAAGGACGGTCAACGGTGTGTCTCCCAAAACACTCTGTCTACCATGTTACGCTAGCGATAGGGAAAGGCAGACACTAAAATATAATTCTACTAAATACTTTAAAATATCAGCATATTTAGAAGAAAAGTAGTTTCATGATACAAGGCCAAATATCGCGCTGTGGAATCAGCTAAAGTGTTGAGGAGAAAGCAATCACGGGAACTACGGTACAGCGGCAGCCGAGAGAGAGGCGCCGCAGTTGGACAGGCGAGAGAATGAAGACAGAACAGAAAACTCTACTCTAAAACATGTCTTTGCTTTCTGACAGAATATTATATCTGACTTTGCCAACTCTGAATACAGAACAGAACTACAGCGACTGTGTTAAGTTACCTTTAACTTATGTGGCTGCATCCAGCTTGAGCACCTGGGTCCCAGTTTATCGTCGTCCAAAATAAATAAAAGAAACAGTGTTTGCTTGCAGTTTTTCACCCCTTTGTCCATTGTTTCCCCAAACAAGCTTAAATGAAGATGACAGACTGAGGTTTTTTTGACTCTCCACCTGCATCGTGCAGCACTCGATAAGTTTGCAATGATCCACATAACGTTAACTGACTCCAATGCGACGTTTGTTTTATGATCCTTGCACAAAGGCACATATATCCAGACTCAGTGAGGAAAAATGTTTTGTAAATGAAAATAAGCCTCAGTAAAGAGATATAACACTGCTCACTAACTTACTCTGTACTCGCCGCCTGCGTTCCGTAAACACACCGTCACTACATGATGGATGATAGATGGAACGCGCGCAATGCATTCTGGTTGTTGTAGGATTCCCCCTCAAGAGCGGTATGGGGAATCTACAGCCTTCTTAGTTTTCTCTAGTCATGGGGCACCAATTTTAAAAATAATTGCACAATTCTACCACAGTTGAAAATAGTCGTGACCTAGTTTTAAGAAATCATCATATTTACAGCGGTGAATTTCCCCTTTAAATGAAAACAGAGTAGAGTTATTTGCTGTCCTAATGAGCTCTAATAAAAAAGCAAGACCCACATAGCATGGATGACCACCACCACGTCCAGCCCTTCTCTTCTTCTCCTGCACACACACACACACACACACACACACATATCCTCTGTACTTCACTGCATCTGCTGCAGCAGAATCCCATCGGCTATCCAGTTACGGCCCGCCTGGCCAAGGGCTTGCATTAGCGGCGTAGGAGCGCTGTGAACAGGGAGTATCAGATGCTGTAATATGGAAATTCCTCTGTAATGCAGAGGCTGCGGGATTGTGCGATTACTTAATTCATTTAGCTGAGTAAATGTTACTGGTCTGCCAGAGCGCACGGGGGATGGGGGAGTTAGCGTGTGTGTATGTTTCTGCGTGTGTGGGAGGATGACTGTCTTAGGGAGAGATGGCAGCACTGAGCATGTGTGTGTGAGCGTGTAAAGGCATGTGTGGATGTGAGTGCATGTGTGTGCGTGTGTGTCACGGGTAGATGGGAGTACAAATGGGGCCTCAGTAACAACAGGCTTTGGTTTAAGGCTCCAGTTTCATGGGTCCAGGGAACAAACCATTAAGAAAGAGCGCTGAGCCCACCAGGCCCACACCGCGGGGCTCCGCCTCTTGCTCCACCAGTACCCATATGACCTATCCTAGACGCTGATTTGTGGCTCCTGACACTTTAATTCATTGGAAAACACAAGTCAGGACCCAGGAGTTAAGTAAGTCCATTAACACTATGCAGGAGTAATGCTTTCCATTGCCGTGCCAGCCCTGCCACCCAGTGTGATCAAGCATGGAGCCCCTGTTATTTCACAGTGGGTGAATATTTCCTGGACGTTGTACACGTAGGTTGCTGACAACATATAAAACTACGGTATTTTTACTGGATTTATCAACAATAAATATTTATATTGTAGCGGCTCCTTATTGTTAGTCTTTTGGTGACTATCAGAATCATCAGCATGCATGAGATACTTTCATTTACTATTATAAAGTCTGCTCAAGCAGACCAGTGAGCTGCACATTAGGGAACTGAAAATATCAAAATATACAGATAAAAGCCTACAGAGATTATAGTTGCTACCAGTAGTTTTGACTGCTATATTCAGAGAAAATAAGACAAAATACTATTAAAAGTTCAAGTAAGTGTAAAAGTTGCAATAAAAGTCACATAAAGAAAAGAATGTGATATGTGACACAGTTTTATTCCCTCAGACATGCAGTACTTTTGGTACTAATTATGTGTGATTAATGCCCCACAGTTTACTTCACATGTGTGAGATCCTCAGGTGGTGTAATATCTTTGATCCGTGGCCCTTTTTGTCCACATGTCAAAGCGTCTTTGCCAAATTGTTCCCAATGTGTTGTCTTAAATTGTCAATGAAAAAATGCATTCACAACCTCGGCATTTCACAGTGAATTACAAAATGTTATTGAACAAGTATTAAGCAACTGAAAAATGTTTAATTAATTTTTATATGTAATTAAAAAATTTAAATGAATTTCATTGCAAAAGAACAAGCATTAGAGATGCAGGAAACTAGGGAAGAGAATAAACAGCTCCTTAAATTTGCATTTTTCAAAAAAACCCTCTGTAGCTATATTTGTTGTAACTTCACTATAATTAACCTCAGACTGAGTAATGAAGTTATGATCTCTCACTCCACTCAATATCTGTCTGGACTTTCAACAGATTATAAAGTCAAAGATGCATTTTATCAGCTGTTGTATTCACTGAATCCATCGTTTCCCTAAAGCCTTCTCTGAAAAAATGATTTCATTGTCCTCTAATCCATTATATGGAGCTGCGATGTCAGCTGAGCTGTAAATGACTCAAAACACAGCTGCTGGGGAATGGAAAACGGGGAGCCAAATTCAACTCAAGCAAAATGGAAAAAGGTGGAGTCGAAAAACTGTTAAAACTATCTGACAGATTCGATACGCTCTGCAATGTGGAACAGAATTATTAATTTGGGAACTGGGCCTGTTAAATCTATCATTCCATTATTCTAACAGGAATCCAAAGGACATTTGCAGCCTCCAGTTCAGCAGCCAGTTAGCCCGATCTGTTGTTTTAGCAGTTAAAAGCTGGTTTATCTTCCGTTTTAAGACGTGGAAGTGTTACCATACCATACTGCCTGCGTTCAGTTGGAAACTTTGCAGTGCCACCCAATGGACGCTCGCTTCAGAGTAAATCCTGTGTGTGGGATTACAGCATATCATGATCGCCTCTTTACACACACCTTTGCACCATTGACAACAAATGATCACAGTTTTTAATCTTTACAATAACAACAGCCGCCATATATTTTAATATGAGCCTGCATTCTGGACCTTTTTACACCTCAGCGTTAGGTGAGTTCAGTCTTCTCTCATTTTCCTCTATTTTCTGCCTCTTCTTCTTCATTATTATCATCATATAATATATAAAGGATTATATATATATAAAGGAGCAGCCCAGTCTCATTAGATGTTTTTTTTCCTTCTAAATAAAGCAGTTGTATGGATGAATCGAAGACTCTTAGAGGACTATTCATCCATAAAATCATGGAAATTAACTTAAAAAAATAGTGAAATTAATAAAAAATAAAAGAATAGAGAAGGGTCTTGCAGGATTTAATCCCAGATATGTGTAAATCCCATATTTTCTTACCATATATTTGTTATCAGCATTGTATATAGGTATATGGAAAACAACTGGAGTCTAATTCCTCAAATATGTCAACATACTAAGAAAATAAAGTTTTCTTCGTTTTTTTTTTTTTTGGCGGGGTGGGGGGTTATGCTGCTACAGAGTATTATAAAACATGTCATCATTCTATTTAAAAGTATTTTTTGTTGGCATTGGGGTGTTTTTTTCTGGATAGCAGACGGTGTAGATAGATATGGAAAAATTATCCCTGGCAGGAATCAAACCAGGGACACTGCAGTTTCACAGTATCCATCTTGACCACTACGCCATGTGGATACCTTTTTGCCAACAACGTTTAATAAAATCTGAAAAATGAACAGAAAATTTAATTCCATGCTGATAGAGAAAGCAATAAATCTCATGAAAGCCTGTCTGTAAAACTCTTCAAAACCTTTGCCAGCCTATAAGGCCAAACTCCTCCAGGCAGCGTGGGCCTGATAGTGTTCACCTTCGGTCTAGACTTCAAAAAAGCCCGGAGCATCTCGCCTGTGTGTGTTGTGGTTCAGGCTGCGAGGTTGTGGGGTCTCACGGCAATGCCAGCGGGAATCACAAGGGGCACAGGAGCCTTGGAGGTCCTGGTTTTACAGCGCAGCAGTTCACCACGTACACACCGGCCCCGCTCTGCCACGACTGGAGTTTGTCACTTGCAGATTTATATTCCTCTCTATTAAACCTCCTTTACAAGCCCACCGAGAATCCTGGAGCTGTAGAGGAGGAGAGAGAGAGGGAAACGCATAAGGAGAGGCACAGAATGAAAGGATAAAGCAAGTAAGACACCAGGAACAAAGCCGGTTTTAATGACTGTGAGAAAGCAGGGAAAGTGTACTAATGTTAAGTCTGAGCCTTAGAGATCCATTTAGTGCCACTTTAATCAGTGTGGAAGCAAATCACTGATGTTTTTTAAAAAAAACTATAAAGCTGAGACATATTGATACAGTATCACCTTTAAAAGAGGCCTGAATATCAGCATTATAATTAGAACTGCAACTAACAATTATTTTCATTGATTAATCTTCTGATTATTTTTTCAATTAATTGTTTTGGTTTATAAAATATAAAAAACAGTGAAAAACGCACGTCACAATTTTCACCAGACCAAAGTGATGATGGTCATCAAATGACTTTTTTTGCCTGGCCAACAATGCAGAACTCAGACATTCAATTTAATATGATGTAAAACGAGGAAAGGCAGCAAATTCCCAAATTTGAGAACCTGACACCATCAAATGTTTGGCATGTTTGCTAAAAAATGACTTCAAACGATTAATCGATTATAAAAACAGTTGCCGATAAATTTTCTGCCGATCAATTAATCGACTAATTGTTGCAGTTCTATTTACAATGTTTAAGTTTTCTACTCAAAACAAGTCAACTAAACTGTCTAAAATCCTTTTAGACTTACTTGTTCCAAATTAAATTGTGCCCAAAATTTAGGGTATATCAGAAGCCATTTTTATGTTTGTTTTATAAAAATATAAATATTCTTCAACAACATTTACTAGCACTAAATTAAATAAGCTCTAAAAACACCTTCAGAAGCTTCAGAAATAGTATTTATCAAAATACATATATTTAGGAATACTTCTGTGAATGACTGTAGCTTATTTTTCAGTTTTTCCCCTTCAAACTGAAACCTCTGCATGTTTTCAACTGTGGCTACAGTCTGTTACTAACTTGTAGATGTGTGGGTTGACCCGTGATGGTGAGACGATCTTGTTCTCCTGCTTATGATGTCAGAGGTCACATGCATGAAACTCTGTGTAGATTGATGACTACAACTGTGTGTACGCACAAAGCTAGAAATAGGCAAACATATTCTTTTCATCAGATTTATAAAGCTGTGCATACACATGGTCCTGTTTTATAAATCTCAGTCATTGTTTAAATCGGTGCATATGCACAAGCCTTATTTCAACCCCACAATTAGTCATAAATGGATGAAGACACACTCTGAACCAACTGTTTTTATATCACTTCACCCCTATACCATCTTTACACCTGTCAATGAAACAAACAGGAAATAAAAAGTGCTGTTTTACCGATTGTGTTGCGCCGGCAATGTTCTCCAACAGCCAGAAAAGTCATTACGCTGTGCAGCTCTTTATACGGTCCATGTCATTAATTCATCACATGGACCTGTAAACCATCGTCGGCAGTGATATCTCAGAAATGTAATCAATGATTAGTTTGTAGTGCTCAAATCTAAACCGACATTACAAGGTGTGTCACAACAAGGATAAAATAAAAAATAATATTAACATCAAAATAAAACATTGACTCCTATGTAAATTAAAAGAATGATAAAATTAATCACACAAAAGTAATTAATCAATGTTACCTTAATAAATGCGCCTTGATTTGCATTTTACAAATCTCTCTGTAAACTCAAAAACAAAATCACACAATCAGTGCAGCGACTTTTCAACCTAAACAAACAAGTTTTACTAAAAGACCCTTTTGCAGTACAACAGAAGTCATAAAGACGTCTGATACTCACACACAGTTAATAGTTTCATCCCCTGAACCCTCCTACAGTAAAGGAAGTAGCTTTCATGGGAGTCTGACTTTGTGGACTTGTTGAATGTCAAGAGTTCTGATATCCAAATGAAGTTTTATTTATGTTGTCGTCTGTGGTAGGATGAACCCAGAAGTATCCGCATCCACATAAAATCACCGTGGGAGCTTTCACAATCCTGTTTTCCATCCTGTCCAGTCTTTTCTCAGTGGTCGTATACATCATTATACAGTGGAGAAAAGGCTTCTTTCTTCCAAAGCAGAACTGAATGCTCTCGTTTGGATTACTAGATTCATAGTTTGGCTCCTGTTTAGGCTTTAAATAGAAACAAATAAGTGTTTATATTGTGTATAGATATTTAATATGAATGTTTTTTGATTCACACTACGGTAGCAGTATGTCTAGCTCTTAGGTCTAACTACAAAATGTAGTTTAGTTAGTATGTCAAGGAAAATGCTCAAAGACTGATCTGCTTTTCACACACAAAACATTTAAGTTAACATTAAAAAAATGTTTAAAGTCTGGAAGATGAGGACAAAAGCATTTATCAGGATAAACGTAAAGCTTGTAGCTTTTTTTCTTTTCTGTCCTCTGCTATTCGGAGCAGACTGTATGTCAAATCTTGCACATAAACACATGTTACCTGACATTATGTAGATGTTTATATTGTGTTATGAATGATTTTTCTCTTATGGCTTTCTGTTAGCAGGAAATGTCTTTTTATATTTTTGATGTAGTACGTAGCAGTGTCTTATAGTCCCGTGTGGTACAGTCAAAAGTTTGGACACACTTTCTCATTCAAGGGAATGGGAATGTGTGTCCAAACTTTTGAGTGGAAAAAAAACCTAAATAAATGACTAACCAGTAAACCACTAAAATAAATACCTACATTTTCAACTATAAAATATATCAAAAATCATGTGGACACTACAGTAGAATGTTAGGCTTGTGCTTCAGGTTTCCTACAAGCCAAAATTTGACCTTCTTGTTTAAAATTGTGAATTTTTCAAAGATAACTTATTCCAACTCCTCACAGAACCCAAAGGAGCAAATATCCATGTTAGTATTAAGCTAAATCTGCAACTTATTAGTTGCTTAAACAATTAGTCGACTGACAGAAAATTAATCTGCAACTATTCTGATAGATGATTGTCATAGTTATTTTTCAAGAAGAAAAAGCCAAATATTCACTGGTTCCAGCTTCTTGAATTTGAGGATTTTATGCTTTTCTTTATCATATATGATAGTAAAATGAATATCTTTTGGTTTTGAACTGTTAGTTGTGAACTATTACGAGCAATTTGAATACATGACTTTTTGCTGTTTGAAATTATAATGAGTATTTTTCATTATTTTGTGGCATTTTAAAGACAAGTTAGTTGCACTCCTATATGAAACCCCAGCAAACAGAAGGTGCTGTATTATAGTATCAGTGCAGTCCTATCTTTGTGCACAAGAGGGCGTTGTCTTCCTTTCTAACCTAAATCATCACTGCAAAGCATTCAGTCTCAGGCCTGTTGTTGCCTTCTCTGTGCAGGAGATTAATGAGAGTTGTATATATTCACAAGTCACATAGGCAGTGTGAGGAGAGAAAGAGGTGGATCTGAGCTGCATGCATATGGACAAGAGGCATATTGAACATATGGAGGGGAGGTGTCTCACCTTCCTTTTCCTCCTTTACTGCTTTCACTCCTTTTCCCTCTGTCCTTCCTCCCTCTTGAAGCCAGCCACCTGCATTATGACAAAAATCTGCATCCGTGTCCAAAGGGCAGACGAGCTGAGAGTGAGAGCTGCAACTTCAGCGAGACGGAATTTGGTTTTTATCAGGCTGTAAAACAGCATCAAAAACAGGCAGGTTTGTGTATGAACAGCAGGGGAGAAATGTTTCACTGTCATCTGAGTCACATCGGACACATTTCCCCAAAATTCCTGCAGCCTCTCGGCCTTCACTCCTGTCGCGATCTGACACTGCTCGCTGAATCATGGTGTCTAAAGATAGATGCTCATTTGCAGCAACAGCATGGGTCAAGCAGTGCCAGATAAAGGTGAATCAAAAGTCACTCAGAGAAGTAAAAAGTTCAACACAGTGTTTTGCAAAGCAAAAGAGGCAGGCATATGGCTGTCTTTGTCCTCCCACCTCAACCCTCCTGAGATATGGTGTTTGTCAGAGTAATAAAGCTGTCCCATAACCCCATAACCTCTGCAATATTCATGATCCAACCCCGGGCCCGAGCACAAAGTTTGTGCCTCACAAGACAGCTTGATAAGTGTAAGACCTGAGTCTGTTCCCAGGCTCAACCATAACAAGCACATTGTCTACCTGGGTTACCATGGGACGAGCTAGACCAGACTCCCAACAACCCATGCCGGCTTGTGAAAACACACTCCTCATTGGTTCAGCGCTGGCGCTCATGAAGAGCTATCCTGCTCTGTTTACTGATGTCACAGGCTGGACGGAGCCCATAATAGGCAATGGCTCATCTCAACATTACAACCTGTTTATAAACGAGGTGAAAAATGACACTTTTATTGCCCGTCGCTGCAGCATCCCTCTGTCCTGCCTTGCCCCGGCCTGCCCCGGCCTATCCTACCTTGTCCTGTCATATCAGTGGAGCTTTTCTGGGAGGAGAGACAAGACAGAGAGAGAAACACACACACACACACACACACACACACAACAGAGAGAAAGGGAGAGGAAAGGGGGCTATCTGGACAGTGACAGCTTTAACGCAGTATCTCATAAACATGCATTAATCAGAGCAGAGGGCTGGCATAACTGCTGTAGCATATAAATCAAGACAGAGAGAGGAAGAGACAGGAGGACTGGTGATTCACACTCTGTGAACTGGTCAAGTTGTGTCTTCTCCAAAGTCATCCAGTGTGGTTGTGACAACTCAAGCTGAACGCATTACCACAGCAACAACAAGCATCAAGCTGCAGTATCGTTGGTTTCGGTCATATTGAGTTAACTGTGTTAATAACTTTGATCTACAGTATGGACATCAGGAAAACTCTGTAAAAGATATTTTTACTAGTCTGCCTTAAAACGGTACTGACATATGTATGTACACTGACAGAGTTATCAGTCGCTGTAATTGTTGCTCCTTTCCATTAGGCCGTAAGGATATCCTTTCCTGACATGATCCCAACATAAATGTAATGTAATTTAGGAAGATATCGTCATGATTTGAACTCATGACTCATATCGTCATGAAGCCTCATATTAGTTTAATCTGAGCTTTAGGATACATTTTTGCACAGAAAGAGGACTTTAAAGTAGAGTCTGCTTAGAGTATAAAACCTTGCTCTTATAATAAAATACTTATATGGCCTGATACTTTCTCTTTATTTATTTATTTATACATCTGGATCCCCATTAAATTCCACAATGTGATTGCTAGTCTTCCTTGGGTCCACCATAAAGTAAATTACAATAAATCTTATAATAAAATTAAAGTCTGATTTAGATAACAACATCAATAAGTGTTTTCAATAAACACCAAAACAAATTTTTACAACCAAAGAAAGGTCATTACAGAAATATTTGTGCAAAAAACACACACCTATGTAGAATCCATTAGAAAAGTTTGTTTTTATTCAATGTAATATTCGCAGGCAGCTGATTCCAGGCAGAAGAAGATCTATATAAAAGTCTTCATCATACAGTTTGATTTTGGATTATGCTGTGATAGTGTCTGGTTATAGTGAGAAAACTGTGAGAAATCATTTTCAGATGACGGCTATCTGCACTTCCACTGCCAGTTTAGAGTCTAAAATATTTTCTTGGCACTAATATTTGGCATTCAGTGTTTGTAGAGAAATGCTTGAACTTTTATACATAGTGATAAAAGATTTGCAACATAATCTGTACCCAAAACACATATTACCCTGAAAATAATTCATAACACAGAAAAATTCATTCTAAAATACATTTCGTTACATAATGTCATTATATTTTAGTAATAACATTTTTTTTTTTTGGTCTCACAAAGCCTGACAGTTGCACCTCTGTGGGCTCAGTTTCTGCAGTGCAGTTCTTGCTTGCTGAGGACTCTTTATTCTTGCTTCAGAATAAAATCAGATACAGCTGTTTTTTCTGCTAACTGGAGTGTTTGTACAGTGGTTGATATTTATGCCTATTTTCTAACCATAAATATCTTCTATGTTACGGTATAAAAACTACTCAATACATCAAGGAGATACAGGAATTATCATAAGAAAATGACTAGAACTGGAGTGCAAGATTGTCACATACCAGCTGTGATCTAATCAAATTAGTAGAAAGTCTGTGTGTTTCAAACAGCAGCTGTCAGACTATCAAACTACTTCAGTCTTCAAAGGAATCAGTCATCTGAGCCCATATGGGTGTTTGCGTGAAGTTACATTTCTACCGGTAGAACCGAGAGGCTGGGATCAGTCATGTGTTACCCTGTTCTTCCTGGAAATATTTTTGGAAATTTAAAATTAATTTAAATTAAATTTAAATTAAATTTTCAATTCAAAAAATATCACCTACATACATCCATGGTGCAATAAAATTCTGTGGTAATAGATTCCTTTTCTGTCCACAAGAGTGCAGCAGTCTCCTCCTTCATTTCTTTACAGTATGAGTGTGGCTGCAGGGAGTATCAGCGGCCCCACTGAGAGGCTCTGTTATGTTATCACAGTCTGTGCTATTTATAAAAGTCCTGATTCAGCTCCACTGAAGTTTCCATTCAGGAAAAAAATGAGAACCTAAAGGAACAAAGCGCGCTCAAAGTCACTCTTAAAGTAGGTACACACAAACACACTGAGTGTGGGTGAGCGAGTGAGTTTGCTCCCAAAAAGCTACAAGCTACTGACGCTGTTTTATGCTCTGCTGCCATCTCTGCTTATTTTATTGTTTTAACAAGACCAGCATTACAATTTTATTAGTTTGTAAGTGGGCTTTTCTTACCATGTGTTGGATGTCCCTGGATCTTTCTAGCTTCATATGATCTGCATTTTATTCGCTCTGGGTTGTCTTTTATTCACCAGAGCTGCTATATGTTAGCTGGTTAGCTGTCTCCAGGCTAAAAACATTAGCTCTCTGAGCTAAGGGCTTGAGGAACCCACACAGTTGTGGTGTGACCACTTGAGGGACCCAGTGGACAACAATGAAGTCCACTGCAGAGATTAGTCATTAAATCTTACTATTAAGTCTGAACTTTCATCCGTTGAAATCCTCATCAATGACCTCCAGTGACAGTCTAAGCTCCAGAAGTGGCTAGTTGCTTTGGAGGCACCCGGCCCAGTCTCGGCTCACGAGGATGCCTTCTCTTGGGCTTGGGCTTGGGATGAGGATGCTCTGCCACTCTCAAACTCTTTTAAACCGCTGCCCAAGTTAACGCTAGCTGATAATGCAATTTGCACCTGAACTCGGAGCTTTGCCACAGGTCAAGAAACACTTCAAGTCGTCACTCTCTGACCCACTTGCCCATATCTCTGGAGGGCAAGCACCCATGGTTGCAAGCCCCTGCCACCAAACCGTCTGCCCACAATGCAGGCCATGTCTTCGCTGCTGCCTCCACTGATGTGAAACCTGCACCTGGTGTGAACACACCGGCGGTCAGCAGTATGGATGGTGTCACGGTCAATACAGCCCCCCACTTCGGTCCAGCCAGTCTCTCCATCTACAGTGGTGGCCATGTAGATGGAGAGCATGAGGTCCTCCTGGTTAGTGATTCCATAATGCAATTTGTTGAAGTCCCAAATGGAATTACCTACTGTCTACAAGGTGCGAAAATCTTGGACATCATTGAACTTGTCCCCGCTCTCATTGACTGCCACCTGACTTATTATTGTGCACCTCGGCATGAATGACACTGGGCTCCGACAGTCTGTTAAACTACAGCAGGGCTTTGAGACACTGGCAGAAACAATTGAGAGTCTTGGAGAAATATGCATTTTTTCTGGACCCATTCCTACACTGAGGAAATCCAGTGAGAATATTAGCCGCATTTTCAGCATGCATCATTGGCTTCTCAATTTCTGTGTTGCCACTGGTCTTGGTTTTACCAAACCACTTTGACTATTTCCAGACTAGGGAGGATCTCTACAAGCGGGATAATCTCTATTTTAACCACAAAGGAACAATACTGTTAAACACAAACATCACTTAGAGTTTGCAAGCCCCCTGACCAGTAGGGAGGGAGTCATGGTTTCAATGTGTACCATACGCCGAACACTAAACCAAGAAGGGCTTATGGTCGAAGACCAAGGAGGACCCCGCTGCTTAAAAAAAGACATAAAAAGGAACAACTGATCTTTGCCAAAGAGTACTTGAACAAACCACAATCCTTCTGGGCAAATTTTCTGTGGACAGATAAAACCAAAATAGACCTTTTTGGCAATGCATACCAGTGATTTGTTTATAGACAACGAAATGATGCTTATAAGGAAAAAAACACCTACAGTTAAGCATGGTGGACAATCCATAATTGGAATCATAAAATCAGAGGATTACCAAGGGATTGCTACCCAGTGTAATAAAATTAGGTTTGGGTCAAAGATCATGGGTTCTCCAGCACAATAAAGACTCAGGACTAGGCATGGGATGATATGAAAATTTCATGTCAAGATTATCCTGGCCAAAATAATTACAATTCATGGTATTATTCTGATAATCATCAAAATATACTTAAAACTTTTTAAATGGTACTAAAACATACTGGAATCACTTTACCTTACATTTTTTTAAGAAACAAATATTTTTTATTGCATCACAGATAGGAAACACATCTTTCTTTAGTGAACATCCTTTTTAGTGAAAAACAAACAACGACTTGAAAAATGTGGGCTCCCCGTTGTAGCAATTCAAAATAAGTCAGGGAATCAATATATGACTGTACGTTAGCAAGCTAGACAGCTTTTCCAAGTCACTCATGTGAGGATATTCATGATTATCACAATTCACAATTATTCCAATAATGGAAATTCACTACAATCAACTTATCGTGTTTTTTATCCCAAAACACAATAAAAGCTTTTATCCTCTCACATCCAAAGCACACATCCAAAAGCACTCAAGAATTGTTGAAAAGAAAAAAAAATTACAGTTCTAAACTGGCCAGCAATGAATCCTGATCTCAGTCCCATTGAAAATTTTGGAGAGAGCTGAAATCCTCCTTTGAGGAAAGGAATGCTGCAAACATTCAAGAGTATGAACAAATTGCAAAGGAAGAGTGGGAGAAAATATCAGCTGACAGGTGCAAGAAGCTTATAGATGGCTACAAGAAACATTTGGAGACAGTCATCATTGCCAAAGGGTGTGCAACCAAATATTAAGGAAGGGTTCCTTTATTACTGTCCAGGTCATATTTTCTATTTCTTCTTTGAAATGAGTACAAATTGAAAAATAACATGTTTTTGTTGATTTACTTTGGACATCCTATTAAAACATTCTGATGATACAACCTTGGTACATTTCTATTTATTTCTGAAGTAGAGGTTATACCAAAAAATCAGTGGTTCCTAATTATGGTGACCAGAAAAGTACTTATTTACAATGTTAGATTACTTCTTACAGACTTCTTTCCTATACATGGATGATCATGAAGAAATCTACCATTGAATCATGATGTAATGGCTGCCGAAGATATGCTGCTTTGATCAAATCTACAGTGCCCAGCTGTTTTAGGAAATTATTTAGCTTCTTTTAGAAATGAAAGTATCAAAATAAAATACAAAATACATCATTGTTCCATGCACTCCTGAAAGACACATGGTGCGTTTTCTGATCTGACGCCCCTATCAGCAGTAATTGGCAAGACAATATCATTTGTCTGTGCTTTCCAAAATCATTACAAATGACTGCTGAAAAGTAAATAGATTTTATGATATGACAACGCTATGGTTGAGGTTTATTTAGGTGTAGGCTCGTGGTTGGTTTAAAATAAGTAGTTGTTAAGATTAAACTACCCTCGTCATTACAATTACAATAATAACCATGTGGTTAGGGGATAATCCAGTCAAAGCCTCCCTACATGGACTTTGTCGCTACATATTTATGTTGTCTCCTAACCCTTCTTTGCTCTGGTCTTAATTAATACAATACAAGTATTGAAAGGCGGACGAACACATTGTTGGTGTTGGTCTTGTCATGAGATTTTTTAACATGTTTTTCAGTCTTTTATCTTAGTCTCATTGCTTTGGTATTCAGATTTTCCATGTCTCTTAGAATCTTTATTTTTGCATTAATCAGTCAAATCTTTAAGGTGCCTGTATGCTCCAACCAAAGTGTACGTCACATGGTCAAACATTGTCTGAAACCCCCCTCCCCCACACACATTTCCATCTAAATTGGGCAGGCTATGTCGGACAATTTCTGCAATTTTCCTAAACCAACACTCTGACATTCACACCCACTTTACACAGCAACTGGCCAGGTGTGTGGGGGTGAGAGAGTAAGTAGGGTTTGAACTTCTCTCTCAAGCTTTGTGTTTCCTTTTCCACTAAAATTGCTTCTTACGTCTCTTTTTGTGGCTTAAGGGAGACTGTCCAAAAGTGTGAGCCGTTACTGCTATATTTGAATGAGTGTGAAGGTTTGAAACTGACGTATGTTGAACAAACTTAGTTTGTTGGTTTGTTGAGCGTCTTGACACCTTTACATTCCAACATCTCTTTTTCTTAAACAGAAGATGAATCAGTCATTTAGAAGCCTTTATAAATATCTGATGCATGTTCATTCTTAGATTAATTCATACAGCATGGGGCCAAATCAGAAAAAACAATTTCCATCTTTATTTTTTGTATCCCAGTTAAGTTTGGTGTCATTTCAATACAACTGAGTTCACTTATGGAAAAAATATTAATCTTATCTCATACATTGTGGTTTAAGTTTAGATGTACAGTATGTTGAGGTTCATCCTCTACACCAAAGTTTCTGGGGGTGTTTTGGAAACATCTTTGCTTCCTGTTCCCCTCGTCCTATACTGTCCCACCACCCTCCCCCAACTGTCATTAGCCTCAGATGACATCCACACACTGGAACAAATACACCCATATTTTCACTGAATGTTTCTATTTTTTTGTTTCTACTGTTGTTTTTTTGTGTTATTCCACATTTAGTGCTCTTTGGGGAGGACACTTGTGAGCCCTTTCTCTTTTGCTCAGCAGTTTTGCTTTTTCATCTTTATTTTTATGTTTTTTTTTTTCTGTACAGATAAATGAGATAAATAAAGACCTGAGCAGGCATGTGGTGAACCGGTGACTCAAATTCAATCTAAAAGAGGAGAGTCATCCTCATACTGTATCTATTCAAGGACAGAGTCTTGAATAAGGTTCCAGTTACCATGGAAAAAATTTACCTCTGTCCCACAACCAAAAATGAAGCCTGTGGCAACTTAATACAGCAGCATGCCTCGATGCCAAGCAACACGCTAGTTCACAGGGTGTCATTTTGAAAACAGGGGTAATCGAAGTAACAAAAGATTTTAGAAAACTGATGAATTTTCAGACAGCATGCACGTTTTACAATGATGAGTATTGGTATTATAGATACCTACTATCATCCTCCTGCTGGTTTTCAGTCTTCGTGATATTTTATCCCTGTGATTGAGTTGCATGGCTAGTTTATTAAACTCTGCAGCTGTTGTTTGTGAAGGCACCTAGGAAACAGAGGTAATTGATGGACCTATTGAGTTACACTCACTGCATATGAAACCTCGATGGCAGAGAAAGTCAAGGATACTAATATGAGCTCAACTTTGCACCTTAGCTCACTGTCTGCACACAGAACAGTTACTGACAAGCTGAGTTACTATGAGTTATGATGAGTTGTTGCATGTGTGTATGTACATGTACCGTATATACATGTACACATGTGCACACTTGTACCACTGTGCATGCCCGACTGAAAGGTCAGACTCTATTAATACACAGTGGGCCATTCACAAGCTTATACTTTTCTCACTGCAGTCGTAAATGAGAACAGAAGATTTGACTCCCACCTGGAGAAATTGTGTACTGTCGTGTATGTTTTAACATTAAAATGTTGTGTTAAAAATAACACCACACAGGAGTAAAATAACATTCAAAGTTCACATTTCCTAGGCCAATATACAGTGGTGTCAAGTAAAATAAAGCTGGTGGAAACCCCAATTCAAAGCTCTCAGGTCATTCATTCCCAGACAACTGTTGAAACATCTTTGTGTAAAAATCAGTTTGCACGCTGAACTTGAACATGAGATTCAGTCATCCATCAAAATCTGTCAACATTATAACAGTGTGTGGCTTTGACTACTTGTGTGAGCACTTAGCAGATAAGTGCTACAGTAAAATGGGGTCTAAATTATTGTTTTGGCTTGCTCAGCCCCCCCACAGTGCAATATAATAGGTGGGTTGAATGTGTCATGAAGACTGTGGCGGGGGGTTTCCCAGGGTAAAAAGTAGATGGAAAGATGAGGAGGATGGAAGGAGGGAGGGAGGGAAGGAGGGAGGGAGGGGGGGGGGGGGGGGCTGCTTTCTCTCACTCGGGGGGTAAGGAGAGATAGGAGGGTGGCCGAGCAGGACCAGACAGCTTTCACAATACCTACAGACAGCGAAGGTTCAAACCTCCACTGAGTTCATTTAGAGAATCAGTGGCAGAACAGGAAGTTGCCTGGAGCAGAAACCTCAGTGTAGTGAAATTAAGTATGAATGTGAAAGTACTTTAAATTAAAAAGGAAGGAACAACTATCCTTTCTAGATTCAATTTGATGTCATAAAATGGATGTAAAATAGTGATGTAATCTTGCCGATTACTTTTTTTAATACTAATTTTAAAAAGTTAAAATTGTTATCGAGGAGGTCCTTCTTAGAAATACAGATCAGGAAGTGCATGGTTGGGTAACACAGACATGAGTGTGACAAATTCCTTAAAATAAAAGTGTTTCCTATCTGGTTTTTCGTATGAAACGTCCATGTCCTATTTGTAATCGGATGAAATGACGCAACTCATAAACTTTCAACAATTCCCCCGAGGCCTGTGATGTGACCAGCCACCACTCTTCATGTGTGTGCATGCATGTGTGATGTGTGGGGATAAAGCAAAACGAGGCCAGCAATTAAAATAACTTAACTGGAGCAGAAGAAAGAGTGAGAGAGCTCAGCTATAGTCATCACCCAAATTCACTCGTGTGTCTTTACATTTTGAGGCGTGCTCGGCTTTGTACAGCAGCAACCATTAAATTGTCAGCGCTTGAAATGGAGTATCAATATATCAAAAACTAAGACTCTTAAGAGGTTGTTCTGCAAAAAATGTCTAAATAAGCTACAGCTGAGAAGGACTGTAGCTATACTGAAGACTGAGGACACTAAAGTCATGTGGTCTGTATTTCATCCAGAAATTAGGGGGGTTTAGCAACCTGCAAGAAATTTACAGTACAATAAAAAAAAAACAATATGGATATGTTATATGCTGCTTCCAATTTTTTTTTTTTTTTTGGAATGAACACATCTCATTTTTAAGTAACTTGCCAAAATTAATAAAGGATTCCGTATTTCCCCACCAGAAGTTTTTTCTGTCATTGTGCAGAGTTGTTTGAAACTTTAATTTGGGGAAATTTACAGACTAATTGAGCAGTTACATATCAAATAACAATGTGTAATGTCAAAAGCATTTCAGCTCATTGTTTAGCTGTCCTGCCCACAACTTGACTGTTTGGATTCACTCTCACCATTCTCATAGTGTCGTTCTTGTTCACAGCAGGCAGCTGTTTACAGAGAAAAGGCTCTACTGTACACTACCACCTCAGCACCAAATGGCAAACAGACACAGTTAGCTGTTGACTAGCTGGTGAACATAGTGGAGCATTTAGCAGCTAAAGAGTCGGATATTTCCCTCAGGAGCTGTTGGAGACCAAAAACAGAGCTAAAGGAGAGTAAATATTGGATTTATATTCATCAGCTGGACAGAAACACGACTCCAGATGAATGCTAATGTTACTCCGTAACTGCTGGATGTGTAAATAAGCAACTGTTTGCCAACAAGTGCAACATGTCAACTTAAAAGGCGATCACAACTTGCTTCCACTACCCCCAATTGGCCAAAAATGTAGGATTACCTGTATAAACATAATGTTAAAAAATAATCCATTAAAAACTTTTATTTTTGTTGTCTGATCAAAATTTTGAGGGGGGAATTATTCATAGATCTTAAATTGTATTTTGCATTGATATATTTTAAATGCAGTGAATGGTTCCAGTCTTTGCAAACTGTTGTGATCATCAGCAAGTTTTCTGCAGCTCATTCATGAGTTCACAGTTCTCAGAATTCTGCAATTTATCACAGTCTGAGGTCACATCTGACATCATTTTTAAAATTATAAATAATTTCTACATCCATTTCAGAATTTTGACAATCCCAACTCAAGGTCCACTTACTTACAATTTCCACAGCTTTCAGTTATCACATGGTCTTCATCTGTGGGTGAATATACACTTTTATGCACTTCTTGTCCATGTCAGCTTAAAAAATGAAGTATGAAAGTTAATTCTTGGCAGTGGAAATTTTAACAAAACAATCCCAACTCAAGGTTCACTCAGTGGCTTTTTGGAGAGCTTTCTACTCCATCACACAGTTTTTATCCATCCCATCCGCACAAGAAAAATGACAGTATAAGTCGAAAATTCAGCCAGCAAAAATGATCTATAGTTATGTTTATGCCATCTAGCAGCCGTAGTTATGATGACCCAAGGAAGCGATGCAGTTCAGTTGACATCAATAGAAGGTTACAAATTTTCAAATTAGGAGGTGGCAGTATGAGTAAAAGGCTGAATAGATGTGGACTTAGCTGCAGGACACCACTGTTCACTTCCCACTTCCAACCGCAAGTCTGGACATTTTTTTAAAAACCATAACTACAATTGTTATGTTTACTGTTGCCAGGACAACAAACGTTGCATAACTTTAAGGAAGTAATTCAACCAACACCACATTGCAAGTGATCATTTTAACCCAAGCCATGATCTTTCTCTAACCCTAACCAAGTGGTTTTTGTGACTAAACCTAACCAGACCTTAACCACAGCATTGTCACACCATTAAACATCATTATTTTTCATGATCACTGCCGATAGAGGCGGCGTATTAGAAAATGCTCCTATGGGTCATTCAGAAAATACTGCTATGAGTCGTTCTGGAGGGCAGGTACAATCAACCTTTGTGGTCCTTCCATTATGAGGATTCGTTTTCTCTTTTTTAAACAAGCCAAATCAAGTCCACTGACTGTTGAAGACCATATGATGTAGTGATAAAGTTCCAGAAAAGGCTAGTAAGGGGACCTTGAGTTGGGATTGTTTTGTTAAACTACTATTTCCACACTCAAGAATGAACTTTCATGCTTCGTTGTAGGATTTTACTTTTTATCAGTGCAAGCATCTTTCAAACTGTGACATGACTGAGAAAAGGATATGACAGAAGGATATTAGGTCACTATTCCGATAGAAATAACCCACAAGATGAGCTCATGTCAGTTGATGCTGACATTTCTTGAAAACATCATTAAATTAGTCATATCTGAATTAATTGACGATGTAATCAGTTTTTTGTGTATCTGACTGATGATACGGATATTTACGTGGGTAAGCTGTTATTTAAATCAAAGCCAAACTATATGTGTCTACATTTAGGATCTTCTGTCTCAAGTGTCCATGAATACAGCTTAGTGTGAGATCACTGTGTATGAATCATGAAGCAAATTAGAGCTAATACATTACTGTGCATAAATACATAAATAAATATGACATGTGTTATGTTCTGATAAAGTCACTCTGATGGAGGAGGAGCTTTGCCTCAAGACACCTAATCCCAAATATGGCCACTGCAGCTCCACACTGAGACTGTACGACATATGGCTTGGTGTCACCACACTGAGCCCCGGCCTGTCTGTTGCGCAGCGGTCAGTGTGTGGTAACAGTACTGTAACAAGACATGACACTTCAAAAGTCCAGCGTGTGCCACAAGCGATAACAAATTGCTGCTGCGCTCACTCCACCGTCGTGTGGACTCAGAAGCTCCAGATGACAGAATTTTTTATCTTGTCTCTGCGGAGCCGATATCATTTTGATCTTACAGAATAAAAGTGTTTCTTCATTTGCGTTGTCTCTGAGCTCCTTGTCTTTCCCTGTCCTCAGTTCCAATGTAGGTGGCATATTTGCATCTGTTTATTTGCAGAGACATCACCATGGTGCCCCTGTCATGCCTGGAGACCTCCTGTAATCTCCTTGGTGCGCCGTGTGAAATGGGCCATGACCTCTTCTACTCTCTCTTTGGATCCATCTCACTCACTCCATCCCTCACTGCTCTGCTTGTTTCTCCGTCTTACACTCCTGTCTCGCTCTCTGTCTCACACTCACACGCATGAGGATAATTCATTCTCACCATCTAAGAGCTGACTGCAGAGAATCACAGGCATTACAGTGAGTTGGACAGTAGATACAGCTTATCTTGACTCATTTACATCACAGGAATAAACACCGTAAGGCCATAAGCATGCGGACACACAAAAATTACACCCATGTGTGATTGTTGGACATCTCATTCGAGACATGAGTGATAATCTGCTGCTATAAAAGCCTCCCTTCTTCTTGGAAGGCTTTCAACAAGATTTTGGAACCTGGCTGCAGAGCATTAGTGAGATCGGTCACTGATGCTGGGTGATAAGACCTGGCTCATGTTCCAGTTCATCCCAAAGGTGTTTGATGGGGTTGAGGTCAGAACAGTCAAGTAAATAAATCAAAATTTTGAAATAATGGAAAGCCACACAAATTATAGTCCCATTAATAGCTGCAATCCACCATCTTACTACACTTAGTGCATTTATTTCATGTAATTTTATTTGTCTCCCTGTTTTCTGCTCATTAACCTAAATCCAAATTGTCCTTTGGCGTATTTTGTTTGCTAAACATGAGAAGCATTATTTTATGTATGAGCTGTAAGTGCAAAGCGTTGCTGCAGTGGCATTTAATGAAGCCTCAGTGGGATATCGTGTAAGTGAATCTTGGTGTGACAAAGGGAGCTGCGTTGATGGTAACCAGTGCAGCAGTCGTCAGGCTCAGAGATCCTCTGCTTTATTTCACCGCCTCCTCTGACTGGGAAGGCAGCAAAGTATGCACACACTTGATTATGTGTATGTGTGTGTGTGCACCTGTTTGTGTGTAGGGAAAAGGTAGGTCCTCCTCTCGGGCCTGCTTTGCCTAATACGTCCATGCAGGGCTCGCTGGAGAGCGGCGTGCGGCAGCACAAAGATCAGGGCTATTCTGGTGCTGCCAGCCTGCCCAGTGCTGATAGGAAAGGATTAATGAGGCGGGGCACTCATCACTCGTAATTAGAAACAACGCTAAAAACTATTTTTGTGCCTGTTCCTATGGAGAGATCTTGACCCTCAGGCCAGCCCACCCCCACCCCCCCCACCCCCACTCTTTCCCTGCTAGCCATGAGGCAGTAGACGCCTGCAAAGTTGGAGTAAATATAGGCCCATAACTCCTGCAGCCATGTGACACATGGTTCAATGGAGGGGAGCACAGATAATTCACAACTCTGGCTGTGTACTCCAGTGGATGTTCAAATGTCAAGAGGCTGATAGAGGCTATCAGTGTCTCTTAAAATACATACTCTAAGGCTTGTTTGTTGTTATTGATCCTTGTAATTAGAGAGTTTCTGAGCCTCTATTGTCTCCTGGTGTTGTAGTCGACCGTCCTGGTTTTCACTGTATTATGGGGGGCCTTTGTTATGCGTTAAAAAAAAAAAAGTTTTTCTTTATCCTTAAATCTGTTGTTTCTCTCTTAATATTAGGATTTTTCACACAAATGAAACTCTGTTAATCATTTGAGTCAGTTATCAAGCAAAAATGGCAAACATTTGCTAATTTCAGCTTCTAAATTGTGAGAGTTTTTCTCCATTTTACATCACTGTACAGTACTTATATCTTTGAGTTTTGGACTGTTGGTCAGACAGAACAAGCAATTTGAAGACCAACTTGGACTAGAGAAAAAATAATCGATAGATTCATTATTAATCTAAATAATTGCTAGTTGCAACCAAACAAACAATTTTTGGCCACTTGGGGGCAGCAGAAACAATCTGTAATTACAACACTGACAGATTTTCACCTTTTATGTCAATGAGATAGCAAACAGTTGCTTATTTACGCATCCACATTAGCATTTGTGTTTTGGCCACTGAAGAAATGTAAGTCCAATATTCACTCTCCACTAAGTCCTGAAGGAAACATCTGGCTTTTTACCTGCTAAATGCTCCTCTGTGTTCACCAGCTAGCCGCTAGCTTAATCTGCCATTTGGAGCTTGGCAGGTAGTGTTCAGTGGGTTTTTAGAGCTTGTGTAATGGGAAAAGTTGCCTTCTGCTGGCAAGCAATGATGAGAGCGACGATAGTGAATCAAAACAGTAACATTGTGGGCCATTAAACCAAAACAAAGAGCTGAAAGTCACCAAAGCGCATCAGAGTCATAATTCTCTGCAGGTTTGTCAATACAGTCAATCCTTTTTACATACACATAGTCATTTGATCCATTGTTAATATAAAAGCATTCATTAGAGAAGTTTTAAACACTTTAATGAAACATCTGGCACACTTAAGGTTTTTTTCTCAGTAAAATATTGTCAGAAACAACTTACAAACATTTTTCTATGTAATTTCAACGTAATATTTTCTACGTACATTCCTCCACAAAAATGAACTTCCAGGACACCCGAACAAACTTGAAGCCTCCCTGTTTATTTCAAAGCTCACAAGTAGGGATTACAAAATTACAGTGCTTCAATTGCAACAGTTCAAGGAGTAGTAGGAGAAGAGTAGGAGAGATGACAGACCAGTTGAGGAATTTTGAGCAAGTCATGCAAAAAGGTGTGGGAGAAGGCCTCCGTTATAATAGCACCCTTTGTGGAAAAAAATAAATCCATCTGTCCATAGGTCAGTGCAAAAATAGTAATGAATATATGCATACAAAGAAAATAGATATATATTTATATACTGTATATACTTGACCGTTGACTACAGACACAAAGAAAGATACATAGACTTGTAGAGCGAAGCCCATTCCACTGGAGCCTCTGAGCCCAAAGCAGAGACTCTTAAACAAGTCTAGTCGTAAAGAGTGCACATCAAATATGACAGCTTGATATTGTTCTAAGACAGAACCATGTTTCCAAATAAAAAGGAACAGACCCAGATGCCTCTCAGAGCTGTCGATCAGGCTGTGACATCTACAGAAAGAGCAGTGTGGGAAAGACGGACAGCACCATAATGACCGTGAGTGTCCCTCACAGACCAGGAGCACACAGCATGCTTCGTTTTCCAACCAGAGAGTAATGTACAGTACGACGGTTACATTGTTCAGTCAAATAGATCATTACATACAAAAGCCATGTGCGGCTGCGGTTGTAGGAACCAGCAGATGGGACGAAAAGGTATATTATTCTTATATAACATTGGCTCAGATGGTCTTTTTTTTTCTTTTGCAAATGGTAATCACTGAATATAAATGCAGAAGCTACAAACCTGGTGGTAAATGATTATTATATACCTTTTATCATATTCAAATATATTGTGGAGCACCAGTAGACACCAATGACAACAGCAACAAAAATACAAGTGAGGACACGTTGGCACACAAACATTTTTTTTTTTAAACTTCATTGTCGATAAGTTAAAACACTTCAATCTCCAAGGCTGCAAACTCTTATTCATGCTTGAAATGTTTGCAGAGACCTCACAAAACAACTCAAGGTACGCTCAAATGATAACTGGGTAAAGAAACAACCTGTTACAATTTCTTTTGCATAGCATGAATTTTCACGAGGGATCTGTGAAGCTTATTGTCGTGAATAGTTGTGTTGTAAAGCCTTTCTGAGTGTACAGTGTGTGTGTTTGTATTCACTATGCTATGAAAACTCCTTGCATTCTCCTTCAGAGACACGAGATCTTTTTTTTCTCCAAACATTTGGGTTCAGTATTGCAAAAGAAATGTTGGTTTGTTGCTTTGACAATGATAATTTTAGCCCTGTGCTTCATTTATGTCTTTATTTTCATGCAAACAATTACGGAGAGCTGAACAAAATGAACATAAACAGAATAGAAACCATAATTTGTGTGGAAGCTGCTTTAAGTCAGCTCAGTAAGAACTGTTAGATACTGGTTGAAAACATTGGGACTCCTTGTTTTTAGCTCTGAATTTCGTGTTTGAACTTCAGTTGAACAACTACATGCTCTTTTATGGTTTGAAAATCTTTGACAGCCCTTGGTTTTGTCAAATCCAAATCAATTAGATAAACAATACATGGTCCTCAGGTATTACTTTCTTTTTTAAATGCTAAGTTTTTTGATGACCATGCACACAGTCATCTCAAAAAGAAGAGGTCTGTACTGTCTGCTCCTTGGTAAACAGGTGGTTGTATTGCACCTTAAAACGCATGCATCCCACCTGGATACCTAAAAGCTTCCCTTTATACCTATTGGTATTATAATTTCCAGTAACTGTCAGAGGACAGTGAAATGTGTGAAAACTGACATGACTAAATGGCAGAAATCAGTGATTTGTATAAGAATGAAGGCATGAGGAGTATTTTTGTAGCCTTTCCTTTCATTATCTATCTACATATATTTTTCATAAAATGAGTTAAATGTGAGTTTATTCAGATGCAAAAGGATGACGGTAAACTTTGTGTGCGTACATATACATTTACTACACTACTATTTAGTGCCCAGTTGATTTACAATTTACGATGGTGCTCAGTTTCTCCTTCAAATGCCACCACAAGATCAGAGTTACATAATGAGCATTTTTACCTCAAGGGTTTTTAGCATCTTTCAATGCAATTTTCTCAAATTCTGCATATTAATCAGGAACTGCAGAGAAAAAAAAACTGGCATGTTTTTAAAGTTTGTATATTAGGGCAGCAGGTTGTTTTTGTCTGGGAGCTGATTCAATCTTGGTGTGGTCTGCAGCCGTCTGCACGTGATGGTGGTGCCATGCGCAGGCCCAGTGGTGACACATGAATTAAGGCATTGATAGAGGCACTAGAACAGCACGTGACAGCAGCGCTTGCCTACGCAAGGCAAAAGAGCTCACTTAACTGTAGCTTAGTGTCAGCAACAGGGAGTTGCAAAAGATTAGACAAAAGGTCACACTGCTCTTCCACCACTGTCACACTTTAACCGTGACCAGAGGGGAGGAAGTGTCTGTTTGTTTGAAGTCTGTACCTCAACTCTACTACCTTAGGATGGAATAAATCACAGCTCAAAATGTAGGGCATTGAGAAAAACATACACAGGGACAGAAAACACAGTCGAGTACATAACAACAGAGCCAGCTCGTGGATGAATGGGAGCAGAAAGAACAGAGGAGACGACAGAAGCAGGCAGTGAAATTCCTCCGTTCTGTTACATTAAACATCACCAGTAGCCCTGTTTTACAATATTCACTGATTATTTCAAAGTGTTCTCTCCTCTGCTAGCAACCATGCATAAAAAAGCTCTTATGGCTGTCTGGTAATATATATATTGCTAAAATATATGCATATATGGATGCAGGAATGGCAAAACTAAGATACTGAAGCAAAAAATATGTATTTGTCGTTGCGTGAATTTTGGAAAATACACAGATGACAAAAAATGAACCCCAATTTTTTTCTGTCTCTTGTACACATCTGCGCCTAATATTACAGCATAAGTGTTTGCACCATAAACATAAACGTGTAGAACCGAACAACAGTAATTACATTAGCATCAAAATGGTATTTCAGCAAAGAGCTGGAAATGTTTCGTAATCATTACCAATATATACATATAAGATCAAGGTCTCAGTTGCATTCCACTCTGAAATTATTGCACAGTAAGCCACTGTGGGCTCGTCATGGTCACCCCCATAAACCCCTGTATAAAAATAGAACGACAACATTAACACACCAAACATGTCTTCATCTTTTTGTTTTTTTTGTTTTTTGACAGGCACTGCCGTGGCCGACCCCGCCTGAGTCTGCAAACATGAACTGTGTGCCACAGTGTGAGCTTTAAAAGTTTCTCTTGTCAGTAATTGCCCCTAAGCACGTAGAATATCTTTTCCAAACCGATTTTCTTTTCCCTCATGTGCGCTCCTCTGCGGTTACAAATGGAAAGCTTCCAACTGACCGCTTCCACTCTTTCTTTCTGTCTCTATCTCTCTAACTCGTCTTCTCCTCCGGGACTTCGGCCAGGTCCAAACAGTAGGGATTTTTGGCATTTCTCATCACCACTGACCCAGAGCTTTGGCACTCCAGAGAGTCCAAGATGAGCATGAGGAGATTCAAGAAGAATACAGCGGCTCTCTCACACGCCAAACCAGCTCATCGAGCAGCTGGTCTCTCTTGAAAAACAGTGAGAGTGAGTACAAGTGTGAGCGTCGAGTCGAGGGGTTCGTTTAGACGATGGTCTCCACACCGATGAGCTTTGGTGTGAGGATTCGTGGCGTGATTCCATTGTTGAGGTCTTCCTCAAATTCCAACAGCTGGCCCATGAAGTTGAGGTTTGGGGAGATGACGGGCCTCCTGGTTTTGACAAACTTGTAGGCGTCTGTCATGGTCATCCAGGTGTGCTTCATCAGGTAGGCAATCACGATGGTGGCTGAACGGGACACGCCTGCCTGGCAGTGGATTAGAAGGCTCATACCTGCTTGATGTGCTTCCTCTGCAGAGACAAAAATGGAAACTTGTGAAACACGGTTCAATAAACGCTTTGTTTGCTGAGGGGAAGTTCAGTCATCACATATGATAAGTCAGTAAAAGTTCATAAGAGCAGGCATTAATCTAGTTCTGGTTTTGAACCTCAATCCTTTTTTTGGTTCCAACTGATATTTGCCTGTTGAAACAAGTATCAAAAAGTAATCAAATGGTTTAATGATCTGATTTTTTTTTTTTACTCAAATCATATTTTCTTGCCAATTTTGGACTGTATTTACTTTAGACATGGTTCTTGTGCAGCTGTTTGTGTTTAGACAATATTTAACATTTGAAAGGTTAGGCTTCTTCTATTAAATGATGATGATGTTAAATGAAAGTTTTTCTATATTACTCACAGCAAAATATTTAAAAAAAGGATTTTTTTTGGTACTCGTGTAGAAAACTGTATCGGTATAGTATTTAAAAAAAATTCAAAACATACTCAGCCCCACATCTATTCATGTTCTTTCCATCTATTCATTTTCTATTACCCACTTATGTTGGCAGCTGCTTATCCAAACATTCTTTGGCCAAAAGCACCCTTGAACTGACCTACAGTATCCCAAGGCTAATTCACAAAGACACAAACATACTCACAGTTGAAGCTAATCTGAAATCTCTAGGTTATTCAGTTGAGCTGTAATCAAAAAGATTACAGATAGAAACCTATGTAAACTCCACTCAAACTCCAAAATGGACCACAGTCAAGAGTTGGACACAAAACCTTCTTGCCAAACCATTGAGCCACCACACCAGCCTAGTTTTCAGTATGTAATGCTTAAATCTAAGACTGAATGAAGGCTATACCTGTGTTAAATGTGTTTCTTACACATCTACAGTGTCTTTTAAATATATGTCTAAAAAATGCAGACATTTAGAGTACTGTCAATCAACACAGCCTTTAATTAGTCCAAAAGGATTCTTAAAATGATTTATTTCATCACGATGTAGTCTCTTCATTATTCTTCATCACTCACCCCTGTTTTACCTACAGTAATGGTTCCCAGTCTAGAGGTCAAAAAGTCTGAGATACTAAAAAGATAGTAAAAAAGAGGTGAGAATCATTTTTCTCTGAGCTACTGTACACAAAATTATGTCACATTTCTCTATTTTTTGCTTCTTTTCTTATTAAACAATACATAGTTTTACCTTTTCAGGCCTCAGTATTCAAGCCTCAAGAGTATTCAAACAAAACAATCTGACATGGTAAATATTAGTCTTCAGTTTAATTGCTTACAGCTCTCTGTAACATGAGACGAGGAGTCTCTCACAGCTGTTGTTTCATCTTAAAAGGTCACAAAACAAAGGGTTGGAAACCACTGTCTTAGCCTACACACCTCCAGTAAAAACCTCTAATGCTGAACTGAGTGAAAGTTTCCATACCGATGAATTCAAACGCCTCCTCAAAGTACTGGCGCAGGTTCTGCTTGTTGCTGTCGGTGGCAGGCAGGCGCTTGTAGATGAAGAAGCCTGTGTCGTAGTGGTAGAGCGGCAGGTGGGTGGTCACATTTAGGACGTAGCCGATGTTCAAGCGCTGCAGCAGGTTGGCGTCCTGAGCGTCGTGCTCGTTCCCCAGATAGAGGAAGGGCAGGATTGGCGTGAGCTCTGCGTTCTCGATGTCCGGGGTGGAGGGCAGGGTGTGAGGTAGCGGCCCCGTCAGGCCGGCAGCTGCGCCGGTGTCCAAGCCTTCGTGGAGGTGCAGCGAGTGCTCGCACAGGTTCTCATGGCTCTGCCTGAAGCAGCTAAGGCCTCCTATGAACACAAACACAAAGACTGGGGTGTGAGCTCAAAGAACATAAAGTGTTTATTTTCCTCCAATAACAACTTTTTGATATTGGAGTGTTTCCTCCAATAACATGAAAGGTGTTTAAGTGTTATTAAATTTTCTTATTTAATTAATTTTTCTGTTTTTCCTCCCATGTCCCCTTTTTAAATGAAAATTTGACCTCTTTGGCTCATTTGGTAGAACATGGAGATACTGCCTGGGTTAAGGGTTCAATTCCCACTGGAGCCCTCCAGGCTAAAAATACATGAACTCATGCTTCTGTCCACCACATGGCACAAGTTACGACTGAGTAGGACAACAGTTCAAGCTTTGCATACACATCTGATAGAGCAACGACAACTGGCCGTAAAGCGCTTTGAAGCACTGACACATATTACTACTACGTTGTTACATTTGTTTGTGATTTGAATGTCCATTTGGATATTAAATCAATATGAAAACTGTTCCCATATTTCCAGCAACTGACTGTTCAAGTCAACTCTGTTTTATGAGGGAGACAAATGACCAAAATAGTTTTTAGAACAATTTCCACAAGACAGACTACATGATAAATGCCCCTCGTTAAACTACAGGTAAATAGATGTAATAAATGTTTAATATGCTTTTCACAGGACATCTGCACATCTCAAAATAACTGGTTTGCACCTGTTGCCTGTGATGCCACAGTTTCCCCTCAACACCAGAGTTGTTGGGAGGGGTGGAAAGTGTCACACACATAGTATCAGTTCATGTATTGTTCACATTGCAAGAGTTGACATCATGCCATGTGAGGTCATCGCACAACTTCCCCTCGGTGACCGGGCAGGTGGGGATCTCCTGTCAACTGTCGGACAGTGTTTTCATCATAAAACAGGCCGACTGTTCACTACGAACAAAGATCTGATGTTATTGTGGTACTGACCCAGCCCTCCTCCCATAGTACATGATGGTAATAATTAAACTTTAGTACATAAGAGAAAGGGAAGTACAGGCAACTGTGACAACACACTCAGCAGGACGTTATGGGGAATTTCCATTGACATTGATATTTTTCTTATGTTCCCAATTATTGTAAGCTCATAAGACATTTACAAACCCTCGTCATGTACATTTTCTCTACCAGAAATTGAATAAATTACAAGAATATGATGACTGATCAAAATTTCTTGCAAAAACTTTACAAGGTTGTGTTTTCCATTATCTATACAGCTAATTATAAAAAAAAATAGCTACATTTAAAGCATCATTAATTGATTTTTTTGGCACTTGCAGTGGTAGATCAAGCTGTAAATACCACATTGACTTATTATCACTGTGCAAAGTTGTTATGGCAAAGATGTTAGCAAACAGTTGCCTACATATTTACAGTAAACAAAGATCAACGTTAACATTTATTTCAAGTCGTGTTTCCGCTATCTGATGAAATGTAAGTCAACTTTTAGCTCTGTTTTGGTCATCACCAACTTCTAAAGGAAATATCTAGCTACTAACTGCTCCACTATGTTCACCAGCTAATTGCTCACTGTGTAACATTATTCTAATGTACAATTGTTGGGCTAATAATAAAGTCTTCACCCACAACGCCACCATCAATAGCAGCTAGCTGGCTATTTGTGGTGTGCTTGTACATGGTTGATTTACCACATCTGATTAGCGTGCACAGCCAAGTGTCTAAGCTATGCAATGTGGTGAACTGTGAAAACTGCCTCCTGTTTCGGCTCAAACTCAACCAGCATCTTGATTTTCTGGGCAAACTCACTTGATGACACTTTTCAGAAGAAAACAGAATAACAGAATCTCCGGACGCAGCACATTGCTGTGAGATGAAATCTGTCGAGTGTGACCGTCTGTCATTATCTCTGACTAACTCACAGAGGAAAACATGAAGTGTCTCTATCACTTTCATAAGCCAGTGGCCCAGTTCCTGCTTAGAAATAACCGCTTCTGCCTCACTAGGGCCTCTCATACCACACAGTCCAACGCTTACCATAAAACTTTCCTACAATGACATGTTGTTTATGGCAATTCTGACGGATTAAATATAACCTATTACTGCATTTAGCTGCAGCACAGCAGAGCTTTTCTGTTTCCAGTGTCACACAACTACAGTATTACAATAAATCATGACTAAGACATGATGGTAACTGAGCAAATAATGGAGTATGAGTAAATTATTTAGCGGCCCTCATACATACGTGTCCCAAATATGCACTATTACTACTGCTTGTAATCATAACAGTTCACTGCCTACTTCTCCTGGTTAGAAATCCCTCAAACATCTTAACATAATGAAGAATTAACCGCCATTGCATGTAGAAAGCAAAAACATGAGTGTAATGGGATCAAGGCCTTTTCCACATCATGCATTTCATCCACATTTTGGTCATAATATCAACAATTAAATCACACGTCTAAGGTATTTGATCATATAGGATGGAATAGTTGGGACCCAAGGGAGATATTGGCCATCCTTGATATGAAAAAGGACTTCAAATGTAGATAAAAGTGAGGCTGAGCCATTGGATTCCCTCCGCAGAGAGGAAGGCTTGCATTTTGCAAGAATTTAACCAGGGGGATAAAAGAGCAAGACAGTCTGCCTGTTCCTCCCACCGAGGCAAAGCCTCAGACAGACACCAATGCAGGATGAGAGACTGAAGAGGAGCCTCATCCATCAAAGTACACAGGAGGACGGGAAGAGAGGAGAAGAGAAGAGATCAAGGTGCTGTGATCTTACGGCTAGACGGTGACTTGGAGGCATTCAGAAAACACTCACAGCCCAGCCCCCAACACGACATACTGCTCTAGCTTCAAACACACACACACGCACACTCACCAAAGATAGAAAACATGGCACCGACCCAGGGACTGCTATCTCAACAGGCTGCCTTATTTACTAACAGCTGCCTCTCACTCCCTGCTAAATGCTTAAATGTGTCATATAGAAAGCTGAAGAAGAGTGTGTGCATATGTTTATGTCTGAGGTGATGGAGATGGAACGTGCATAGGTTTAATTACACCTGCAAAATGGACCAAAGCTGTTGTATATGGTAGTGTAACTGCTATAAAGCTCACAGGATAATTAAACTACAACCAGCATGTTGACAGGCGATGTCAGCTGACCAAAACATAAGGTCAAAGTTTAACACTACACACTATTTTGCCACCTCACTAGTTTCATATCAGTTTATATTGCTGGTAAGCTTCCACCAATGCTAATTCTGGCATTATTTTCAGATGTCTACAATGATTTACTTCCTCCAGAGTCAAATTAAAGCTCATGAAATTGCAGTGAATATCCCTTCATATACTGGAAAGCCTTCTTTCCGTTTTCAGCTTGCGTCCCCGAGCCTTGACAAACACACTTAGGTGTTACCTTTGAGGATGATGGGGTCCTTGCCCTCCCTCCTCAGTGACTCCAGGACCACGTGCAGTGGCTGGGAGGATGTCAGCCGGTTGGGGTCCGTGGTGCTCTCATCATAAACCACAATCTCTTTGGAGAAGATGCCCTTAAAAGAGTCCTTGCCCTCGCGGCAGGAGATGAGGTCCAGCACAGTAATCTTGCCCTGCTGCAACCGCCGCCGGCTGATCTTGTCGGAGCAGTTGATGTGCACAGCCCCTCGGATGTGGCTCTTGTTGTACTCCATGAAGGGCCGGCAGTCAATGATGACCGGCACAGGCCCGATGGGGTGACCCATGGGGCAGCAGGCCATCCGCTTGGCCAGCTCATTGGGGTGGATGAGTCTCACGGTGGACAGGGCTTTAGGCGTGCCCGCAGTGAGACTGGAGGCGCTTAATGCTTCATGGTTGCTGACCATAGGTGTGGGGGGCCCAGCATAGCTGAGGTTGGGGCTGCTGGCGCTCACCTGGCTGTGGCTGAGGCTCTGGCTGTCCTTCTCATAGGTAGTCACAGAGCAGCAGCTGGCACTGCTGCATCCACACGACAACGAGCGCGTGGAGCCCTTGGATGAGGGCATATACGTTACAAGATTGGCCGTCGCCCGAATTTTCACCACGGTGGTGTTGATGACTGTCTTGTTGCTGCTGGTAGTGGCGATGGAGTCCAGGTAGCTGGTGTCCAGGCGCAGTTGGAGTTCCTGAGGTCGGATCGGCCTTGGCAGCGCCACCACAATTCTGTCGTCAAGAGGAGATGGAGGCATGGGGAGACCGAGGGCTGGACGCTTATGGAGAACTCAACAAGCCGCTCTGTGGGGACAGGGACAAGATAAGACATGAGGCGAGGAAGAAAATCTTTGCAGAAGTGAGTACAGTTCAATGAATTTTGCACCCACAGATTAAGATCAAGGCAGCAAATGAATGAGAGCACACAGGCTGGCCTCTTGTCTGTTTGATAAACATGCAAACTAGAAAACGGCTGCTGAAGCCAAATATTAGTAGTGTCAACACCTGCAGGGCAACACCCAAGTTGGTGGTAAAATGTAGGTGTGACACCGGCCACTAATAATAAAGAGTGAAATCATCACAGAGTCTCGTGAAACTGAATCACTGAGTGCAATTAATTTGAATCATCCTGCAGATACTGTACATGTGTGTGTGATATTGAATTTCCCATCCAAAATATTCACCCAAGTCTGGTGTCTGATCCAAAGCTTTTATAAGGAGAGAGTGACCAAAAAGAAAAAAAAAAAAGAAAAGATAAAATACTGCATCAACGCTACGCCGCAGTTTGGTCTCTCCCCCAAATGGAAAGTCGGGATACAGAAAAAAAATCAGCAGCTTAAGCATTTTGAAAGCATGTCATCCTGGCATATTATGTAAAGACTCCCGCCGAGTATTGCCTGTCCCTGCCATCCCCGTCCTTTAAGCACGGTGCAGAAATCATTCATGGCAAATCTTCATTGAAGAAACCGGCATGAGAACGTGCCGAGAATGTGATCAGGCTGTCAGGACGAGACGAACTGATCACAAGAGCTCAACACTGACGGAAAATTCAATTTCACACCACCGTCAGTTATAAAATTAAATAAAGAAATACGCGATGCTTGCATTTTTTTAAAGGGATGGATTATAACTTTGTCGCAACGGTGTGATATAATAAAGATACAAGCTGTAATAAAACACTTATAGTCGTAGAAATAATAATATAGGCTAGTAATAAGAAAACAACGCAAAATGGTTGCACCACTGTGATATTCCTCTTCATTAATTATAGAATCGCATGAAATGTCTATGACTGTGCATTTCAACCACAACTTGCGCCTTGGACACTCATCTCCCAAACTTGCCTTGTATTTCTGCTTACCGGTTGACTGTAGACGGATTTATTATCTCCGCTCGCTGACAGCGTCGCCTCCATTCAGTCCGTCCCGGTGTTGTGGATCGGCAACATTTTTTAGTACTTTTACCCAGCTCCCCAGAAATAATATTGAAGGAAGTCTGCCAGCCTACAGAAGTCGCGCTGCGGGATTGACGCGAGTCTGAGCCAATGCGCGGCTTCATTAATATTACATTTGATCCTTTTTGTACGGGGAGGTCCGGCCCTGTGATGGGAGGGGTTTGGCCGAGGCTGTCTGCCGGGGAGGAGAGGAGAGGAGAGGAGAGGCGAGGAGGAGGAAGAGGAGGAGGTGGAGGATTGTCGCTTGAACTGCCTTCAGCCCCGCGTATTGAGCAGGGATGATGTCACTGGCAGCCAATCAAAAGTCTCTCCAGGAGGCTCGAGGAAGAACACACGGTGCCTTCACGTGCTCGTAAACTTAATTGGAGTATTTAGTTACGTGGGAGCCAATTATACTTGATTTTGGCGAACTTCCCTACAAGAAAGGCCACAGAAAAAGGCAGGAAATGTGGAAATGAGATTTCAGAATTTCAACAGATTAGTAGAAAAAATGAAGCCATGCACTGACTCAAACTTTTACATAATGGGCAGACTGGCTGGTGATTGGGTAATGCTTCAGTTTTTGAATTTGTTTGATACCCATATTCAGTACTGCTTATGAAGGTAAACAATATGAATTCTTATGAAATTATTATTAGTTGGTACAGGTCAGTCTCTAACAATATAAATCACAAGACATAAGCCGAGCATCATAACAAATTTAAGACTTTTACGTTGAAGACATTTTGACTAATGCTCCAACAATTTGTCGATTAATTGGTTAGGTGCCAACTATTAAATTAATTTAATCATTAATGAATCATTTTTTCAGACAGACAGCTTCTCCTATGTGAGTATTTTCTGGTTTCTTTAGTCCTCTATGACAGTAATTTGAATTCTGGATTGTTGACTGTTGGTCAACAAAACACAACATTTGATTATGTCATTTTGGGGTTTGGGAAACAGTGATCAACATTTTTCACACTTCTCTGACATTTTAAAGACTAGATAACTTAATCAATTTAATTTAAACTTTATCAAGCAATAATGAAAAAATGTTGACATGTCACGGTAGGAAAATCACAAATGTAAATAGTAGAATTAATGATGGCTTAATTCCATTTAGCTGCTTAAGTTTCACGGTCCTGGTATTGGGCATGTTGGCCTGTTAATGTTATTAGTAACACCTGCGCTTTTCCTGCTATGACAAATGAAAATCCTGCTATGAAAAAGGCATGAAAAGCATGCATAGCTTATCTCCATCGAGGATGCTGCAATAACCTGAAATTGTTTGTGTTTTTTATTGTGATATGCTTAGAAATGTTTCAGTGGCATCTTTATATAGATATTCATCACAGTCTGGACCAGTATCAAAAACTAATTCTTTGTTGCTTGACACATGAGCTAACCTTCCACCAAATTTAATTGAAATGTGTTATGTTTTTTGACACCCTGCTAACTAATAGAAAAAGAAACAAAAAAAACAATTGGCACCAAATTTGTGAGCTCCTTGGAAGAGGTAATAAATAAATATCAGATGAAACAATAATACAAACATAATAAAAATGTCATTACTGTCTGAAGTTGGTCTACAAATCTGTGTTTCCTTGTGTTAAATGTTCTCTATTTTTAATTGCATTCATTAGATGATAACTGCACCTTGATGAACATTCCAACCACTGCAAAAATTTTCCACATTTTCCACATTTTTCCAAGTTTCCACTTCAGTCACTTCAGGAGTGTACGTAGATCAATCCAGGCCACAGTGAGAGTACACATTATATGCTTCTATACTGAGAAAGTGTGATTTCTCAGTAATTTAAGTGTCATAAAAACGTTGTATTTTTCCTGCACTACATTCCTCTAAAATTTTTCCTGTGTTGTCATAATTATATATTTCCCACAGCCCTTGAAGGCAGTAGGACTCCAAATATTACCAAGACCTTTATGACAATACCATGAAACACACCTGATAATTCCAGTTTTTGTTATTATTACCAATGAATCTATTCTCAGTCCAAACTAGACTAAGTAAGGTGAAACTGTGCTCATGAATAAAATTACACAACTTAAAGGACTGGACATTTAAGGAAGCTGCGAGTGTGATTTAGTTTAATGTCATTTTATTCCATTTATGGTCTCTGAGTCACACATGTCTAACAGACCACAGAAGTTTGTGGCTTCATTGCCTCACTTACCGATACTGACCTTTCTATTAAAGGCTGTTGGAAATACATAAGAGCTGTTTAAAACAGTTCAATGACCAAATTCTAACTTGGAATAAGTTTCCATAACTATATAAGATATTAAAAAAACAAATAATCAAGATTAAGAGACTGTCTTGCTTGTGTAAGACAACAAAAGTGACCTGTATGTGATAGGGAGGCAACATTATTGGTGGTAATAAGTAGGTGTCTTTGGCAGGAGTGCGATTAAGCAAGTGCCAAGTTGGCTGACTGCACAGTCCCATATGACAGGACCCATGTTGCGGTGAAAGGGTCTTGCTGGCTTCAAACCCCAAATATAATCTGAGCTCTCTCTATTTGTCCTTATTGGCAACCTGAAACAATGCAGGGCATTTATTATTGCTTCTATAATTAGCGCTCTGTACAGTTATTTATAAATGGACACAGCTGATCACAGCCTATTCAGATTGGATTCCCAGCTTCTCCTCTTTCACTTTGTGATAAAGGGTAAGTGTACAAGCACCCCTTGCCTTACGCAGAGACGTAAATGTTTGGTGTTTTGTTTTTGTTTTTTTATTTGGGACCACAAAACGTGAATATTTTCTAAAAGAGCAAATGTTCCAGTCAGTTTATTTAATGATTACAGGTAACAGATAACAGGATAAGACGTTTCAATATTCTAAGATCACACCATTGTGATACATTATGTAATGGCCAAATGATTTAAAATGTCAGTCTATATTCATGTAAAATATAATAAAAATACAAAATTGATCTTTTTGAGGAACAGCAATAGCTCTCTGAGCTCTTTGGTGGTTTATATGTAAATAAAATTGACTTGACAAATAGCATTGTTGCTGTCACTGTGAAAACCATGTATCTCCAAATTTGGTGATTATCAATCTTTCAGATAAACTAAAGGATAAGTTTTTCCTTTTTGGGTTGAGAAAATCTAAATAATAATAATAAAAAGAAGCTGTTGGATTATCCATAAAAAAAGCATTGATAACAAAGCTTGAAAACAAATCTTTCTTAGCTCAGGAAAAGTGGATGTTTTGGAGATACATAGTTTTCACAGGACAGTGATGACATGTAAGTTGTACAGATCTGCATAACACTGACATTGTGTTATATAACACTGTAACTGCTCAGAAACAGCAGTGGGCTGTGGGACATCACATTATAAATACCCAGTAAAACTCATTATTAGCTTCAGACATAGATAACTGTTATACAGTGGTAATGGTAGATTTGTACAGAAGCGCATTGCACTCACCAATGAAAAAAATCGGAAGCCTTATCTCATAATTATGATTTTGCAATCTCATAATTACGAGAAAAGATCTCAAAATTACAAGATACAGATGTCATAATTACGAAAAAAATCTCATAATAATGAAAAAAGATCTCAAAATTATGACTTACTGTCTCATAATTATGAGAAAAGATGTCATAATTTTGAGATCTTTTCTCATAATTATGAGATCCGTATCTTGTCTTCTGCCTTCTCCATATACTTCCACACTATTTTTTATAGAGATTTCTGATAATCATGTTGCTGTAATTGTGTAACCATTTCTCGTCTTTCGACTTGTTATACAGTCACTGCTTCTTGACATTGCTCCCATTGGCCTGCGGGATGTTTTTCTATAATGAAGTGTGCTGTTGAGATTACTATGTCCGATTCTGCTCATTGTGACTTGCTCTTCCCTGCTCCTACTACTGCTGTATTTCTCATCCATGAGCAATCAACTTCAGGATGTCTTCATTTTGACATTTTCATTGGTAAATTCCGTTAATTTGTGAAGTGCTACAGAGTATTTGTTAATGAGAAGCAGACACTTGGAACAACTTTTAAGAGATCTACTTATTCAAACACTGGATGCAGCATGACCTCAGCAATTATGTACATTCAACCGGTTCTGCCTGTGTTACTTGTTTTATCAGGCCAAATGTTTGTCAAGCTGACAACATAATATTCTCCCTCACTAATGTCAAAATATGAGGCTGTTTTTCAGTACAGAGCAAAGGAATGGCTGCATCACAGAAAACTTGAGGGGATACCAAGAACCAAGTTTACACAGTTGAAACTGTGAAACCGATTTTATCAGAGATTGAGTGTTTTGATCGGGACTTTGAAGTTATTGTGATGACATGTCAGCGATGGTGATCAGGAACAGTGAAGCAGAATTCAGATGCTAACAGTTTACCTGGAAGTCAGACTGGTTCCTAGAAGCATTCAGCGCTAATTCAATGTGAATGGAAGATTTCTGAACCAAAACAGTCTTATTTAAACTCCATCTCCCAGAAATTACTAATTAGTTTTTCTAAATAACTTTATTTAGGACATGTAACTGCTGCCTCAATTCTGCTCATTGGCAGTGTTTTTTAAGAGAGGAGGAAGTGCTGTATTTCTGTGCAGCAAGCTAAGCATAGGGATCAGGTTGGGGTGGATGGTGGGCGTAAAAAGCACCTTTAACACCAGAAACCCAGGTTTACATACTGGGTTGAGTCCCACATGTGGTTAGGTTTAGGCAGCAAAAGCACTTTGGTTAAGGCTAGGGAAAGATTGTGGTTTCGGGTAAATGTTAATTAAGCAAAACTGCTAGCACTGCAACTAATGATTATTTTCATTATCAATTAATCTGTTGCTTATTTTCTCGATTAATCATTTATGGTCTATAAAATGTCAGAAAATTATGAAAAATGTTGATTGCTGTTTCCCAGAGTCCAAGATACAAACTAAAATGTGTTTTGTCCTGACCAACAGTCCACAATTGTCGCTTGAACTGCCTTCAGTGTATTATTATAGAGGACTAAAGAAACCAGAAAATGTTCACATGTAAGAAGCTGGAACCTGAGAATTTTAGCATCTTTTCTTTTTACTCAAAATGATTAATTGATTATCAAAATAGCTGGTGATTAATTTTCTGTTTGACTGATCAGCTAATTGTTGCAGGTCTGAAAATCGTCGTGGCTCGTGCCTCAAGTACTTTTGACTTTTTCAATAATAAACCAAGAACACAATCTTTTAATTAATTCAGGCAGCATTACATTAATCTCAAAACCCGTTTTCTTTTGCAAAATAATGGTATATTAACGTAATTTCAATATGCTTTAAGACTTATGGCTAAATAAGAACTTATACAGTAGTTATTCTGTTGAACTATGAAATTGAGTAGCCATAACTACTGTAGCTCTTTTCAAATATCAGTGAGGTTCATTTGTCCTGTAGATTCCCTTTAGGTCTTGTACAAGAAACTCTGTCAGTAATTTTTGGAGTTAAAAATTTTCAGTATTTCCCTATTATTTTCTGTTTCCTCTTTGTCCTGCTCAATTTAACCATCTGTGGTTTTACATCTACTCAAATATGGAGACATACCAAAATTACATTAATACCAGTAATTTCTCAATCCTGTTGACATTGGAAACTGCATGGGAGCAAGTGGTTGTTAAAACTTTGCTGCTGATGTTACAAGCCCTTTGTCATTCTTTTTTAATGTTCATGAGGAAGAAAAACCTCTTTTTACTACCCTTTTCTCACTTTTGCAAGAATTGGATAGAGCTGACTATCTTCCCTCATAAATGTCAGCCCATGGAAAACATGACAGTGTGTGGCTTTGTGTATCTGTTTAGAGATCACACATGATATGAGATAATGTCAAACTTTGATGTTAAACACAGTCAAGTGGTTAGCCTTTTTTTTTTGTTGTTGTTGCTCTGCATGGAAAATGTGACTGATCATGGTGTGGTATTCGCTGGCCCAGAAGAGACCCAAACCACTTCCTGTCTTCAGCAAGGTGCAGGCTCAGTGTCACATTCAGAGCAACACAGGAAGATCTCAACCATATGTAACCATGGAAACCAGTTGTCATACATACATTCAGTTAGCTTAGACCCAGGAGACAGTACTTGAATTACGAAGTAGCCCATTTACTAATTGCTGTTTCTAGTCTTAAAGGGAAATTTTGCCACGTTTTATGTAGATGTCCAGTCAGAGTTGATGGTAAATGTAGTCATTTGAAGTAATAAATTCATTAGTGCGTGCCATATTGACTGAGAAAGCTGAGTTTTCCTGCTGACGCCCAACCCCCAAACCCAATCTGGCTCGAACAAATACAGCTGAATATCTGAGTCAGCCAAAACACTGTAAAATGTATCCTCATCCATAATATCCTCAGCACTCATATTTTGGGCATTTTCGCTGTTTGAAACGTGGCTAGTTTGCAATACAAGAGAATAGAACAAGGACGTTTTGTTTTTAAGCAGCATCTAGAGCATGCCCCCTGGCTACCCAGACTTGAAATAGCCTGTGGTTCTTCTTTGCCCCCAACTACGTCACTGTACACGTCAAATGATGGCGCTGGTGCCAGAAGAACAACAGATTTTGCAGATGCACCCCAGAGACTCATCAGCAGCACATCGGCGACAACTGCAGGCTTTTTTTTGCTCTATGTCTCTTATTTGGATAGCTAGAGATAAGGTTGGAAATCGGTGAAATGGTCAAAAGACTGCCCCCTCGCTACCAGTATTTCATCCAATCTGGCCATTAACTTAATTTCTCTTTGAATGCTGAGGATTTAAGAAAAGGAAAAATGTTGCTGCTGATGGTTTCTAAGAGGCAATGGCACAGATGGGCCTACTGCAGACATAACAGCTTGAAAAGCAACATGTCCAGCAAAGGCAAGGAGGGACACTGCCAGAGATTCAACAGCCTGTCGACCTATGCCCCTTTACTTTCTGCATATTTATCAGCTTCCAGTCCGTTAGTCTGTAACACAGTACAACACACAGCTTCAAACATCTCTACCCTCTTGAAACCTGATGGGCTGATTATCTCTCTTACTGTCATTTTAAAATCTATTTCATTAACTTCATTAGGCGATTTAATTGAATGAGCATAATCTTAACTGAGGAATGACAAAATACATTCTGCTCATCATTAACGTTTGGGATGTTACTGTCACCATACAAACTGTCTGAGCTTTGAGAGCCTAGTCTGTTGATGCATTATGGTGCCTCCCTCTGAAACACTGTCACATCGTGGCTGCTTTTGTTTATTTTTTTTTACTTTTTGGATGGAAAGTCAATTTCCTGTCTAAACTTTTGTACAAACTGACAGCATGTGACAGACATGAGTTTCAGACTTTTACATGAAATTTAGGTTTGAAACATCTAACCATAAAATACTAATATCTGAAGATCTGATAAGAACAGTGAATACACCCAACATGTAAATTGGCAAACACATCCACGATGGCATCTCTAGATAAAAGAGGTCGTTATTAGTCACCATGAAACCAACATATGAAATTAGGTTTTAAATGTTATGATGCTGAAGACGAGTCAGAAGTCCAAAAATGAAGTTATAACAACTTACAAATCTTTATTTTAAGCTCAAAATTGCTGATACGCAATTTTCAGCATAACATGAAGAGGACGCGTTCAGCTATTTTGGGTTACATAAAACACACTACAGGTGAAAGTCTGACAGCAAATTCATTTAACATTTATTTAACAAGGAAAGCTTTTTGTCAGGATTGTCGGGGCCAAGACCAGCACTTATAACACTGAATTACCAACAACCATCGCAAACTTGACACAAAATACACAATAAAATCAAAATTAAACTTAAATTACAGAAACTTACATTTCAACTACTTACACTTTATCCTCATGTTACAATTTAAGTGCTTTCAGTGGTTACACGTCAACTGTCATTTTAGCTGCTTTCAATGCTGACACTTCAAACCCTTTGAACAACAACAAATAAACCTTCTTCACCTTTTCCACCTGCCGCCACTTCCACTGTTTACAGACACTTCACTCCAACTGCTTTCAGTGCTTACACTTCAGCTGACACTTTCAGCTCAGTTTATTACACTTTCACTGACATCTCAACTCCTTGCAACGCTCCAACTTCCCTCAGTTCCTACACCTAATTAGACACTTCCACTGCATTTAGTGCTTACACTTAAACTGAAGCTTCAACTTCTTTCAGCACTGCCATTTTAACTTGTATAGTAGTCTTTCAGTATTTGTAGTTCGGCTGCCGTCACCACAGACGACAAAGATCCTGAGGCAGCCAATAAGAGCACCCCATGTGCCAAATGATGTCGGACATCAGTTTTTTATTCCCTAACGGTTTGACACCATGTTCAGGACTGTCAAGGGGAGATTAATAGAGACGGAAAAAACACAAATTACACCACAGCAGTATATAAAATCTTAGAGTGACTTAGAATGCCAGCATCTCTTTGTCCCAAAAAAAGAAAAAAAAAAAAAAAAAGAAAAAGATACTTCAACTTAAGACTATTTTTGGATGTTACAGTGTGGCTGCAGTATATTGTGTATTTGTCTGATCAAAGATTTATCCTTTCACTTCAGTTTATACTCTTGAACAAACACTAATTTTTTCAGGGCTTTCACTTCAGCTGACACTTTCAGCTCAGTTTATTACCTACACTGTCACTGACATCTCAACTCCTTGCAACGCTCCAACTTCCCTCAGTTCCTACACCTAATTAGACACTTACACTGCATTTAGTGCTTACACTTAAACTGAAGCTTCAACTTCGTTCAGCACTGCCATTTTAACTTGTATAGTAGTCTTTCAGTATTTGTAATTCAATGCCACTTCAACTACAACTTCAAATATTTCAAATGTTTCAACTGCAAATTTTCAGCAGCAAGCACACCTACATTTTTCCTTCTCTAGTTTTATTTGCATTTATTTAATCTTTTTTAACAGGGAAAGCCTGATTGAGATATAAACTGTCACACAGGCAAGACAGGCAGCATTAACATTGAGTTACAGACAAACCAAAACATACGCTACAAATCATAATTAATGAGAAATGACTGACGTTTCAACTGCCTTCACTGTTTATTCTTCACGTCACAGTTCAACTCCTTTCACTGATTATATTTCAGCTGTCATTTCAAACCTTTCAAGTCTTCACCTTCGAACAACAACAACAAAAAAAACGTTTTTACCTCGTCTGATCTCCACAGTGATTATATAATCAAGACTATTGTCTCTCATACAAATTATCTAAAAGTTCGCATCCTAAATGGCACTTTAAAACAACACATTTCGTAAGTCATCTTGTGATACCCACCTCCTCCAAAGAACATCTCAACTCTTAGGGGAGTTCCAACTGAAGGCTGAGAACTACTGACACTAGCTGATGATGTTGTCTGTGCAAGCAGGCCAGCGGCTGTGACAGATTACCAAGAGAGGTATGGTTTACACCTAACCATAACAGCTCCATCACTGAACTCATAACAACCTTGTGTTCTCTGAGTTGGGCTAGTCTGCTCAGTATTATTCATTCACAGTTGGCATGTCCCTGAGCCTGAGGAGGGGTGAATCATCCTCATGGTCACTTAGCAACTACCAAATATTGTTTAGTTTGCAATCAAAAAATTTAAACATTCGCTCTCACTTGCTCATGTATACGCTCACACTTATAGTGCATAAAGTCAGTGAAGAAGCGTCACTAATCTTGATATACTGTCGTGCTTGATATGTGCAGTGGCTGTGTGTGCACTTGCAATTTTGGTTTACCTCATGCTTTGATGAAATGTGAGATAATGATCTCTAGAATAGCAAATATTGTCATTCTGCCTGCAGTGGGAGCCCAATTTAATTCTGACCTTATCCCAGAATGGAAGCTTATCATACACATGGATGGATGTCCACGACTGAGGGTATTAGATGATGTCCCCTGATATTTATACCCATCGCCCACAGTGAGGGCCTGTTTATTACACATTTGCATCTTCGTAGAGGTTATAAACCAAACCTCACAGCCGTGACCTTCGAGTGGAGCAACTTATCAGAAATACCCACTGCCCGCAACCTCTGACACAAACACAGGGATAACATAATATAAATAACAATGACTCCCTCCGCATCCGTTGTTAATCACGTCTAAATAGCAACTGTTTCTAGGACAGGGGGTCACCTGCTGCATGGCTGTGTGGGAGTTTTAGCTCAGCATGGCTGTCCCAGAGGGGACTGAGGTTTAGCTTCTGCTGGCAGCTGTCTCTATGCAGTAGGAATGATGGCTTTACACTATCACTGCAATACTATTATTGTAAATTAATGAGGGGGTAACATATAGAATAGTGAATGCTGAAACACTAGTCCACCATTAATTGTTTCAGTGAAATGTTCTTTCTTTGCTGTATAAGAGTGAGTGTCTGTATTTAATGCTCTCTCCACAGTTGCTAATACTGCTCATACTAACTCCCCAATTTCCTAATATTATTTTACACAAGCTGTTACAGCTGTCAGAAATGTAAAACACTTCACTTCCTGTGTGACAGAGGAGGATTTTGCAAGAAGAAACTTACCAGACATATGCAGATGTGCTGTGTTTCTCTGTGAATAGTAAATAGACACTTGAAGGCTTTGTACTGTCTGACCTTTTGTCCTAAGCACTGTTAATATATAGAAAAAGTATTTTGAGATTTTACAACCTTTTACAACTGCAAGGTGTGTCAATTTGAACTAGGCCAGAGCTGTATTTTCAGTCATAACAGGTTAAGAAAGTTTCCAAAAGCTTAAAGGGGACATATCATGCACATTTCCAGGTCTATATTTATATTCTGGAGCTCTACTGGAATATCTTTGCATGATTTACAGTTCAAAATCCTTATTTATCTTATACGGGCCCTTTACACAGCCCCTCAGTTCAGCCTTTGTCTGAAACAGGCCGTTTTAGCTCCTGTCTCTTTAAGGGCCCCCTCCCAATCAGCCCACCCTGTTCTGATTGGTTAGTTTCCAGAAGCTGCCCCTCGGCATGGAAACTTCTCAAATACATTCGTACATGATGAGGCCAGAATCAGAACAGCAACCAGCCATGGAACAACCTTAGCAACAAAAGCCACAGATTGGACGGCTGTTTGTGGACATGCACAAACAATCTGATGCCATTAAAATGCAAATGTCATAACAGTATAAAAATAACAGGAAATCACAAAAAGCTTGATATGTCCCCTTTAAAAGTCATACCAAGATGTGAATGTATGACAGACAATACATTTAGCATTGTATCCCAAAGCTCTGTTGTCTGGATGGGGAAGCAAACTATATATGTTTGATGGTACATTCTCCTGCTGAATATGAAAATCTGCGTGTAGTAGAATTTCCCCTTTTATCAAACACTGACTGAAATAGTACATAATGATACCATCAGGCTGATATCAGTTACTATTGCTAAATGTGCTGGACCAGTATGACAAGTGTGAATAAGATTGTGTGAAGATGGAGTAAACCTGTGAATCTAAATGTCGTTGACAGTGATGGTACAAAGTAGGTTTTCCTTACTTGGCTGAATTAAATTCTGGTGTTGAGTAAGTATGATGTGATGGAAAAAGGAAGTGATGAGCAAGACATGACGAAAGTGACAAACTAACGCAATGTAAGAGCAAAATACAACTTGAAAAGTGTAAGTGAGCACTTCAATCACCAACATCAAACCTTTTACGTCTCTTGTCCCTTTGGTTTGTTTTGGTATGAAGCAACACAGGTTGGTAAATTGTGAGTGTTATTTCCATTCAGTGTTTGGAGTAGAAAGTGTAGGTTTGCCTACATGGTAGCTTTAAACTGAAAACCATCAAATTTACATATCAACATCAGTTCACATGTCAGCATGTGAAAACAGTCATACTTTATATAGTGTACATAGTGGATCTGGAGGCTTTCCAAAGTATTAAATAGTAACCCTTGGGTTTGAAGACCACAAATTTTTAATGAAATGGAAAGTCTGTGTTTGAAAGATGTGGACATTTACCAGGCAGAGAGGATCAAAAAGAGACATGGGCATTCATCAGATTGGAAAGAGCTATTGAAAAGATGAATTGAAACTCCAAAAGTTGCATTATGGGAAGTGTAGTGTCCATTTTTTAAAATTTATCCATTTTTTTTCCCTTAAAGGGGACGTATCAAATACATTTCCATGGTCTATATTTCTGTGTTGGGGCTCTGTTGGAATGTCTCTATTGGCATGATTTACACTTTTAAAAATTCCTTATTTATCTTATACTGGCCCTTTATGTAGCCCCTCAGTTCAGCCTCTATCCGAAACAGGCCGTTTTAGCTCCTGTCTCTTCCGATGAGCCAACTCTGCTCTGATTGGTTAGGTCCTGGGAGGCTATGCCAACAAACAGTAGTAGTAGGATTTCACTTCTTTTTCTGGTTCTTTACTCAAAATGTCAACTTCTCAAATACAGGACCAGTCAAAAGTTTGGACACATTTTCTCATTCAAGGGAACAGGAAAGTGTGTTCAAACTTTTGACTGGTACTGTACATCCGTGAGCCCAAATCCAAACCACAATGTGTGAGTGAACAACATGAACAACACATGGAACAACCTTAGCAACGAAGGCTAAGGAACAGACGGCCATTTGTGGGCATGCACAAACAATGTGATGTCATCATGAAGAGGAAGTAGAGGTAACATCGCAAACAAAGCGTTCAGAGAAGGCTGAAGCCTTGGATTTTGACTTTCAGGGAGCATTTTTACATATGTTCAGCTCAAATTTTGGAACTTTGGCCATGTTTAACAATGACATCCAACATTATAACAGTATATAAATGACGAAAGCATGATATGTCCCCTTTAACCCACAGACAAATGTAGGATATCTTGGCCTCAGCTGAATTGATTTTGTTATTACTTTTTTATATCTGTCTCTAGCAGTTTCCTAAACTTTATGAAGATGAATTGTTAAATTACCCCTTTAATTAATATATCTTTATTATGAAATTGGCCCAGCCCTTATTAAACATGAAAGTTCATTCTTGACCTTAAAAGATAGTAGTTTAGTAATAGTATAATCTTGACTCAAAGTCTACTTACTAGCTTGTCTGCGGGGCTTTCAAACACATCACTCGATCTTCATTAGCAAATGGTGTTTGCTCTGTTGTCATTAACACAACGTTGTAAAATTACAGCCATGTTGTAGAATCACTATCATTTCACATTATTTTAAAACACAGACCTGACACTTGGTGGCATTAAAGGATTTACTTGTAATATTCCATTTTTAAAGTATTTCTACTAACACAGCCTTGTAAAAATGCATTCATGTTGTATTATCACTGGCATTTGTCCTAATTATAACAGAAAGCCTTGCATTTTTTTTTCATTATGAATTTAAAGCTCTGGAGAAAAGTTAGTGAGTAGAGTCAAGGTTATTTTGTCATTATCACATTTACATAGTGTAGGACTGGGAACAATGAGAAACCTTAAACAGTTACTCATTCTCATGATAGAAAGGATCAACGGCAACGGTCTGTGTTGTAAACTGTATGTGTTAATCATGGCAACAGCACACATAAGAAAAATATTTAATAATTCTGAGTTACATGCTGCTGCTGATTTAATATTCTTCTTACTAGAAGAATAGTGATATTTACCATATTTTTGTTATTCTGCTATCTGCAGCCTACATCACTAACTACTAAAAAACAATCTTGTTCCCCATTAAAAAATCCTCCCGAGAGCACATCACATGACCCAACAATCTTTGTTATCATATTTTCTCTCTTTATCCGAGTCTCCTTGGAAAACTAATGATGTCCTTTCATGCTCTGCTCCTCCTTTTCCACAGACTGACAAAGTGGAAGCCTACAATGCAGGAAAGCTGATGAGTATGCAAATTGACTGGAGACAGAGATAGAGAGACAAAAGGAGATAAATGAAAGCACAGGGGCAGTAGTGGAGAGTGATATGTGTCATTTGGTGATGTCATGCATCCAAGCGTCCAGGGTGACAGCGGCAGTGGTAACAGCCTGAGTCAGAGGATGACATCAACGCTACAAGCTGTCAGACAGGTTGTGAAAGGGCTTAGTCCCACGCTCCCATTGTCCTCCGGTTAATGCTGTCATTCAGCCTGCCACCGGCCTTACCACTTGTTAATCTGACCTAACACACAGTTAAACACAGGACAAAGACACACAAACAGCAAATTTAAAGGCCAGCAAAGAAGAAGGCCAGCAGCGAAATGTCAGCCTGTAGTACACCATCACAGCTTTTTGAATACAAAAGAAAAAGCACACAGTTTTGAGTGAGGTCAGGCAATGAAAATCTACTAGCAGACAGATTCAGTGGAGGTTACAAAGCTTGAATTGATTAGCTGACTGTTTGGCTTCTATATTATTTGCACTTTTTATCAAGTATATAAATATATAGACTCATCAAAGGACAAGGCTGACGATATTCTGTATTTTTCTAATTGTCAACAAATACCTTGACCAAAGAAAGAGCAAACCCAACAATGAATTGGTCTTACTAACAAGTATTGTCTCTCTAGTCAAAGCCTGGTGTAACTCATTCCTCTGTGTCATAGAGCTCCATTGTTGTATAAAAACACATCAGTGAGCCACACTGTTGCACTGTTTTACATGTCCCTTCATTACAATGAACAAGGGCACTGTAGTTTATTTTGAGTCAATCCCACATTCTCCACTCGGAGGAGGTAAATACTCCCCAGCACAACAAATGTGCATTTATCTGCGGCTGAAAATACTCCCCCACAAAGTCACTATTTACTTCTGTTTAAGAAATGTTTGCTAAAAAGTACAGCGCCCAACATTTTAAAGGGATTACTATTCCATTATAGAGTAAGTTCATCTGTATATTTGTGACTGTCTTTTAAAGATTTATGTCTTCAGAGGTAACCGACAAGCTTGGACTTGAGTGCCACAGACAAGTTTATAGGGTGGAGAAGTGGGAACATCCCAAGAAACAGACTACGGGTGTGTTCAGACAGAGCACAACTTTTTGCCTTGCGTCATTCGTGCATATTTGACTGCTGGACTGTTTGTGTTTATTCGCCCCAAACAGCCAAACAACTGACATCATGACCTGTTGTGTTGTTTTTCTTGGGAGGACAATCTCATGAAATCATATTTTTTTTTAATTTAAAAAAAACAAGTGTTTGTGTTCAAATATGAACACAAATATCACAGTTTCAAAACAGCTGTCAGTGATGCCATGTTTTCTGAATTCAACCAAAACTGACCCAGAATCCCAAAGTGAGTTGATTGAAGCTGCAGATTGTGTTTTAAGTTTCCTAAAAAAGAGAAATCTCTTGCTCTGGCCCTTCAGTTTTTATGTACCAGATCTTTTATCAAAGAAACATATATTTTCTAATATAGTTATTAATCGTTTAACACTAATGATTCACCTGGGAGAGTTTCCTGTCCATCTAGAAGTGCTCCTACTGTCAGTCACGTAACGTTGTCAATGCAGAAAATGAACAAGACTTTTACTTCCAGAACCAGGGATGCCTGAAAGAACTCCCAATTTGCAACTCAATTACTGATTGAACCTTTAATAATAAGAAGGAGGAGAAAACAAGTTTAGCAACTCGTTAACAGAAGAACAATGCTGGCAGATATAGTAAAACTAATTGTGGAGTTGTCTGTCTAAACTCTGAACTTCTTAAAGGAAGACATTTTGGTGAATATGCTTATTCACTTCCTTGCCAAGAGAGATGAGAAAATCAGTTTCATTTCCATTCTTATTAGCTTAGTTTCTCATAAAGACAGGTTAGCTTGGTTCTGTCTGAATTAACATGGTTGTTTGTTTAAACCACACAAAAACTGAAGTATAAAAATGTGGTTTTACAAAAATGACATAAGGTGTTAGATAGTGAGCTTTAGAGGTGCTGGTCGACATTTTTTGTTACATTCAGACAGTGGTATCGATCATGGTATTAGCAAGAAAGCAAATGTGTGTTTATGAAAATGCTTATTGGTCCATGTACCTGGGGACCTAATCAGCTTTAATCCATGTAATTCTACAGTTTGCTCCTAAAGGGTTAAAAGCTCTTTCACTAATGCATTTGATAACCTGTAACCCTTTAGGCATTAAATAACAGAATGACAAATTTTAACTGATGTCAAAGTTACATAATATAAAAAAGTTCAACCACATTATTTCCACTAACAACCATCCAGACACACAGTGACTAAAGGCGGAAATGGAGAGACAGACAGACACACAGACAGACACACAGACGAGCTGAACTCTCAGGCTCCCACATTCATTCAAAATGCAGCAGCCTTTGTTGTATTTTCCAACCACACAGTCCCCCACCGTACAGACCCGGTACTCTGACAAACAAGGCTTCTTTGGGTCAGGTCGAGCTCTTTGCTCATTACTCACTGTGCTTACACAGAATTACAGATAAGTAGGGACAACATGAGTCAGTGGGCACATATACTGCTTACGTGTGTCTGTGGCGTTTGTAGTTAACAGGCTGGTTTCAGGAAAACCATTTCAAAGAACTGTTCAACCTACCTGGTATTGTACCTGCAGAATTTCAGAGGATCTAACCACGTCTGAAACATCCCTCATTTGCACACTGCAGGTTTGATAAATGCGTGTGTGCGTGTGTGTGTGTGTGTGTTTGTGTTGGTGGATGATATCACCTTGATGATATCATAGAGCCAGATCTCTCAAGTACTATAAATATCCATTATGTTTTCTTTATATTTGGAAAAGGGGAAAAAGAAAAGGAAGTGAAAATCTAAGATTACATGTCTACTGAAAACTACAGTCATTATCCTCCTCAGTATAATCATAACACTCACAGTCAAGGGGGCATAAATTAAAAGATTACATCATGTGAATCCACACAAAAGACACCCACATGTTGTATAAAAGCAAATTTTATCCTCCAGATGTTCTTTTCACACATCCAGACGCTACAACACTTTTCAAATAAAAACTTGATGAGACTAAGATAAAGAACCAGAACTTCAAAACTACACTGGTAGAGGCTTTACAGATGCATTACATCAAATGCAGTATGTTGCAGATAGCTGGAGTGCCCCCTGCAGGAAAGGGCTATAATAATTCAAGTAACTATGAAGGACTTTATTTATTTACAGTATATATATCACAAAATCTGAATCATTAAGTGTCAAAAAGGCACAAAAAAATAATGAAATAATGAAATGTCAAAAGCATTATGAAAAAATGGGGCAACAAAGTATGAATAAAATGCATTTGAGAAAAAGTAGGTCTTGAGATGGGATTTAAAACATGCAACAGAATTTGCTGATGACCCCAAGAGGAAGACTATTCAATAATCTGAAAATCAAGACAGCAAAAGGTCCCAAATGCTTCAGAATCACATCAGACATTATGAAATAAATAATCACATGAATAAATACAGACAAACTCTAACCATGAAATTGTGACACAAGCCAAAACATTTTTTAAGACCAGCTTGTTATTATGAAATAACTGGCTCACTGGCTGCTCAGCTACAGCTAATCACACAACTGGATCTTCCGTGTTTGTCTTGATTGACAGACTAAATCAATGTGATGAAAAATGTATGAAATAAAAGTCATTGTGAAATAAAAATAGATGTTGGAAGAAACTCATTTTGAAATGAAAACTTCTTGAATTCAATAACAAGACTATGAGCCTACGCTAGCAGCTCTGTGAGGCTGTACATGAGCTAAATGCTAACATCAACATGCTAACATGCTGTACATAATGACAAAGTTATGTGGATGTTTAGCAGGTAACTAATGTTTACTATGGTCATTTATTTCAACACATTAGCTGACGAACATTAGCTAATTAGCACAAAACACAACCTGATGGTAGAGAAAAGGTTAAAGGATCACCAAGGTTAATCCTTATATACTGTTCAGATCAAATTTGAGATTTTTACATTTGAGAGCAATAAAAAACACCCTAAACAGTGTTCTTTTAGCCTGAAATGTCATGACCCAGAATAGAAATATTAGAACTTTCAACTTTGTTATTTTTGTGATATGCATTTTTGACACACATTTTTACACTGTACAGAGAGGATGCTCCAGATTAAATTTGACCCATATTTATACAAAAATCAACATTCAAACCAACATTCTGCACTTACAATAAAATGAATTGAAATCATGATGACTCTTTAGGTGACATAGGACCATAATGTAGTGTAAATGTAAATGTCTCTGCTCTCTGAAAAGCCTCATCAAGGATTAATCACCCATTGATTGATGACTGATGAGGTATTTATGAATAAAACATTGATTTGTAGTTCAGACATTTGGTATAGAGACTAATTATGAGAGGACACTGTGAAGGGTCGGAATATGAACAGTTTGTAAGGGTTAATTCAAGTCATCCTGAGGGGGGAAGGGATGTATGTAACAAATTTCATGTCAATCCATCCAATAGGTTTTATTAAACTTTAGACCATAAATATGAACCTCATGGTGGTGCCAGAGGAAAAGTCAGGGGATTACAAAAGTCAGTAGTATGCATCCTGCAGGCAACATGAATGTTTGTACAAAATTTGATGGCATCACATCCCATTGTTGCTCAACTGCTCAATTGTTGAGATATTTCAGTCTGAACCAAAGCACCATCCCTAGATCTATGCAGCTAGTGTGGCTAAAATTATCAGCATTATATTATATAATTCTGAAAAGAAGCTCGATAAACAACCTATCATAATAATGAGATAATGAATCTGATTATCTCCAAATTTCACTGTTATTTATATATTTTGTCTGTATTTATTCATATCATCATGTATTTCACAATGTCAATTTCACTTATTTGCTCAATTTTGAACACTTTGGGCCTTCATATAGGTCACCATGAATCTTGAATTCAAGTAGGAATGCCACTTGCCTTTGTTAAAGTGTTCAGTCCTAGATGCAATATTTTATTCTGAGTCAAACCAGCAGAGATACTGCCAAGCAAACAGAAAAAAAAACAGCCTTCCAACGGTATCATCTGTAGATTGCGTCACAGCTGTCTTGCTTGTCTTAATAATTGATGCTTGCCTGAAACTCTCTTGTGCTTCCTACTTCAAACTTCAAATCATTTAAGGGTTTTTTCTTTCCCATTTGTGCTCCAGTTGGCCGGCTTTCACAGAGCTTGAAGGTAAGTCACAACATTTAGATTGCCACTTATCACACTCGGGCACGCACGAAATTAAATCTCCATAGCCTCAGGTGAATGCTCTGTCGGTCAAGGCACTTTCCATTTCAGAGTCATTACATTGGCGTTCTGCACTGCTTGTCTTTTGCTTAGAGGGGGGAGGGAGGGGAACACTGGTTGTCCATGCAGTTGCATGCATGAGCAACATTTCAGGAGTAAGTCCTCAGTAATTATCCTGTTGCAGTGATTGCCCAGTCCACAGTGAGGATATGAGATCAGATGTAAATATATGGGATTGGTTGTTTATTCCAAGGCCCAGATTTTATTCCACGTTGCATAAGTAGAGCAATCTTAGAAGTCAAGAAGATCTTTTTTTTTTTTTGTTCACCAGCCTGATCTTTTCTTACAGTCAGTGCACAGCAGAGAAAGCTCCTGGTCTTGCCACACACCAGAGCCGAGCCCCGTCTCCCCAGAAATCAGCTCACAGTCTTTATTCTCCTAATACATTATTGAAAGCTATTTTTGCAGCTGCACTCTGAGAACAAAGGTATTGCAGTTGTCACTTTCAACTTCACAGACAGAAACGGGGAGGATATTTTGGGAATCTTTTTTTTTTTTCTCTCCCGCTTTTTTCTCCTCCTCCCTGAAGTTCCACAAGACTCGACTTCCCTCAAGCGATTTTTGTCTTAGCATCTGCCAGTATCATGAGTGTGTCGAAAGCCTTTTGTTATCAGACTGTTCAAAAGGGCCATCATAGGTTTGGAATACACCCATTATACACTGTCCATTTTGCACCAAAGCAAATGTAATTATGATAAGACTTCTGTGGGATTCTCATTCATGAGTTTGATTTATATTTCCCTTTTATTCTCTGGTTTGATCCTCAGTCATGTTTTGAAGAGGATTCTCACTGCAGCTCTGGCAAAAGCCTCATGTTTTGCTGTTTTATCTCCTTGCTTGTAGCAAGCAGCACTGGCACTGAACACATCAGTATGTTAAGTCCAAATTGCATGGCTGAATTATCATGCTTTTTTCCCTCCACATCTCTCTTACTCCCCCCTACTCTCAAACCACAGCAGACTTCAAATGTCTTGCAGAGCTACTGAGATGTTACACTGTCACTGTGCAAGTCTGGATTTTAGGTTACAAATCCTCAGAGCCCTGCAGACCAACCAAGCGAGGCCCTGAGTCACCAACTGCAGTGTGTATTTGTGTGTATGTGTGTGTGCAAGAAGAGGAGGGAGTGAAACTGTAAGAGAAGGGAAAACTCAATTAATGTCAGACTCACACTACAGAGAAACATCCAGGGCCTTTCTACGCCAGGAATAAAATTAAAACATCTCTTCCTGTGTGTTTTTTTTCCTCTTCTCGGCAGCAAATAGATTCAGCCTGCAACCTGCGTCAATAATTAATTACACAAACAGTTATTATGCCGGTCAGTTCACAGTGGGGTTAGACTGAAGACGTCAGTAAATTTCTCCGTGAGCTAGAGGAGTTTTAAAGGGCCTGTTAGAGTCGTCAGATGAGCCCACAGAGAAACTTTTTTTTTTCAGTTGATTGATTTTACAGTACAGTATGTCAAAACAACCTTGGGATGCATTCACAGATGAACATACATCATTGCTTCACGCACAATGAGCACTGATCAAGCTGGTTGAACCAGCGGAGCTGCTCAGTGGCCAGTAACACCAGTGGTTGTACTCAGCAGCTTGTAGATGTGTAACACTCCCTCCATCGGCCACCGTTTACCAAGGCTGTTGCAGAAAACAGGAGTGTTCTTAGTCAGAAGGATAAGTCAAGTTAAAGTTACACCAAATATTTAATCACCAATACTCATTATTTAAAGAAAAGGGGTAATAAAATTGCATTGTCATATTTTCTTTGTCCTAAATGATGGTCATTTATATAATGCTTAATTTTTGAGGCCTATGCTGATAACAATATTTGAGAGTTAAAGAAATAGTTCAACAATCCTATTCATCTCTGTAACCGCTGACTCTAAATTTCATCTCATGGTCTTCTCATGAATGCAAATAATCTTGCTTTTAATTTGACAAAGTGACATTATTAATTTCTAGTTGACATTGTGTGTAGCTTTGTATTTTATATGATGTGTCTTGTGTGTTTTTTGCTTTGTACTGTTTGTTATTGTGCTGTTTGTTATTGCTATGTTTTAATTGTGACCTGCCTAAGGGACTGCAGATGAAAATTAGCTTTAAGTTAACTCTGGTACAGTACATCAAATGGTAACATTTATGTTTAACACTGTACATGGTCCCAATAAATACATAAATAAATACATTTTTGGAAATATACTCATTAGCTTTCTTTCCTAGAGTGAGATAACAAGATTGATATCAACCTCAAATCTGATGTCTGTGCATTAAAGCAATAGTTTGACATTTTGGAAAATTCCCTTATGGTACAACTTTCTGATAAGTCACCCTTTATAAAGATTTATAAGCATTAATTAATGGCTTTATTAATGGTTCATACATAATTTACCAATAAACCATTAATAAGAAAAATGCTCTTCTGGAGGAAAATCCTCCTCGGCATTAAACTTTGCCTTTTTAGCTCTTTATTTCAGATGGAATAAAGAGTTAGAGAAATAAAAAGTTAGAACACTTACTTTTAGAAAAGACCTGCAGTGCATCTGAACAATTAATGCTTATAAAACCTTTAAAAATGGTGACTAATCAGAAAGCGGCACCTTGCTTCCTTGTCTAAAGTTTGATAAAAAGTTCAATGCCACTCTCCTTTCTGAGTGGTATTGATCTTCTCATCTAACTCCTAGCAAGAAAGTAAATAACCACATTTCCCAAAATCTTGAACAGGCCCTCACAGTATGGAGCTGGAGTCAGGAAGGCTTAGCTTAGCTTAGCATAAAGACAAGAGATACAGGGAAGCAGCTGCCCTGCTGCACATGTTCAAAAATACGTCTACCAAAGCCTCTAAAGCTCACTAATTAACAAGTTATTTGTTTAATCTGTTCACAAACAGAAGTGAAAACAACACAATTTGTGGTTTTAGGGGGAATTACACGGTGGAAGACAAGTGTGTACACAAGACAGTACACACAAGATTAATATTATCATCTCACTCTTCAAAAATCTGCCGGCACATCTGCCAATCTTCGTTTTTTGTTTTTTTAACATAAATACATAATATAAACAAATATTTATGATATGGATCTCTTTAATTTGATGTACTGAGCAGGCAACACTGTTTCTGTCTGTACTGCATTTCTGTATTGCAATTTTTTCTTAGGCATCAGCCTATGTTGACACAGATATCATTATCTGTGAATAGCTGAAATTGGCTGATAATATCAGCTATGCTAATGATGTATCAGTCAGGCTCTAGTCTGAATATTTGCATTACTGGTGCACTGTACACTTTACTGTTGGGTTCATTAGGTTCATTTATAACCTACATACACTCACAGGACAACTACAATGCACAAATTCAAAGCTTTATTAGCCAATCCACTCTGATTATTTTATCTATGAACAGATTCTTTGGCATGCCTATGTCATGACCAAGCACACATAGAAACTGCAGGGCTCAAACCTGCAAATGTAAGTAGAAGTCTTGTTGACAATGAGGACAGCCTGCCCTAGCCTTCTGCTGCTGCCTCAGGAGGCAACAATGAGCTGATAGCTGCACTCAGGACACTATTTGTTGTTTGTGACTCTCAATGGTCCCCAATACAGTTGATGATAACATCTTCCTCAGGGTCGGGCAGTTCTTCAGGTTAATTGTCTGACTACTACTGTCAGGGAGAAAACAAAACCCAAACAAGCAAGGTCCTTGTTGACATAAATCAATTGAATTGTGGAGGTTTGGTGAGAACAAATGACAAGAATCGAATGATTTGAATTTTAACTCTCGTCACTCATCTGAAGGTGCAATCTAGTGAGGAACAGTAATCTAACACAAGAGGGTCTTCTGTGGAGCGACATTGAATTGAGTCAATGTACAATAAGGCCTGAGACCAGAGAGTCTCCATGTCGAATCTCTGGGAATAAAACTAGATCTTAACTGTCAAGGTACCCTTGAGGAAGAAACTTGACTGTGAGCATCTGTGTAGGTGATGAAAAAAAAAGCGGTCACAGCCAGGACACAATCCAAAGCGGTGACCAGCTCCCGACTCGATCCTCCTCGCCGCTCCCAGAGTTTTGCATTTTCAAACGACATGTGTTCTGTATTCCCAGATCCCTTCTGCAGCTGCTCCTGTGGTCGGGCAAGTGCTTTGGGCTTTGGTTTATGTAATGACTGCAAAGCAACACACACATACAGTACGGCTGACTGACTTGCTGCATGGCCAACATTGTGGCAAGCCGAAACTGAATCATTACCAACACTTTCACTTATTAAATTGGCATGCAGCTGGATGCAAGATTTTATTTCATGGTTCGGTGCAAAGGGCTCAAGAGAGTAAGCACTGTGTTTGAAGGCCAGGATCCTGTCATGCCATTGGAAACATTCCTACAACAAAAAATCTTTTTTTTTTTTTTACAGAAATTACTACTACAAGCACATATACAGACTGACCACAAATCAGTTATGATCTCCTAATGAAGGCACCTTTTACATTCATTTTAAATTGATGGTTACTGCAATTTGTTTCCTCCCTCAGAGTAACCACCTGTCAGTAATCCGTCACATTAAGTTAAACCTGAGCATATCCAATTGCTGAAAGGTCTGTGTTGACTTTCTGTTCTGTCATGACAATAATGTTGACAGATAGAAAATCCCCCAGGCTGTGTGTTATGTGTACACTCGCTAGTGACCTTAAAATCAGTCCATGCAGCAGTCAAAGGTCAGCTGAGGGCATAGTGAGACTCTGCTTTCGATAACAGTTTACAAAAAAAAACAACAAAAAAAAACACAAAACCTGCATGAACATCGAGTCAGAGCCACATTCAGTTTCTGTCAAGATAAGGTGGTCATATATCCAGCAGCTATTCAATACAAAAACACAGAGCAAGAGCTCCACATAGTGGACAAAGACACCAGTGCCTTGATAATAAAAAGGAACAAAGTTTTAAAAGCAAAACCTTGAGAACACATATCAGCGTGTCCTTGACCTTGAGTGAAGAATATTTTATCACAGAGAAGAACAATAAAATCTTATAAACATTGCTTTTCTTAAGACTCTGCTGAATTCATCAAGACGACTTCACCAGAGTTTTTGGCTGATTCCCGTCAGCCTCTCAGCTTTGTTCTAGACTGTTTGAAGTCACAGTTTTATGTTTTCTTTGTGTTCTTGTCTCATGTCCACTCTCCGTTGATTACCTCTCCAGCAGAGTATTTAAGCATTTGGTCTGGAAAAAGGAAATATAACAAAGTTACATAAAGACCTACAATATGTACAAATACCATTAAGAGCGCCACTGTTGTCAGACTAGCTAAAGGCCTAAAATGGTACCACAAAGGCCAACTAAATCCTGTATTTGCATGCTGCTATTAGGACAGGTATAGATCTCACTATTTCCAATTTACAAATCCATATTTTCACAAACCATTGGATTCCTGTTTTATTTGTGATTTAACTAAGGTATTAAATTAATAGTTATTAAAAGTTCTTGGAAGATGAAGAGCCATGTGCCACTGATGGATCATTTGCTTAGGAATACAACTAATAAATCATCCAAAATCATGTCTTTAAAACAATTATTCCCAGCCAGTGTACCTTTGAAACTTTAGGAACGTTATTTTAAGAGCTCCTTAAACCGGAAACTATCAACTTCATAGGGGTCTTAAAGGTACCCTGTGGAGTTTCTGACCTCTGGTAGCACTATAGAGCAGTTTTTTATGAGTCCTCATTTTGTTGTGCACGCACACAAGGACGCACATTTATGATGTACAGCAGAGGCCCTCAAAGTGGGGTCTGGGGACCCCCAGGGGTCCTTGAGTGGGTTCCAGTATTTTCACTATAATTCCATCCATGAGTAACACAATGACAGAATGTATGACTATTTTGGTCATGGGTTTCATACACTTTCGGTGGTAAAAAATCTTATCAGATGGGGGTCCGTGGTCTAATTTATGTCAGTTTAGGAGTCCATGACATGAAAAAGTTTGAGAACCACTGATGTACAGGTGCCTGTAATGTGCGAAGAAACGCAGCAATGCGCCAGCAAAGACAGTGAAGAAGAAGACTACAAGCCTTTAAACATGGATGTAAACAACGCAGGATTTAAAATACTTAAAACTCAGCTTTGCAAAATGTTTTATGAAGAAGGAAACATGTTCAGTGCATCTGTTAGACACATACTGTAATGCGTTTCAGTGAGTAACACTCAATGTAAACACAACTTCAGTTTACAACAAAACTCTACAGAACACCTTTAAGAAGATATTAAGACTTAAAGAAGGGTAACTTTTGTTGTGCATTTACTTAATTAACAGTTCTCTCAGCCTACAGCTGTGGCCACAGCATTCATCGTATACCAAGTATGAAGTGAGAAATGTTTTGGTCAATGTCGTCTTTGAAAGTCTTTGCCTCTGTAATTACATGTAGTACACAGGATTGACAGAAGACGACGATATCACCAGATGTAATTTTATGTATAATTACCTGGACAAAGGATGCTTGTCAGTGATGCCTTCACCTCCATTAGCTGTGGGTTGTCCTGGGAGTCTTCTCTGACATGAAATCTTGTGAAGTGCAGTGCAGGCCACCAGTCTTTTCTTGCAGCCATCTTTCCAGAGACGATCTCCTTCCAGTCTTCTCTGTTTCAGTACACAAAATTACAGAATTGGCACCAGAAAAAAAAACAGCTGCCAGCAAAAAGTTAACCACCCTGAAACCACCAGCTCAGGGGTGATACAATATAGAGACCATTTCCATCAAAACAATTTATACATACTGTAACTGTAATTTCTTAACGATGTCCTTTAAACGCCTCCACACATCCAAGTTGGTCCTCCAGCAAGCGTAGTCAAGCATATCCAGAACGACTCCCAAAGCCTTCTGGATGTCACTTTTTTTCTCTGTAAACAAAAAAAAACACATATTGATAAAAGATATTATGGAATGGAGAGAAAGACACAGACAAACTCTAAAAAAAACATTAATTATTAATAAGCTAATTGATGCCAGTTATTAAAAAGAGAGAATATATTTGTACAAAAAAGTTGTCCTCTGGTAAAAAATGTTGTTACAATATCAAATCTGCTATTACCTGACTGAAGCAGAAGAGAGCTGTACTCCAACATCATCTCATGACTTGGGACTAATGTATGGAGGATCTATAGCATTAGGAAGTAAGTTTAAAGATGCATTAGTCACTGTATATATTTTGTGTGCTTAACTGTTAATCTAATAACAAAGTTTTAGTTCTAGCACTACACTTTACTTTTTAATACGCTTTTATACCTTCAATACTTTCATCAACTTCCTCTCTGAAGTATCATGCCTCTTTAAGTATTGGTACAGATAGACATGCGCGTTGGGGTTGGGGGGAAAAGTGTGGTCATATGCGTAGTCATTCAGGACTTTCAAAGCTTCCTCGTGATCCTCATAGAATTCCAGCATCTATCAAAAAAAAAAACAAAAGCTGTAAGTACAAGTTTCATTTGAACCAGGCCTGCAACTGAGCAACAGTTGAAAGTGTACAGCACATCTATTCTGTTTATATATTTTTTAATGAAAGCAGGCAGTTTGGGATGAGTGTTTACCTCAACGTAACTCAGTATGAAGGGATCCCAGATGCCTGGATTTTTCAAAATCTCCTTTAAATTCACTGAAGCCTGTCTGAAGTAGTTGTTCATGTCCTGGTTGTTGCCAGAGTCTGAATAATCTGAAACAGGTGGCAAACATCACATAATTAAAACAGTAACATAACCTCATCAGCTCTTCAGCTCCTTTTTTTCATATGAGCATTTACTGGGTCTAACCTGTAGGTGTCAGTGTGACATCACACAAGAGCTTGCAGGACACCAGTGTAACTGATACAACTAAATAATGGATGCTTTTGGGGTGTCATGATGTGTGTTGCCTTACCAGTGTTGGAGTGTGTATGCTTTTTGTCACACCAGATGATGTAATCCAGTAAACTTCTGTAGGCGTGGATCAGTTTAGTCCTCTGATACTGAGCTGCTGACTCTTTGCCGTGCCTCCAACTTTCAGCGACAGACAGCTCCCGCTTTGCATCATGGATCTGGCCGTGGAGCAGCAGGTGAAATGAATGTTCCAGACAGATCTGGAGATGCAAAGGCAACAGGTGTGAACAATGCTTCAGCAGTGAAGCAAATCAACATGAAAATTGCACTGTGAGCTCTGCTAGCTAACGTACCATGAGGTAATGTTTAACTCCTGAATGTTTCATTCTTTCATAGATGTTGTTGTAGTCTTCCATCTTTGAGTTGGGGTGGTGGTGGAGAATTTCAGTGGCGATTCTCCAAGTTATCTGGGATGAGAAATCCAAAGAGTGTTAATATCAAGGATGTGGAAATCAAAGTTGTGCAAGGTACTTAAAATGTTATGAAAATGTCTGCGATCTCTACAGATTTGTTTTGGCTGGATGACGATAAAATAATTAAGTTTTGGTTTTGGAAACAGGGGGTTTTGTGGCAAATTCTCTTTAACAACTTGAGAGAGGAGACACTGTTTTGTTCATGCTGTACTGTAGAATTATGTGAAATAATTGATGCTTTTTTGTGACTAGTACTGTTTCACTTTATATTTGGTGTATTATAAATCCATGTAGGCTGGACACGACACAAAAATACACAACAAAAGTAAACCTACCTCTTTATACTGCTGCTGTTTGCCTCTAGTTGTGTCTTCTAACATTTGGGGGTAACAAGCCATATATTCTGCTGCCTCTTGCCATCTGTGATGCAGCAGGGCTTCTCTGATCTGCTCCAGACAGATTCTCACACTCTGATGAAATCCAGTTTCCTTTGGCGTCTCTAAAATTGCAGGGTATGAAAAGGTATTATTTCATGACATGGACACATCTGTCATAAGCATTATTAACTATTATAGGACAACTCACCAACACAAACAGGATTAACCAAGGGGAGTTTTGACTTTTTTCCTTCTTTTGTAGAGTTGTCGTCTGAGGAATCATTGTCGTCATCATCCAACTCTTCAAGAGGAATTAGTTCTCTTTCCAGGTCATCCATGATCAGCACAGTAGTTAGACTTAAGTCAGGTATTTTTCTTCCTGCAGGTGGAAGTCCTACACTGAGCATTAAAAAGAGATAAAGTGATTAAAAGGAACATTGTGTCCAGCAGCTAACTGATTCACAAGACAACCAAGACTCAACAGAGTTAAAGCACTAATACACTTATGACATTTCTTTCTCACAGTAAAAATAATATTGCATTGGTAGACATTCTTAACATGCTCATATTAATCCCCTGAATAATGAAAGGTGTCGTTTGTGGTCTCAATTAACACTATGACCAGACTGGTTCCTCACGACAAGAAACAGAGTCAGAGTGGAGCTACCTGTCATATGATTTTAAGGTGGACTTGCAACACAGCTTGTCATTACCGATGGACAAACACACTCACAAACCAGGGGTCGTGCTGTTAAAGGATAAGTTCACAATTTTTCAAGTATGTCTTAAAACAACAGTCAGGTGTCTATATGAACACTGAAAGAGGTTTTCCTCACTGTAATCATTCCTCCTGTTCATACTGGTTATTAAAAGATCCCCTTCAAATGTGTTTTCAATGAAAGTGATGGAGGCCAAAATCCACAGTGTGTCCAAGTTCAAGTTTCTTTTATTACCACATGGATAGACTGCTGGAATTAATCTCAGTACAGATGGAATAGCTGTAACAACACATCAAATACAACACCAGTGCAAACATAAAGGACATAAGTCTGGTTTTACTTACTTCAATACATCTCCTATCTTTTACTATTTTATTTAAATATTATTACTTCATCTCTGTTTTATTTTTATCTGTGTTTTCCTTTTAATACCCTACCGTACATTTCTGGCATTCTTCACTTGAATACGCCTCTTTATTTTTTCTTTCTTCAATTTTATATTATCATTGTATTTGGCTATTCAGAATTTTTAAGTTTTTATCCCACCTCTGGTGTTTCCTCATTGCAAATTCATGAGATTTATGACAGTGTTTCCTCAGTTCCTGTTTTTATTGAGTTATTTATCTATAACATAGTCATTTATTGTTTGTGCTGGTGGGTGGGTGGGTTGGGGGGGGGGGGGTATAAACTGTGTTGTTTTTATTGTGTAAAGCACTTTGTGTTACATTGTATTTGTATGAAAAGTGCCATGCAAATAAAGTCTGATTGATTGATTGATTGATTGATAAGTGCAAAAGAAGAAACATACAGTAATCTACACAGTTACACATACCATACTATACAATTAGACCAACTTTTGTGTATTCATCAACTGTACGGCTTTGGGAAAGAAGCTCCAGTTAAGGCGTTCTTTCCTGCCTCCCATTGACCTGTACCTGAAACTGATGGTGAGCTGGGTGGAGAGGGTCATACATGATCTTGATAGCTTGTAAGATGGTATGTTGTGTATATAAAGAGTCCAGTGTGGGGAGTTTACAACCTATGATATTTGATGCTCTGGTTATAATATCATCCATTTTCTTTATTGTGTGCTTAGATGTATTTCCGTACCAGACAGTAATTGACAGTGACAGGATGCTCTGGATTATGACTGTGTAAAATTCCTAACACTGTGTTTTTTGAGTTGTCTCAGGAAGTAGCGTGTCTGTTGGGCTTTTTGCATTTGATGGTTAGTGTTGAGGTCCCATTTCAAGTTACTGCTGATGTGTGTGCCAAGAAACTTGAAGGAGTCAGTTATTGTAATTGGTTGGTTGTCGATGAGGATGGGTGCTTTTATTGATTGTTTTGCTCTGAAGTACACACAGTCATTTTGTGCAAAAAGGCATTTAGAAGTTTATCTGAAGCTTATAAGAGGCTTCAGCAGGCTGAGTTAGTTATATCAAGTGGATATCTGCCACATTTACAGTCTTTAGCGTCAATTCCTTCTTTGTGTGTCCTGAGACAGTGTTTCCCTGTTGAGCTGCGGTGGAAGTATAGTAACAAAAAGAGGGAAAAAGAGGCACTAAAAAGACTGTAACGTTGAAAGATATCTACTTGACTACTCATTTGGACGGCTGAAGCTTAATATTAGCTTCAGATAAACTTTTAAATACATTTTTTCACAGGAGGCTTGTGGATTTTGGCCCCCATCACTTATAATATCAGTACATTATGAAAGTATCTTCTAATGGTCAGTATGAACAGGAGGAATGATTATAGCAAGAAAAACCTATTTCAATGTTCATTTGAGTAGCTGACTATTGAAAAACTTTAAATAGCCTTTAGAAGTAATGCGGAACAACGAAAACACTGAAAAGTGTAGGCTAACTCAAAGCTTTTTAGGTTTTGCTTTAGGTTTTGATTAAACTTTACTAGCTACATATACAGTTATAGCTATTTATGTTGGATATTTGTAGTTAGAGGAGGCAAGCCCATTCCGTTATGAAACAAACTCAGTTCCTACCTGCCAAGAGGAAACAATTTACCGCGAACTCTTCGGGTGTTTTGATTCTTTTACAAACGTGCTGATGCTAAACTAAAAGCTAGCCTACCTCGGTGAGCTAACGTCCAACGTGCTGTGACTATTCACACGTCGAATCCCTGCTCTAGCCCTATTTCTGAAAACTGAATATAAACCTGTGCCTAGTACTGTCGGCAAATAACGTCCACATGTTGTAGTAAACTTTCCCCTGACGTGCTTCCAGTGTGCAGTTACAGTAGCTAAGGAAGTAGAGGAAAACGCTACAATGTTATTGGTTGCTGTAGCCGGAAAAGGCGGGACAAAGAGCTCTTCTTCGTGAGCTGTTATTTGTACCTTCTGTTTATGTTATTGTATTACAGAAATGTCACACATGTAAGTGATGCTTTCTAAAAATAAAGTGATAAAATACTCGGACTGTGTTACATCTCCTGCAGCAAAGGTCTTTTGGTCTTCTATCATGGGTGATTTACAGTGGGAAAACTGAATTCAAAATAGATACAGCAAGTTTCTTTCAGTATTTTACACCGAATATACCTTGTAAAAGAAGTGTTGGAAGGATTAAGGCTAAATATAGACTATGTCTGTGTTTTTTTGCAACTCAGATAGGGAAATAATATTTCATTTTTTCACTGTGCCCATTAAAATTTATTTTGGTTAGATATCCAAACTTTATAAATAGGAAAAAGGGTACTGATGCACAGATTGGTGCATTTGATGTGGTGTTATGTGTTGTGTGGGTTGGATAGAAATATCAACCTATAATTCAGCTGCTGATCATTCCTGGTAAATTCCACATCCATAAATCTAAATGGTCTGGCTCCAAACCTGCTTTCATCAGTTTATTGTTGAACTCAAGCAGTATAGCACCTTAATCGAAGATGTGAAGAACAACAAAGCTAAGAAGACTTCCAATATTTTAAAGGAAGTATTTTTTATTTGAACTCTAAATTAAAAAAATTACAATAAATGGACTTGGACTGCTCTTGCTTTTTATTTTTTTTATTGTTGTTTACTGTATCACAATTTTTTTAAATTTTTTTTTTTTTGGGGGGGGGGGGGGGGGGGGGGGGTGGGGGTGGTCCTTGTGCTGTTTATTTTAATAAGGATATGGGGATTTGAGCTACAGGTAGGGTTCATAAATCAATCTGTATAGCACTTTTCATACAGGTTAGTGCAATTCAGAGTGCTTCAGACAGATAAATGTAGACAGTAAACATTTAAAACAAAGCACTAAAGCACACAAGAAATAAAATTATGAAAATGTATTAAAATAAAATAGATTTAAAAACTATGCTAATAATAAAATAGAGTGAAATAAAAAGTAGATTAAAAAAACTAGATAATATATATAAAAAGTAAAGACAAATAAAATCAATGAGTGGAAAAAAAAATTACAACATGAATATAACAAAATAAGTAAACAAAATTTAGTAAATAATGTCTATAAATCAAAAGCTAGGCTAAAGAGGTTTTAAGTTTATGTTTAAAGATACCAACACTTTCAGCTGTTCTCAGATCTTCAGGCATTGTTCACTGATTGAAACAGAATTGTTGTGATATTGCTTCAAATTTTTGGACTGACAGCAATTGATCAATTTTTCAATATTAAATCACAGTTTTGTTATGTTTTTCTGTTTGCAACATGGTTGCACAATACTAAACTGTATACTTGTTTACAGAGGGCTCTAGAGAGGATTAAACACATTTCCATACACCAGTCAGACACATCTATGTGAGTATTCAAATATTTATAAGGAAGACTGAGTTTTAAATCTCTTTAATCTTTCTGTGCAATAATGTTTGATGCCCTAATGCATTATTCCAGAGGAGACTGCACATACAAGATGATGAGGCTTATTTCTTGTGCAGTTTCTCTCTTATCACTGCAGCTACTTCAGTTTGCAGTGGTAGAAGAGGTACTCAGATCCTTTACTGAAACCTTTCCTGCATGAAAAATCCTACTTACTTAAGTACCTAAGTATTAGCAGCAAAATGTAATTAAAGTATTGCTAGTTTATTCCAGTGGTCCCCAAGCTATGGGTCCAGCCCCTCCAAAGGGTAATCTTTGATTTTTGGTGAAATATTGGCTCATTTGAACATTTTTTAAATGAAACCATGTGAGAAGTTCAGAGGGAAAAATCGCTATTTGATGGAGCTGTTAACAACTCACTGCTTTTTGTAAGACGTCAAACGCCAAAAAGGTTGGAAACCACTGGTTTCATCTTTAACAATGTTTTGTATTTTAAAAGCTTGTTATATTATCCATTGTGTCAAATCTTCATCTGAAAAGTAACTAAAGCTGTCAAATAAATGTAGTGGAGTAGAAAGTACAATATTTCTCTCTGAAATGTAGCGGAGAGGAAGTATAAAGTAGCATCAAATGGAAATACTCAAGTAAAGTACAAGTACCTCAAAATTGTACTTAAGAGTAACTGAGTAAATATTTACTTTCCACCTCTGCCTGTGTTTTTGTCACAGATGGTCACTTAAAGCAGCCATATCCCGTCTGTATCTGTGAAAAGCTATCTGAGCCTCCACCCAGCCGGATCTGATGTGCTGACGTGTCGGCTCCTTCAGCCCAGTGCTCATGCTCCAGCAGCAGGATCAAGCCAGGCAACAAAACTGCCAGCATGGCAGCAAAACACTTTTACCGAAATGGCTTTTTATTACTTTTATTTAATTTTATTTCAACTGCAGCCTTGGAAAAGCGGTTCTCCGACTTTAAAAGATGCGCCGATGAGGAGTGCAGCAGTAAGTTTGTAGGCTTGTTGTAAATACGAGCTCATCAGGACTGCAAGGATGCTTCTTCCCTACATCACATACAGCTAGCCATAAATTGCGCCTTATCTTTTGACCTGTCGCCAATCGATATTTGCAGCCCAGATAACCACTTGCAGTTGTTCTGATGGTGTTTAGGTTGTGCTGTAGGTTAATGTTAACACCGGTCATGAGCTTGGGGGAGAGGGGGGGGTTATCCGTTCATACGCAGCCTGTGTTGGCCGGTTGCCTGGCAGCTCCGGGCCTCTCTGGGCGAGTAGTGGAAGCTAATGTTAGCAGCTAATTAGCCACCGGCCGGTCAGCTTGGGAAAAAGCTCTGCCAATGTTAGTACCTGGACAAACAATAGGTAACATGAGCTAGCACAAGCACAAGCCTCGATAGCCCTATTGTTGAGCCACATTAGTATTGACTCTGGCTGTTTACTACTTTTTTCTTATAGCTGGCGTTACTCGATACACTTTAGCTAAACATTTCTCAAGATTACTAGCTTAGAAAACTATAAACTATAGAAAACTAATGCGACGAACTGATAATGAGAGTTTCAGGGCATGTCAATTCACGTTGTCTGCTCAGTTTGCATTACTAGATTTGAACAAACCTATGTCAAGTCTTAGGGAGCTGTTGTAGTTTATGTTATTGACAAAATATGTGACCAAAGCCAACCAAACAGGCTGGTGCAGGTGATAAGAAGTTATTACAACGACGACATAAAATCTCAAAAAAAGACTAAGTCGCAGCAGTAACACAAGTCAGTGAGAAAAGTAAGACTGGAGACAGAAGTAGAATAGTTTCTTTGCTTTTAATTTTCTTGCTAATGGTGAAAAAAAAAAGTAAAATATTTTAACCAAGACTAAAACCATGAGTTTTTGGGTTTAGTCTTGGCATTTCATGCAAGACAATGCAGATACAGTTTTTCACTCTTGTCTTGTTTGCCATCTTTAGTTGCATCAGTTTTGTATGTTGAAATTGCATGTTTTGTAACCCTCGGAAATGATGAATATTTTTTTTGTCCGCAATGCTTAAAAAAATCTTATTAATAGCAAACAGACGTTGCTGCTAGTTTGCCTTCTGCATTCTTGAAATGAGCATTACATGCGAACTAGCAAAATGAATACAGTTTACCTTCTTGTAACAATTCTTCACATTTGCTTTCACAGTGCTCTTATGTCGGGGAAAAGCAGTGACAGATTTCTCAGGACCGGACTGTCGGTTCTTGTCATTCAAGAAATCAGAAACTGTCTATGTATACTACAAATTGTCAGGCAGAAGGACTGACATGTGGGCTGGAAGTGTAAGTATCCTTGGGTTAATATTTAATCTGTACTGGATCTAAGGTGCCCTGTGTAGGTATAATCATCTATATGTTTTCTTCGTTTATTTGTCAATAGGTTGGAAGTCAATTTGGCTATTTCCCAAAGGACCTTCTTGCAATCAACCATGTTTATACCGACAAAGAACATGAAGTTCCAGCAGAGGTATGAAAATTAGTTGCTGATCACCTGTGATACAGTATTTCTTTATCCCCCGGTGTCTATGTACCAGTTGAGACATGTATATTTTTGTGAATTTTTTTTCTTTTTGTGTCTTCTTTTCAGGAAACAGATTTTGTCTGTTTTGACACTGGATACGATAGGTTTGACAATTATGACGTAGATTCACTGTTGGGTGCCATGGCAGAGGAGAATGACAGTGAAAATAATGGAACATCTGACCAAATCGAAGAAGCAGAAGGCACTCAAAATGAAACAAAGCCATCAGAAGAAGAAGAGGCAACTGACAGTGAAAAACTAATCGAGCCTTATGATGACTCTGAGGATCTTGACGCGGTCCCAGGCGATCAAAGTGCCTCTTTGCCTCAACCTGATTTGGAAGATGAATCGCCTTCTACAAAAGAAGTAGAGCCTGATGCAGCATCTACACTTGATGGTACTGAGAGAGCTACAGAAGACAAAGAGAAAACCAAAGATACACCCACAAAACAGGAGGTGGAATCTCTGCCCAAAGATGATTTCATTTCAGAAAACGAACCAGTGTCGATTTCTGAAGGTGTGCAAATCCCTGAGTTAAAAACGACCTTCGGAACAACTTTTGATGCCGTCACCACTGATGCGGAAACCACCACGAAAATCACCCCGTATGAGGAAGAGGAGAAAAGTGAAAAATTGGAAGATCATCCTGAAGATGACACTGATCCTAAAACAGAAACTCCATTGCTGCCTTTCTATGAACAAGCAGGTGACACTCCAGAATCCGATTCCCTTGAAAATCAGGAAATTCCTCCCATGACACAAGACAATGAACCAAAAACTGAGGAGGAGAAGAACATGTGGACAACACTTGGAGATGCAGTTTTTTCAGTCGTGACTGGGGGGGAGAGGACAGCAGAAAGTTTGAGTTCAGAGGAAGACGAAGATGACGAGGATGAGGAGGAAGCTGCTTCAAAAACCTCTCTGAGTTTTGAGGAAGCAAAGAAAGATATAGAACCACTAACACCAGAGTCACCAAAAGAGCCAGAAAAAATAGATCCAGATTTTGAAGATTCTCCTAATTCAATGTCCGTGCATACAGATAGTAAAGAAACACTCAGCGATTCTGAGAAACTGTTGTTTGAGCATGATGATGATCATGATGAAGTGGCAGTCAAACACAAGGAACCTCAGGATGAAACATTGAAACCTACTGATGAGCCGATACACAATCAAACAGAAGCGAGTACAGTTTTAATTGATCCAGTATCACAGGATGACCCTCATACTCAAAAATCAGATATTAAAACAACAGATGAACCCATTGAGGATAAATATGAAGAGGAGGAAGAAGTGACCGAAGAGGTCAGTGATGAAAATGAAAATATACAGGACAGTAACATTACAATGGGGTATAGAGAGGATTTAGATGAGACATTAGACGAGACATTAGACGAAAACAAAACAGCAACCGATCAAGATTTAGCCAGTACGGAAACTGAAACACGTCAGGATCTGTCTATTGAGGAGAGGCACTTAAAGGATTCAGATCTTAGAGATGACGACGAGAAGAAAGCAGATGACAAACTACTCGATCAATATCGTGACCGTTCCATTACAGATTTAGAAAGTAATAACAGTCAACCAGAATTATCTGTCAAACCACAGATTGATGAGGAAGTACTTACAGAGGAGAAGGAAGATGAGAAATACACCGAGCTAGATGAGGACAGGTATGAAGAAAAAGAAGAATTACTTGAGGATGAAAATGCGCTTTCTTTTTCACAATCGGATGACACTAAGAAACCCTCACCAGAAACAACTCAGCCCACCATGTCGACACCAGAGCCGGAATACAGCGATAGCATAATGAGACTGATTCTGCTGCGAGACCACTTCACAGAGGAGAAAATGGAGCGCTTCCAGAAGATCCTGGGTCTCAAGAATCTCTTCAAAGTGGAGGCCATGTTCACCGAGCTGGACGCAGAGTTGCGGGCTACTCGTCTCTCACAACCGGGCACTACGCAAGACATCGAAAATGCACTTGAGAGTATCCTGGAAGCCTCAGAGAATGCTATCCTGGACGAGATTGAGAAGATGCTGGATAACCAGGGCGCAAAACACAATGATGAGAACCAAATGAACACAAGTAGTTTGGACGAGGAAACTGAGATATTGGACGACTTCCAGGAGCTGGCATTCAACCTTCGACAGAAGTATTCAACAGCAAGTGATAGCACGCCTATGGCAGTAGAGAAAGCACCAGATAAAGACCAAGGTAGGTTTGTTTTTTATATTCCAAATTTGCATTGGGGGGCGCTATCTCTTAAAAAAGTGGGTTGGAAAATGATTGATTCTGATGTTTTTTGTAGAGATAGAGACTGATTCATTGCAAATATTTTTTTAACCACTGATATGGGTCTTTCACAGACAGGTACTGTATATTGCATCAGCTTATGATTGACTGATAAAATGAGTGCAGAATTTGATACTGGGGCAAGGCAGATATGCAGCAGACCAGTATCTTGTTACCAGACATATCCAGATTGTGTCTTCATCCAATTGAAAGGGGTTGCAGTTCACACCTGGCAGCAGAACACGTCTCCAGTGATCAGATGTGATGTTTAACTCTCCCTGCCAACAATGAATTGCAGCCACTGCTAAAATGTCCACATTAATACTAGGCTGTGCTGCTGGAAAATAGATATAAATATACATAAATATTGTCCTAGTAGGTTGGCGTAATCAATGCAGCTGTACTCAACTGTGTTTACATTTTTTTCAGGCTTTGTGTATGCTGCAAAATTGAATAAGTGGAGTCTCAGTTTGGTAGTTAGTATATTGCTTGAGCTGTTTGATCCTGCTGTATCCATAGTATACTTTGGCTGATATCCCACATGCAATTAGTACAAAATGTGAACAGGGCCTAATTTACACATTGAATGGCCACTCTTTTTCTTCAAAGTCTGTAATATCCAAATAGAAAATCTTTATTTGCAGATATCTTTAGGGATGCATGGATCCAATACGCCAGTTCCATATTGGGGCGATACTGACCGTTAATGTTGTTATAAAATGCTGTGTTTCTGCTATTATTTACATCAGTTATAAGTGAGTTGGGCAGCCAATACCTGAGCTTAAAGAAAGCTTGGGTATTAGATCAGGAATCTGTATCAGCAGGATACCCTGAGTATTGGAATCAGTATCAGGAGTGATAACGTTGGATTGGTGCATCCGTAGATGTCATGTAGTGTGACACCTAATTACAGATTACACATTTAAAGTAGTTTGGCTCCAGTTGATGATTGTACAGGCCTTAACACTGCTGACCTCCTACTTAGCAAATAGCGCTCTCTTGACAGAGTGATAGACCACACCTGCCGTCACTAGATCAGTTATGCTTGAATGTAAACCAGTACACACCTCACAAAGGGAATTCTCCTACAAGGAATAAATTCCTCTCTACCTAGAAATATTTAAATATATACCTGAGAAATCACTCCCAAGAGTAAAGTCTTATTGCTTTTGTGTTTTTCGATCATTTCATTGTAGATGAACATGAATTGAATGTCAATGAAGACATGTCCCACACAGTCGAAGAGGAAAAATCTGTCATCCCTGAGGCGGAAAGTGATGACAACCTCACAGTAACAGATCTTGAGGAAAAGCCAGCTGAGGTTGAAGAGGAGCAGATCCGTTTGGATGAAGTGCACACTGGATCGGATGTCAGTGTGGAGGAGGATGGTGGACACTTCAATAAAAACAAAGACAATCAGCCAAGCTTCAGTGCCTCAGACGAAATGCAAAAGGTTCCTCAAGCCACTCTGGAAAATCCTTTAGACATGGGCCTTGGTGTCGCAGTGGAGCGCTCACCCTCAGGTTGGTAATCTAGCAGCATGAATGATCAATCAAGTTTTCTATGTCCAAGTGATCATTTGTGTCTGTAAAATGTCATTTCCTTAGCATTTTAACAATGTTCTTTAACCTAGAAGCAAGAGCTTCTCTATTAGCTTCCATTGTGCAAGTCTTTATCATTAGACAATTGTGTTTTTGCCAAGCCCTCCCCTTAAATTTGACATATTTATACAGAAATCCTCACGATTTGTGGCATGACGGGAATATAAAAACCTGTTTTGAGGACACTGTATTTGTATTATGAAAAAATATAGCATATTTTGATTTAAAAGTTAATTCTTGGGGTTCAGCAGATTAGTCAGTTACAAGTGAGGATGCTCAAGGTTTTTCTTGTGTTGAAATTAAAAAGTAGTCTGGGTTGGTTGGTTTATAGTTTGGGGTTTTTCATATCCACAGATTAATTCAGCTGTTTCTGATGCATGAACAAACTGGATTGCAGTGCAAACCTCGGTGTAATAGGCTAAATTTTGTTCCTCCAGAATCTTTGGACTCCATGGAACCAGGTTCTGAATTTCATGAAGAAGAAGAAGTGGGATTATTCTCAACTGGAATGGTTTACATGGGCTGCATCATTTCAATGATCAAGACTAAGGTTACAGAGTGGACCATTGTGGTAAGTCTAAGAATTCTAAGATACTGTATACACTAGTTTAATCAGTGACACATTTCAATCCATAAAATCAAAAATATAAAAAATGATGATACATTTTTCGAACATTGACTCTCCTGATATAAGACTTTAACCATCAGCATATCAGTGGTTCTTAACCACCAGGCTGTGGACAGCTACTGGGCCACAGAACATATGTTGCCAGGCCATGAGGAGACAATATGATTCAGCAAAAAAAAGCAGAATGATTGTATATCTTCTTCAAGCTATGTCTGCAATAATTACCTTACGGTTGAATCTGTCTCTGCTGCATCTTCCCCCATCACTCCCTGTCATTTCCACAACAATATGATATTGATTTTGAAGTAAAGTAGATCGACATTTTTCCACATCATAAGTCTGTCACCACCTACTCAATCTGCGTGTGCTGTGTTTCTATTGTTGTTGGAACTAACTGAGGAGAGAACAAACAAAAATAGTCTAGGGTTAGGGTTTGGGATAGGCTGTCCACAATGAATGGAAGTCAGTGCACTGTCCTAACAAAGATAGCTGCGCAAAATTGTGTGTGTGTGTGAGTGAGAGAGAGAGAATATTACCAATAGAAAAAGTTTGGGAAATTCTGGTGTATACTGACAACCTACAAGCCTCACTGCACCGGCCTCAGATATGCTTCTGGTAACAGCACACGTCACACAGGCCTGTCCTATTGCTCATATTACAGCAATTTGAACACATGAACCCTCCTGCACTCACACGTCGTCAGCACGCAGATACAGGTCGTGTATTGGGTACTCAATAACAGAGAAACCTCGAATTACCGATTTCACCTGAACATCTCACGGCCCTCCCCCAGTGTTGTTGGCTGTCGAGCTGTAGGCTGAAGTTCAACACAGCCGGTGCTGAGCTGGCTGTTAGCACGACAACTGGGCTTTATTTTGGCATGGAAAAGCAGATAGTCAAGTCGTATGATAACATTACGTTTAATACGGCCAAAATCTTTATTTTTTGTACTAACAGTTGGTATCCATAGTGAACCTCCAGCTCTGTTTTCTGACAGTGAACCGGATTTGACGACTCATCCGTAACGTTAAATCACCGTTAGCTAACCTAAACTGTCGCCGCCAAGTCCAATTTACAGCCTTTCTCGACTGTCTAACGTTGTCAGTGTTTGTATCGAAGTGTTTTTATTTTTCAGATGCGTAGGCTTTTAAAGCTAACTGCTAGCATATCGGCGCGGTTTACTTTGAAGACAGCTAACGTAGCAAGCTAACATCTGTCAAACTAGCACACTGTGGCTAGTTCCGCTCTTGTTTTTAATCCAGTGTTAAAACACAGGCATGGAGGGGGATACAATAACCCGACCTGTAACCGAACCGGAGCATGTATACATGTTTTTTCTAAAGGAGCTCCAACATGTAAGTGAAAACTTGACTCAGTGTGACCCTTGTGTCAAGTGTTTATTATGCTATCATGGCCTGCTGACGTGTTAATGAGCATATTAAGCATATGGCTGATGCTTATTGACCTCAGCTCCTCCTGAATTTTACCCATCAAACTTGTGTTTGGCACCACATGCAAATAATCTTGGCTCTTTGTTGTGACTTGTTTTTGCTGTGGACAATACAGATTGGATTTCTTAAACATGGCATGTTGCAGTTCTGCGTTTGTGCAGCGCTGTAAATTAAAAGTAGTACTTTAATTAAAAGTAGTACTTTTAATTTACAGCCGGCTGGAGAAGAAGAAGAGAACATAATGCAGTATTAGCGTTAAGCCTTTCAGGCGATGTGATTTTATTGTTAATTTGAATGTAATCCCTACTTTTCATTAGAGCTGTAGAGTGTTCGTTTGTTCTGTCTGGATTGCCACATGTTCAGTTCAAAGGTTTCTTTGCAGTTGCACGATATGCAGAGCTCCATTTGGTGTGACCACACTTGCATAAAAACCTGGTGCATTTACCTTACTGATACAATGTACGACTACCTCTGCCTTTTTGCAGCAACCAACCATTGTTTAATCATTAATTGAACAGTGAAATAAAGTCTGCCTGGCTTGTAAATCTTGCTTGTCCGTTTCCTGTAGCAGCATTTTAATACTGCCATTGGTGCACTATGTAGGAAGTCCTTATTGGTATCAAAATGCATGGTTAGTACAGGTTGGAAGAGGTGTGTTGGGCAGTGCAACTTTTCTTTGTGTTTTTTGGTGATAAACTGAGGTTTCAACACCTGTAGTAAAGACTCTGCTTTGTACTTAAGTATTTGATTGTATCACTGTATGCTAATGCTCTGATATCTTGATGACTTTTCTACTGATCACTTATCACTGAAACTTATTTTGTGCTCATCAGATTTTGGTTAATGAATATACAGGGTGTAAATATTGCAAGTTTTTTTAGGCTTGATCTACTGTGGGTTTACTGCAGTCTCACTGTGTTTTAAAAATCTGTACTTGCCTTCTCTCTCTGGTCTTTTCATAGTATTATTCACATTCAAACCATGGTACCAAGGGTATTACCAAGGGTATTTTTCCTCCTGTCATAGGATTCCTATTTTCAAGAAGCATATTTAACCAGCCAGCTTCTTCCATTCCTCCTGATCATATCCCTAAACAGCATTTTTGTGTTTATGTGTCTTCAGATGATTTCACTACTGCCAGAAGAGTGGAGGCCAGGGGAAACCTTGTTTGGCTGTCCTTGGCAAGCTGTTGTCATCACTGCTTTGGTTGGAGTAATGACCTTCACCCTCTTCTTCTGGAGGACTGTGTTAGCAGTAAGTCTGATGATATTGCTGCTCTCATCTCAGATCAAATGATGTGCCAGAACTCACCAACATTGGAGGAAATGTTTATTTGCTTGATTTGAAAATATAAAGAAAACATCACATGAATTGTATTTGTACTAGCTTAGATTGTATAGATTAGGTTGTATTAGTTTTTGATCCTGAAGACTCACACTGCTACCCATGGACTGAGATAAACATACTTAATTACAATCTTTTCCTCAACTGCATCACTGTTAGACAAAATATTTATGTATGATTCCTGACATGATAAAGCTGCATTACTGTATGAACATGGTGATCGTGCTGCGTCAGTTAACCTGTGTTGATTAGACATGAAACTGATGTTTCCTTATTGCCTCTCTAAACTTTTCAGGTAAAGAAGAGAGAATACCTTGGTAAGTTTTCACTTATTTTGTCATATTACACATATATGACAAACTCATGCTGTGTAAAACCTCACTAATTTTTTGTTGTATTTTTCTATCAAGTGGATGAAAAAAAGCTCATAGAGCAAATCCAAGCACTCAAAAAAGAGAAGAATGATGCTCTCACCAAAATGTCTGAACTTGAGAAACAGGTAAGAATTAATGATCTTCCATAAACATCAGTGAGATACTGAATTAAAAGTCTGTTTTTATTTCTGCAACTTTCTCAATTGTTTTTCTTTTCTTTTAAGACTGAAAAACTGAGGGAAAATCAAAAACAGTCAGCACAAACAGTGAGTTCTACAAAGAAAAAGATACAAAACCTCGAGGTAAGATCTAGGATTTTTTAAATATTTATTTATGTATTTTTACATGCTGTGAATGTTTTATGCCTACTCAAATCTAAATGACTATAGGTTTTGTGTGTTGTTAGTACAGTAAGTAAAATTAATTCCTATTTGTTTTGCAGAGTAAAGTTTTGGAAGCAGAAACGAGGAATGAACAGATGGCTGAAGAAAAGAACACATACGCAAAACTGCTCAAAGAAGAGCGGGAAAACGCTCAACAAAATGAAACTCGGGTAATTTTTTAAAGTGTTTTTTCCTTCATGTAATTCCTTCAACTGTCTTCTCAGACTCATGATGACACGTAACGGTTTCTTTAACAGATTGACAAATTGGAGAAGTCAAACGAGAAGCTGCAGCTTAGCAGGAAAAAGATTCAGGAAACACTCTCTAAGGTACAAACACTTGCACAATCTTTTGAACGTTGCAAGACTCTGCGGGCTTCGTTAAATGAAGCTTTTGGGTTCATTGTATCTAATAAACTGTATGTATTTGCTGTAGACTACTGTTCTCCTGGATGAGGCCAAGATTCGTGAAGATGCACGAAATGTTCAGCACAAATGTCTTGAGAAAGACTACGCAACACTGAAAGAAGAAAATAAAACAGTAAGACAATATGTAGACTTGTTGGATATTTTGTCACTGAAGCTTGTTAAGACGTGTGATTTCTTTGAATAATTTTGTATTTCCTAACATTTAATCAGAAACAGAGTGTTTTTCTGAGGCATTCCTCTGACCTTGCCTATTTTTACAGCTTAAGTCCACTATTAAGACCTGGGAAGACAAACACAAGGAGCTCAGTGAACAGATTAAAGTCTATCAAAAGTCTCAGAAAGAGCTGGAAGACTCTGTGGTGCTTAAAGATCACAACGTGGAGGTCAGTCTTTTCTTATATTTGTGTCATGATTTTTGTTATTTATCAGCAGGTGTTTAAAAAAAAAAAGCCTGGCATCAAATGATTGACTGACCACATACGATAATGTCTTCTGGCAGGTGCTGTCGGAACTGCTGGCAGACTTAGACGCCTGTGATTTACAGAAAGGTGACACCAAAGTTAACGGTGAAGTAGCACCTGGTAAGTCCAACTCTGTCTCTAATTTAGTCAAAACAGTAATAGAGTTTTTGTGTGGATGGGTTGAGCAGATGAATTATTGTGAATAAATTCTGATTTTATTAGACAATTCATTGTATTTGTCATTTTTATTGGGTTTTTTTAAAGCTGTATTTAACAAACTAAAATACAAAAACTCAAACATCTGACATTGAAAATACATTTTCAAAAACAAAAATACAATAAGGGGAAACTGCTGATATATAAATGACAGAAAAACAATAAACAAAACAAGGTGCTGCTGCAGAGACTTCATGTAATGCTTGGCAGTGGTTTTTCCGTGTGATTCAAACATTCTTGGTCTTGTTTTACAGATAATTGATTTAAATGTATCTTTGTAATAAGATCATTCAAACAAAAAACCTTTTGATTTGGAAATTTTGGATTTATATATGAGAAATTTGTCTAATATAACTGAATTAATCATATCTTTTGGAAAGGCAAAATCAAAACAAGCAACAATATCTGTTTTTCTTAGCTGTATAATGTAACCTCAAGTTATCCCTCAGACATGCAGCGGTGCCAGAAACTGCAGTCAGTATAAAGTTGTGTTGAGCCTTTATTTTACAATAAAAAGTGTTCAATGGTCTTTTACAGATAAGAAGACCGCCATAAAGAACAGGATCAAACAGATGATGGATGTTTCCCGGGTAAGATGGCAAGATAATGAGTAAAGCTCACTATGATAATGCCTGGGAGACAAATTTGTGCCTCTAGCAGTGTATAGTTCTCAAAAGTTTTGTCATTTTACGTTTTTCCTCCCAGGTCCAGACCACTCTCACCGTAGTTGAAGAAGAGCGAGATCGCTTCATGACAAAACTGCTGAACGAAGAAAAGAGTAGAAAGGCACTAGAAGGTACGTTGGTCATGAACAAATAAGATTTGTTGCAAAATGGTGTAATTCATGTGTCATAGAATTATATTGAATATCATGATTTGCTACAGAACAACACCAGGAGCTGGAACATGCAATTGCAACCATGAAAAGCGAGAAGAGCCATCTTGAAAACCAGTTCAAGATCCTCCAGCAGAAAAATGAAATCATGTTTGAAATGTACCAACAAAAGGAAAATGCTCTGCAGCAGTAAGTGAAGCCTCCAGCAGTTATTCATCACTTTCTGTTTTTAGCTGTTGTTGGTCACTAAAGGAAATGTTGCTACAGTCTCCCAGCATGTCCGACAGTATCGGAAGTATTTTCTATAGTTATAAGCTTTACTGGCTGTCATTTCACCGTAATGACGCTGTGAGGAATAAGCTGTACTGTTAAAGCATAATCCAGGCGAATATTTAATGGAAAAGATGTGTATGAACTCTGTGCTGCCGTTATTGATAGGAGCGTGTTTCTGTGGTTTCACAGGAGATTAACCAAGGAGGAGCTGGAGCGTCGGAGCAAAGAGAGCATGTTGTCGGAGGTGGGAGGAAAAGCCGTTGAGGCCGAGGAGCAGGTGAAAGTCTTGAGGCAACGCATTAATGAAATGGAGGAGCAAATGAAGAAGACTGAGGAAGTCTACAAGGAACAGGTAGACTCTTGTTAAGCTTGATATTTTTTTAATGAGCAAACAGAGAAATCTTAACTGATCCCTGACTGAATTTCTTCTTTCTCTTAGATTAAAGAACAGGAAAACAAAACTCACTCAAACTGGGTATGTTGCACTAAGTGTCAGCATTTATTTATAAATGTATGCCGCTGGTATTATAAGCCGAGACATTAAGATATTAATGCTACATTTTTGTCTCCAGGTGAACGCTCGTAATGCAGAGCGAGCTCTCAATCAAGAGAAGCTTGAAACAATAAAGCTCCGTGAAAAGTAAGTGATTTCAGAATTACTAAAAATAGTTGAAGTGTTTTGGGGTTTTGTTGTTTCAAATCAGCTGAAAATGAGATTTAACTAAAAATGTAACTTCCTAAGGCCAGAGTGAAAATGATTAGCTGAATTATCACCAGAAAGCTAATTGGGAACCATTGTTTTAGCGAGTATACCAAACATTTACTGTTAACAACCCCTCAAATGTGAGGATTTGCTGTTTTCTCTGTTGTATATTGTTTGTAAACTGAATTACTTTTGGTTTTTGACTATTGGAGCTGTTTAATAATCTCACCTTGTGTTGTAGAAAATTGTTCAGGGCATGTTTCACTATTTTCTAACATGTCAGAATGACAAATTGAGAAAATTCTCAGCAGATTAATCACAGAAAATCGTTCTTTGCATCTGTCCATGAGTTGTTGGTTTTTCTCCCCCCCTTCACAGACTGGCTGTTCTAACCTCCCAACTGAATGAGCGCCGCGCTCCTCTCTTCAGACCGAACTCTGGACAACCTGCAGGTCCTCGCCAAGGTCAGTAGACCACACACCTTCTCTGCTGTTTATTTGGACAGTTCTCGTCGCACTTTGAGCAGACAAGGCTGTTTTCCAATAAAATCCTGCACTTCTTTTTTTTTCTTTCATTTTGTTTTTGTTAAATGACATTGAGCAGATAAATGTTGTCTCATGTTGAGGTTTCTCTTTTTGATGTGTACTTGACTTTCTCAGAGGAGAGCCAGGACTGAGGACCTCTCTATTGCACAGATTGTCGTGTTTCTTTTTTCTTTTTTTTTTAAATGACTGATGTGATCATAACAGGTGATTCATATGGGCCCTCTCCTGTGAGTGGGGGAGCCCCATCCCCTCCATTAATGATAGAGGGTCCCAGGCGCCCACCCTCTGCCCCAGTGGGGCGAAGAATTGACCCGTATGGTGAGTCAGTGGATTACTTCACCTACTTTGGGTCTCACCTCGTCATCCCTCCTTTACAACCCCGTGTCGCTCCTCCCGCTCTCCAGACTTTTATTCTTTTCAGCTGTTTCATCTTGAGTTCTTCCTTTTTATTTCTTCCTTCCTGCATTTCCTCGGTACCTCTGCCTTCAACTCTCTTTTTTTCCTGCTCTTGTTTTGTTGCGTTTAGTTGAATCATTTAGAAATGTTCTTTTCTGAAAGGATTTCTTTTGTGTTGCTGTGGAAACGTGCTTCACCATTTGTGACTTTAAAGGTCCTGAAAACATGTTTTCTCAGTCGGCTTCTTACTATGAGAGACAGTCCTACATCTAAAAAGTTCTGATGAAGCAGATGAGCTGAATCTTAAAGTGGAAACTCTTAATTAATAATATTGAAGGATGTTTTTTCCAAACTTTCTTTGATTTTTGGCTGTGAAATTGTGAATTTTAACAGAATTTAATTTGAAACCAAGTTTTCAGGGCCTTTTAAAGTAATCCAGAATTCTACCTTCATCTGACTGCTGTCCTCCTGGATTAGCAGTCACTTGTCTTTGCCCTTGTAATACTCGGGTTGCTCTTCCTTTGTTTCTTCCACCTGTTATCTTCTCAGGAAAAGTGCTACAGGGAGTGATTTTATCATTCATTTATTAATTCAGCCTTGTTTTCTTCTCCCTTCAGGTCCGCGCCCTCCATCAGACCCACATGGTCGTTACCCTGACAACAAACACATCCCTGGGATGGGTAAGATGCTACGTTCTATAGTCTCAGGGTTCTAATGTTCTTATTAAATAACTTGTTTCTAAAGTTGTGCTGTTTTTCCTCCTTTTTTTTTTTTTTTTAGACATGATGGGCCCCCGTAGCTCATCACCAGCCAACTTGGATGGATCTGTAAGTCTTTTTCTCATCAGATTCTAATACTCAGTCATTTTTATACAATATTTTCCACATTTCCTTTGTGTATGTCCTTACTCTAAAACAGACACAAGCAGTAGATCCACAGATTAAAGCAGAGACTCAGGCTGAGGCCTCCACAGAGAGTCAAGAGCCAGTGAGTACAGTGGCTGTCCAGTCGAGGTGTGAAGGTGTATGCAAGCACTCCACCCCCCCTAAAACAAAGCTGGATTTGGGAAGAGATTTAATGATTTTTGCTTTACTGGGCTGACTAAAGGTTTTGGGCTGAGTGTGTGGTTTCACTTGTTCTCACAGCACTGAGGGAAGCAGTGACTCTTTTCATCAAGACTGAACTGCCGCAGTGCAAATGTGTCTTGGAAAATGTTTGGGTCTTTTAAAAGTTGCAAAATATGTGTGTCAGATGTCACAGATTTGTGTAAGCAGTTTGATTTTTTTTTTCATCCAGAGAATCATGGTGTGTGGTTACTGGTCATGTGATTGAGCCCCGGCTAAATGCACTTTTTGCTAGGAGTAACTTGTGTGGTTTGTGGATTTCTTCACTGCATGACTAAAATAATACATCTCGGGTCACTTACAGCACCAACTAAAATCCTAATGACTGCATTTGAGCAAACAGTACTTTCTCATTATCTGCTGTAATCTGTCTTTTTCAGGCTCCTGGATCCTTCCTAGTATCTCCTATCAGGGACTCACCTGGCCCCGGACCCCATGATCCACTCCTCCCTCCCGGGCCTCACAGCCGCCTCCCACCAGGCGGACCTTATAGACCTCCACGACCCGGCCTGTACCATCTGCCACCTGGACCACCACATGGTCCAAATGTACCGCCTCCTCTTCACGGGCCTCCACTACCCACTAACGGACACCCAGGTATGCCGCTGCCTGAGTTCGGACCCCGCCCCGCCAACGGACATGCATTCCACCCCAGGCCAGGCCCTGGCCATGTCATTGATCCTCGGGGTCCACCGCCACCACACTTCCGTCCCCCTCCGCCTCATCACTTTGGGCCGATGCCGCCTGGTATGTTCCACCTTTTTGCTTTGTTTCTAGCACATCAGCAGTTTGGTATGTGACTTGTCAGTGCTGGGAGGTTACATACCAAACTAAAAAATCAGAATCTGTTTTATCAGCCAAGTATGCATACAAAAATGTGTCTTGTTCATTAATTTTTGCCACCACTATCACAGAGTATAAAGGATGTTTTTGAGCCTCTCATCTCTAATATATTTCCCTTTTCAAATGTCCTCTTTCCCGCAGGTGTTCGTGGGCCTATGGGACCACGTCCACCCATCCCTCCTGACATGCGCTTCCCAGGACCGCGTGACCATGCCAGCCCACCAATGGACCTGCCTCCAGGTGTCCCACCCCATCCTGGGCATGGTGTTGCTTATGGTCAGGCTCCACCTGAAGCCCTCCAGAACTCAGCAGGAGCTCACACCGGCCCCGGTCAGGACCTGCCCCTGAAGCAGGAAGCCTCTCAGGACTCAGCGAGGCCAGCGATGGTCAAGCCTTAAAAATGCCACCAGCTACGGCAGAGGACTTGAACACCCCTGTACCCATCACATTAACCCAGATCCAGTCCAAACATACATCACGATTATTTTCATATTTCAGTTATAAAAATAAAAACTGCAATGATGTTTATTAAAAAAAAACAAAAAAAACATGGTCCTTAAATTTAAAGCATCATCAATAATTATGTGTCTGAAATCATTATGGTCAAGAGTTGAGAGGGTTGCCACTTTTTAAACAGCTTATTGTGCAATAACAATTCATTATATGCCAGAGGTTTTTCATTTGTGTTGATCTTTTAAAAAATATATAGCAATGATTTTTAAGGAGCGAAATGTTTTTAATGTCATTTCCTGTGGAAATTATTTTAAACAAGGAGAAAAGGAGGGAGGTTTAGCTTCTAGCATTTCAGAAATACCATAATTTTCTCAAAGCTGTTGCTTTAGAACCGACTGTAAAGCAAATGTGTAATTTGATGGCCAGATGTATAACTTATTTTACTATGTTGGTAGAACTTTTAATAATAAAGAATGTAAAAGCTGTCGGTGTTATGCTATAAACCGGTTACAGTTCACTTACAGAGGATCTATTTTACACACGTCTGTCTATATAGTTTTCAACATGTGGCTTTAGAAAAAAATAAGGCATACATCTGAGCTGTTGCTGAGTCAGAAGCTGTAATTTTAGGATGGCGAAATGAAAACATTCTTACTAACATCTAGTGGTATTTAGACATTCAGATACCTTTGGTTTTACTTGGCTTGCTTTTGAGACATCTGAGATCTCTGCCTCCACCCAAATATAGTGAGGTGAAATTCTATTTGTGGTGCGTACTGCTTGAAAAATGCATAAAAAAAATGCTGAATCAGTGCCCCTGTCACTGGATAATCCAGAGACCTTACTGTGAGCAGTTTTTCTTGGAATTACATTTTATAATGGAAAAAACAATCCAGTGAAGTGCTGCAACTAAGCTTTTTATTAATGATTAATTAACTGTATAATTTGTAAAATGTCACAAAGCAGTGACAAGTGGCCATCAAAGGTTCCCGGAGCGTAAGGTGACGTCTTCAAATTGCTCGTTTCACCCAACCAACAGTACAAAACTCAGAAGATATTCAGTTTATAATTATATAAAACTAAGAAAAGCAGCAAATTGTCACACTTGAGACATTCTTGCTTGATGAATGACTTGAACAGTTAATCAGTTATGGATTAATAATGCCAGCAGCTCTGTGAGGTGTGGTGCTTTGAGCTAAATGCTAATGAATTAAATTCTTAACTAAAACACAAAGTGCAGCAGAGTCGGATGGGAATGTCATTTGTTCTGCAGGTATTTTAGTCTTCAAGCAAAGTATTCGACAAATTTAATATTTGACCTGATGGTGGTGCTAGAAGAGTCAGAATCACCAAAATTATTACAATTCATCCTGAGGGAGCATGGATGTACAAATTTCATGGAAATCCATCCGAGGATAAGATGATATACTTAATATTTTCAGTTATCCAATGAAAATAATGTTAAAAATACTGGGCAGATGTTACCAGTGATGTAGGAGAAGGGAGGCCATTGTTTCCTTTGTTTTTGGAGAATATGAAAAACCTAATCTCTTTTTAAAGACTCTTCCTAAGTCTTTGATGGAGCAATATAACAAATATAACAAGTTAGTTAAAGAAGGCTTGGTATTGGCAGAGACCACACATGCTGTCTGTTCAGTGTATGATGCATCAGATGAAGTCATCCACCAAATAGCCTCATTTGTAGTTTATTAGAAATTAAAAGCATTGTAAATGTTTGATACAATTCCCCTCAATCTGTCAACAAAACTAAAACACTCAACAGTTCTCAGTCCGACCACATCATAGCGCTTCATACATACATACAGTTACTGTATATTCATCAGTTAGTGTATCTTACAGTTAATTTACAGTCCTGAATATTGTGACATTACAAAAATAAAATCTAAAATCAAATATTATAATGTAGATGTTTTAGTGAAGAAGAACATCTGCAGAGTCAGACTGGAAACATAATATAAAGTTACATGCAACCTCATTTTCATAAAGCCCTTTATAACAGGGTGACATGACATTTCAAAATGAGAGTAGTGGGCTTTTCTGAGTAACATCCGAAGAGAAAAACAATCCTTGGTCAGTCAGTCCAAGAGCACAATCCAAAATAAAATGCATCCTCTAGACACAGTCCCATGTAAGTACTGGTCAAATATAAATGTAGATAGAAAAATTATTATTTTTGATCTGCAAATTAAGACGAGATTAAAAACCACTTCCTGGCAGGTGATAAAAATCTGCATAAATCAACAGGAACACTGCATTTCTGAAAAAAAACTGGTGTTAAACATCTGGGCCATGACCAAAGGCTCACACTGAATACAGAATACACATCCACAGCATGCAAACCATGCTGCATCCAATTTACTGCCTATGCATTTATAAAACTTTATTTACTTCATTCAGTACACAGTGAAGCATTAACACTGACATGTGGGGACTGTCAGGATTATGGGGACCTTTCACTGAGACATGGTCATGAGCTCATTAATTCTAGTCTGAGTATGAAGATCTGCCATTTAAATCAAATATTGCGAGAAATTAGCAAAGACCAACACAACTTGTAAAAATTATTACTCTAAAAATGTCCACTGAGGCATCTGGTCAAAGACACTAACTGTATATATAACACATAATTGCACCATGTTACATTATGAATGCCACTGCTGAATCCAACACTAAACCATTACGGAGTCTGGAGTGTGTCACCGGAATAATTAAGACTTTTTTTGGACCTGCTCTTAAAAACATTGCTCCATACAATCAGACTACTTCTTCTAATTGCTAAAAAGATAATCACAGTCTCCTGGCCGAGGCTGCCCTCCATGGTAACACAATAGAGGGAGAAAGTTAAGGATATTTACTAGATAGAAAACATGACTGCAAGATTACAATTAAAAACAGATGTATTCCTGACTAAATGGTCCCCAGTTATCTCATATTTTTTCAACTGATGTGATCTAAAAGATAATGAAACAGTTCCTGTGGATTTCTTTTCCCATTTAAAAGTGAACATGTTTTTTTTTATATATATATATAATTTATTTGTTTCTCCATGCTCATGGACGAATGTCAGTATTGCCCCCCCCCCCCCTTTTTTTTTTTTTTTTGGAGAATGGAAACCATATATGGACATTGAGAAGATGCTGAAATCCATGGACTGCCCCCTAAGACATTTATGCCTGTGTTGTGTCTCTGAACAGGTGACTGTACTGTACGATTGCACTTGATAAAAGGAAATAAAAAGAAGTTTAAAAAAAAAAAAAAAAAAAGGAAAACATTGCTCCATAGCACCACTAGTGGTCAACAACACTGCATGGAACCTTTAAGTTAAAGCAATAAAAAGGAAACTAAATGTTAGGAAAACTGTCAACAGATTGTAAGATGGAACATGACAGGCAGACAGATTAGTAAACGGAATAACAAAAAGTAACATTCATAAGCCTTTTTAAAATAAAATTTGTGATTCGATTTCACAATAAACAGTTAATTATTTAAGCAAGTATAAGGAAAATTAATAAACTGGCAAATGTAATTATCTTATTACTTTTATTAACTTTATGTTTTATAATGCATAGTTTAAATGCTAATTTAATTCAGTTTATAATAGCTTTTATATTCAAACTCATCCATTTATTAATTGATTATAACTGAACACTGTAAAAGTCTATAATTATAGCACACTCCAGACTCGCTGGACGATGATAGAATTTAGGAATGCACTTTTAGTGACTTGTTGAGGCGGACTGTGTGCCATGACTTCGTCAACAAGTCTATATTTTTTGGCAGTCCACTGACAGAAGTTTAGAAGTCCATTGACCAAAGTCCAACAGCACAAACATGGTGAGTCAAGATTTCCCCAAATCAGTGAATTAAGGAAGACTGACAATGAGGTGGTTTCATCGTACCCCTAGTGTCATATGAAAACCCTGTATCTCCAAATAGTTGAAACACTGTTATTTTAGGGGTTTTGAGTTTTTGAATGAAGGGTTTCCTGCAACAAAAGGGAATGTGCTTAAAATGAAACCTGAAGAAAAAAACTAATGTGGCAGTCTGAGCAGATGTGACTAATGTTTGGCTCAGTTCACTTAACTTTCTTACTCATGGAAAAAAACATCTACGACCTTGATTTAGTATTGCTCGATGTAATGAGGTGAAACACCACATTTTGCTGGATGTGGCTGTACGACAGAGATAAAAAGAGGTGGATTATGGTTCAAGGCGGGGCGTGCTCCAACTTAGCTGTCCTTGTGCAATGTCTGATGAAGATGGAGATAAAGTGGTTTCTTTGTGAGAAGCTGCAGTTTCTTCCTCTTGAAGTCGGTGGGCTTCTTGTACCTGAAATTCAAGAAGGTACATTATGTGTTTTGTGATCCCAGGCACAAAGGAATCCCACAAAATATATGTATCAGTCAACTCACAGTTCAATTACGATGGGTCCGGGTTTGATCTCATCCATTTCCATGAAGGCAAAACATTTTGTGCTGGTAAACCTCTTTTTGGGTTTGTAGTGCTTGAATTCAAAGAAGATAGCTGCTCCTGGAAGATTTTGGGAATAGGTTTAACAATATGAATATCATAGGAGAATATAGGAGGGTTATAAGACTCAATAATTACTTCACCAGGTATTGAATTTCTTTGACACTCAATTTCCAGCCTGTTCTGTATTTTGAATAACACTTCCTGCATGTTATTGTACTGTTATATTTATAATAACTCCATATTGTCAGTCTGGATCAAGGCAGGATTGAATTGTTAGGAGGCCCTGGGGTAAAAACTTCCTGTTGGGGCCCCTTATCAATCCTGTACCTCCCATCTTTTACCCTATATGCTTCGTGCATGTATCCTGTCATGTCAATATTTATGTGTATAGCACATTTAAAACAACCACAGTTGACCAAAGTGCTGAACAGGCTTAAAACAAATACAATACCAAAATATACAAATTTAAAAATAAATAACAAATAACAATAAAAGAGAACAATAAACATAATAATAAAAGAACTGCAGCACAATAGCAGATGAAGTCAAGGTGTCAAACTCAACTTGAACTGAATGGCAAAGAGAGGAGGTTGGTCTTCAGCAGTGACTTAAAAGTTTCGAGGGTCTGAACAGTTCTTATATGAATAGGTAAGCTGTTCCAGAGATTTGGGGCAGCCATCACAAAGGCTCAGTCACCTCTATTTTTCAGCCTGGATGCTGGAACATGCAAGAGCATCTAGTTGGTCAACCTCAGTGCTCTAACTGGAGTATGACAGTGCAAGAGTTCAGCTAGATAAGGTGGCGCCAGCCCATTTAAAACCTTAAAAATTAGCAATAAAATCTTAAAATCAATCTTGAAGAGGCCAATACTGGTGTTAGGTGATCACGTTTTCTTTTTCCAGTTATAAGACAAGCGGCTGCATTTTGTACTAACTGCAGACGATGAAGAGACATCTGTTTTACACCCACATACAAAGAATTACAATAGTCTAACCGAGAGGTAATAAAAGCATAAATACCTCTCTTGAAATCTTTGGGAGAAAGATATTCCTTTACCTTGGCTAAATGTCTTAACTGAAAAAAGCTAGTTTTGACAACTGAACTAATCTGTTTATAAAATTTGAAGTTGAAAAATCACACCAAAATTCTTAACAAAAGATCGATTGCAAGAAGCTTAAGGGCCAAGAGTACCATCAGAGTCATCCAATAGGTCAGGGTGTCCAAACATAACGATCTCAGTCTTATTTTCATTAACATCGAATCCGTCCAAGTTTTGATATCTTTTAAGCAGTTCAGCAAAGGCTGCATTGAATCTTTGCTTTTTGTTTTTATAGGCAGATACAGACAGGTGACAAATTAAAGGAAAAACCGGTGCAGGCCTGAATGCTTGACCCCTACATTAAGGGGATCCGGGGGCTCTGTTATGCTTTGAGGGGCATTTTGCTGGCATGGTTTGGGTCCACTTGTCCCCTTAGAGGGCAGGGTCACCGCAAATCAATACAAAGTTGTTCTGAGTGATCATTTTTATCCTATGATGAAACATTTCTATCCTGATGGGAGTGGTCTCTTCCAGGATGACAATTCCCCAATTCACAGGGCGTGAGGGATCACTGAATGGTTTGATGAGTATGAAAATATAAGAATCATATGCTATGGCCTTCACAATCACCAGATCTCAACCCAGTTGAACACCTATGGGAGATTCTGGACCGATGTGTTGGAAAGCGCTCTCCACCACCATCAAAACACCAAATGGGGGAATATCTTTTAGAAGAATGGTGTTCATCCCTCCAGAAGAGTTCCAGAGACATGTGCAATCAATACCAAGAGTGAGGAATGGAACTTTGTATTGATTTGCAGTGACCCTTCCCAAGTGCACCCTAACCATGCCAGCAAAATGCCCCCCACAGCATAACACAGCCACCGGATCCCCTCACTGTAGGGTCAAGCATTCAGACCTGTACCAGTTTTTCCTTTGATTTGTCACCTGTCTGTAGATTTGGATATCATCAGCAAAACAATGAAAAAGAATATTATGTTTCTTAAAAATGGACCCCAAGGGCAGCATTTACACTGAAAAGAGGATGGGATCCAAAATGGAGCCTTGAGGGACCCCACAAGTAAGTGGGGCTGCAGTCAAAGAATATTCGTCTAGGAGAACCAAGAAACTCCTATCTGTCAGGTATGACTGAAACCATTTGAAGGCAGTACCTTTGATGCCTACGCACCGTTCGAAGACGTGATAAAAGGATCCTATGAGCCATAGTGTCAAATGCAGCAGTCAGGTCTGAAAGCACCAGAATAGCAGAGTTCCCTGAATCAACAGCTAAAAGTAGATTATTAAAAACTCTTAAAAGATCTGTTTCAGTACTATGGCATCATTTAAAACCAGTCAGAAACTTTTCATAAATGCCAAGGTTATCTAAAAATGTTTGCAGTTGAATAAAAACTAAAATTGGCCTGAAGTTGGAGAGAACAAAAGGGTCCAGATTTTTCTTTTTGATAAGAGGCCACACTACAATATGTTTAAATGCAGCTGGAACACCCCCTGAAATAACAGAGGTATTTATCAAAACAAGAATACTTGACACAACAGTAATAAAAATTTATTTTAGACAAAAAGTAATACCGTCTAGGGGCCATTTGTAAGCTGCAGATGATGAACTACCTCTGACAATAATGAGAATGACACAAGCTAAAACTGATCAAAGACAGCTGGGCACATAGAAAGAACAGAAGGGTCTAGAGCAAAGGAGGTGGGTGAAGACCTAAGAGCAGAAATCTTGTTGATAAAAAATTTAAGAAAGTTTTGACAGAGTCGTAGGCGTTGGCACAATACGAGCTGTATCACAAGGATTTATAAGAGAGTTGAAAGCTGTCATCTCCCAGTTCCCATTTAGTGCACACAGCGGACTAAACTTGGCAGCTGTACTGTATGGCCCCAGGTTTTCTGTGTGTTATTTTGCAGGAATTTGATTTAACACTAACATAAACTTAATTCAGGAATATGCACCAGGTGAGCACAATAGAAACTAAAAACAAAAAAAAAAAATCAAGGTTTTAAGACTAGATTTTGACACACAGGACCAACAGGAATTTAATCAAAAGTCTTCTTTGTGCACACCATATTTAAATGCACTTGTATGTGCATGACACGATAAATAATATAACTAACTAAAAAGACAGGATCACATTATTAGGTAAGAATGCAGGATCCATCTTAGTTTATATTATACTTTGCTGGTACAAATTCTCTAAATAATTAGCAATTAATCAAATTACCAAAACCATATTTGACAGGCAGTGAACCTGTGGCCTGTTTTACCAAATTTGCAACATGCAAGTTGCAACTTACAACATGAAATCCCAACCTTGCCTTAATTTTTAACACATTTAACTAAACAAAAAGGAACACCATACTTGTGACCCATGAATGGGCATACATGAGGACTGTATCTGTAATTTGAGAGTGACAATCATTTTTGAAATAAGACAGTTGCATTCATGAAATGGGCCCCAAGAACCCTGGACTGGGTTTCTTTTCTTTCTTTATTATTATTTTTTTAGGAATATGTTTTGGGATTTTGCCTTTATTTGAGAGTCAGTGTAGTGAGAAAGTTAGCAAGGAAAGAGAGAGGGAAAGGGAAAGGTCCCCCAGCCGGGAATCAAACCATGGACAATGTGGTTATATGGTATGCACCTTAACCATTAGGCCAACAGGACAGCTGTTTATAAATCCATCACATTTGTCTGTTAATTCCTTCCTAAATTCTTGGTAACTACTAGCTAGTTTCAAACTAGTGATTTATTAAATCAGGTTGCACCATTAAACTTAAGAAATGTCTTAGCTTAGCTAGTAACCACTTTAGTAATGTAGCATTGTCCAATAAAAAAGCAAAAAATTATGTATACAGGAAGTCACTGTAGCATCACAAGCTGTAATATATCTTCCAGAAATTAAAGTTTTAGGTCAAAATATAAAATAAATTATTTATATATGCTTATCTGAAATACTGTATATGTGTTTTAGAATTATTAGTATTCATGCAGTTTAGAGTGAGAGGGAAATATCTGATTATGCTAAGCTAACTGTTATTTGGTCAATTAGTCACGATATTGGCTTTAAGTTTTGTAATTTCAGATTTAGAATCTTTTTCTGTGAAATTTAAAGTGTCCGGTCAGACATGTAGACCATATTCCTTAACAGGTCAGATATTAGCAAGCTAATGTTAGCTTTGTTAGGTGGTTCATTCAGCTAGGTTACGCAACAGTTATGGTGCAGACACACCAAATCTGTTGACGGATGTCAAGTTGATGGATCCCATTCATTTTGTAAGGAGAACAGCAGATCCGCCCGCATGCTGCATGATGGATACGGCATGACAAGTTGACGGACCAACCGCCATGTCTGAATTTGCATAATCAAAGCAGACCAAAAACCAAACACCACCCACCACGTCATGCACCGGTTCAGTGGTCTGGTGCATCCAGATCCGTCATCACCGGAGTCTGTGTGTCTGCACCATTACACCTGCAGTTAGCGGGTGTAAATATTTAGTAACAACTAATCTCTAGCTAGGCAAGAACAATTTTGTGTACAACCAGTTTTAATGTAGTGATGCATAATTTTCACTTACAAAACACTTATGTTATAACTATTGGCTAAGTTTGAACTTAAGAACAGCTGGTGCAACCGGCTCCAGGACACTTGCCCGCTTTGCACAGTTGGTAATCCAGCCTTTTTCTGGATAAAGTCTCAGGTGTTACCTTTGGGTAATTTCTCCACATGCCTTTGGATCTCTACGTCAATACTGAAGTGAATGTAGGTGTCTTCCTTCCTGGTGGCCACTGGGGTGTCCTGGACTGGATTGACATCTACACCGTTCAAATCTGCAGGAACAGAAACAGAGGCGAGAGAGAATCTCATTAGAAGGCATTTATACAGCTGTAACAAACTCTATAAGAGGCAGATTGTAAGATTTCCTGCACATCTTCAGAGAAACATGGGCAATCCAAAGCTCTTAAACAGCATTTCTTTAAAAGATATTGAGAGAATATGAGGAACCACAGCAGATAAAAGGGTGTGTCTGTAATCTGAAACCAGCAGCAGTGGAGATCTTCACCAACTCACTAAACTCATTTCACTTTAGTCCAGGCACCAGACATTTCAGATGTGCAGGATAGGATGGAGATCAATACCTTTGACGCTAATGGTCATGTAAGGGTCGATGCATTGCCCGGCATCCTTCAACCCAATTTTTTCAATCTTTATTGTAAGCAGTGTCATCCCAGGCTCTGAAGGTAACCGTGGCAACAAGGTACCTGTAGAGGATAAAGGTCACTGAAATTAGCAGTTGCCTGTCACGACAAAATGTAGTGACATCACCAACAGACATTTTCAGTAGCATGCCTTTTATCACCAGATGACAGGTTTTAGTGTTAAATTACCATTTAAATATTAAAAATAGTAACCATGCAAGCTTCTGTTTCACTAGCGCTCAGTCTCTTCTTAATATATTTTTTCCCACTGAGAGTTTTTATCATTAGTTTTCTGAAAAGTTCAAACATGATATTGATATTTTCTCACAACATATTAAAGCTGCATTAACTCATTTAGGCCACCGGACAATGTTATGTCGAATGTGCTAGCAAACAAGTTACACATCCAGCCAATGACAGACCAACATTAGCAATCACTTAGAGTTGTGTTTTTCCAATATTCACTCTCTGTTTTGGTCTCTTCCAACACCTGAGGGAAATATCTGGCTCTTTAGCTGCTAAATGCTCCACTATGTTCGCCAGCTAATCGCTAACTTTGTTTGTCTGCTGTTTGGTGCTGAGCAGGTAGCATTCAGTGGGTTTGTCAGAGCTTTTCTCAGAAAACAGAAAAACTGTAAATACCAAAAAAATGAGCTTAAAGACGCTAAAAGACTCTGTAAAGATAAGGGGGACTGCAGACTCAGGTGATAATACTCATCACTACAAACAACGCCTTTCATATTAAACATAGCCATTTGATCCATTGTTAATATAAAAATATTTAGCAGAGCAACTTTGAGCTAATTGGTATCTATCTATATCCATATATGTAAATAATCTTTTTGGTAATTATTGAATGCTGCGTTCCATTTTTATGCAGATGATACAGTTATCTATTACTCATACTTCAGTAGTACAAACCCTTGAATTCAAACAGTCTGCCTTTGATGTTGTTCAGTCCCATTTGACTCAACTAAAGTTGATGTGAAATGGAGACAATCCAAATTTGTGCTATTTTCAAATGACAAAGAGTTATCATCTAATCTTCCTAAGATCTCAACTGCTCAAGAGGTTGAAATAGTCATAACATATAGCCTAAGTATTTAGGTATTATTATTGATCAGAACTTGTCATTCAAATCAGACATTGAAAACCTTATTTCTAAGCTGAAACTTCAATTAAGTTTCTTTTTTAGGAGTAAATCCTGTTTCTCCCTCCAGGCGAGGAAACACTTGATTTCAGCAACTTTTTTAACTTAACTGGATTACAGCTATGGCTCTTTATAAATGCACCTGACCAGTGCTTAAAGAAGTTGGATACTGTATACAACTGTGCTTTACGTTGTATTACTGGCTGTGGCAATCTTGTACACCACTGAACTCTGTATGCTGCTGCTAAGTGGCTATCTCTGTATGTCCGCAGATTTTAGCATTTGTTGGCTTTTATATATAAATCTCTCCCTGGGCTGGTTCCTCCTTATCTGTGTACATACATGTGTTAAAACCAAAATCAATATGGCCTGTGCTCTCATGATATTCTACAGATGTGGGTCCCCAGAGTTAGAACAGAATTAGGAAAAAAAGCTTTTAAATACGCTACCCCTTCTCCCTGGATTAATGTACAGAATGACCTGAAACTGTCAGAGCTGATTACTGAGGAGGAATTTAAGTCCATTTTAAAGCATTGAGTAAATAGTACTCTTGGTAAATGTGATTGCTCCTAAATTTTCACTGAAATTGTTTAACAAAATTGTACCTGTTTATGCATCATAACTGGATTTTTGTCCTTGACCTTGTGGTACATATTAACTGGATATTGTGTTCACTCATCTGTTATGTGTGACAGTTGTATTTGTCTGTTTGTGTTTATTGTTGTAACAATGTTTATGCTGCTCTTACTTAGACACTTTATGTTGGCTTTTCCTTTAATTTGTCACCTGTCTGTATATTTACTACTGCTCAAAAAATTGAGCATCTCATCATTTTAACCAAGATAAAACAATAATTATTTTTGACAGAATTCAATAACTACAACTCCCACGCATCTAAGGCGTTGGCACGGCCTCAAAACCTCACTGGAGATGTAGTTGTTGAATGCTAAAAGAGTCATAGTATTATCTGCTTTCCAGCAGAGTAGAATATACCAATTAGACTTAGGATATTGACTCCACTATCATGTTTCTGCTTTTCAGAAAGACAGATAATGAAAGAAATTCTCTATGAGAAGATATATTTTGTCTGAATAGAGGCTGGCTTGAAAAGAAGGTGGCTCCCTGTTGACAGAAGAGTAAATCAAAAAGGTCTTCATGACTAAAATCTACGATCACAAAACAAATAAGCTTCTGATTCTAAAATGAAATCTAAAACTTTTGTCCTGTATTTCCACTGAAAAGCTATGATAAAAAAAAAAAACATATTTGTCATGCACTGCACTAGAAGACAAATTTAGACAGTGTTTGTTGATAACGCCATACCTTGCGAAGCTGCAAATGAAGCAGGCAGGTAGGAATGAGCGATGAAGCCATGCACAGCACCGACAGGAAGAACAAAAAGACACACAGTCAAACAGCCCTCCAAAACTGGACAACATGACGTAGCACCAGGCAAACATCCCAAACAGCGTTTGATAAACTGTTATTGGCGAGAGTACAGTACCAGGAGCTCGTGGGGGAAAAGCTTCTGTAGATCCTGCTCCTGCTGCAGCATCCTCCTCCTCCTCCAGCTCGAGGTTCTCCTCTTCACCCGGAGCAAGGATTTTCCTGACAAAAGAGGAACGGTAAATTGAAGCACTTCAACCTTTTTACTTTGTGACCCTTTCAAACAAACCAATGTCATTTGCACTCCATCATCACAGGTTGCAACCAACCATAGTGATTTTTTCTAGTTTTATATTACTAATTTTGAGAGGCCCCAAGATGTAGAATAATCCAGCAAAGAAAAGACTAGACAGAGGCAAATGAAGAAACATGATTTGGTGTAGCAGAAATAATTTTTTTCATCTTTCCTATTCTGTTAATATCATCGTGTGACCTTTTAAGTGCCCCTCCAATCAAAAATGTGTTTTACTTATTGTTCCTTCTCTTGGATGTTTGAGCTTCACTGTGCAGAATGACGTATGTGCAGAGTTTGACACTAGAAAGCTGTTTTCACATTCATCTGCTGAAGGGGGAAAGTTTCTCTGAGCTCACCTTAAATCTGAGTTTAAGGTGTGTACCTTTAAGATGATTTTAAGACATCACAACTAGTTTGGAGCCAATCATGGTCCAGTATTCAATCTACCCAAGTGTGATGTGGAAACTTGAAGCCTCCAGTGAAGTAGGAGAAAGGGAGAAAATAGTCATTTTAAGGTTTCTATAAGGTAATTGTAGTTTTTTGGGGGGAAATACTATCAGACATGTTATTATTCCAAGCAGAGCATTTTTAATCATATATTATTATTTAATTATTATAAACATGACTGGAGGGGATCATTAAGATTTATTTTGCAACTGTTTGCGGTGCTCTTGAGGGTGCTAAGAGGGTATGAACGGAGCAAACAGAGCATGGAAAGTAATCCAAGGAATTACAACAACATACTTTATAGCTTATAGTGGATGCACAAAATGTGTACAACTAAATGTTCATCTATCAATGCACAAATGGTGGAATATATACATAATGCATGCAGACACACACATTATAGAAAATTACAGGACAAAACTGTGTCCAGATGTGCAAAAGGACAGTAATTATTCAGCTTCTCAAAGTATGTTAAAACATGGAGCAGCCTGCTGCTACAAACATTTTCAGCCAAACATTTTTTCAAACTCGCAGAATTTTCAAATTTCCAAAGTTTCCAATCATATCAAATATGTCAGGCTGAAATTTAGGAAAATGATGCACAAGAATCTATAGTACAATATTTCCTTTTGATAAATACTGAATATTTGACACATATGAACATCATCTAGCCTCAATGAGGAGCTGGAACAGACTGATACAAAATATATATGATACTGTCAGTCAATGTAAAATGAGATGATTTCAAACAACCTTAAAGATAGCTATTTAAGGAAACTATGATTTAAGGGTTAACACACATTAGTAGCATACATGCAGTTAATTACAGGCATCATGTACACAATATTTACTGTATACCAGGTTCAGTTTTAACTCTAAAAGGAAGATATGCTGTTAAATACAAGCTCAACACAGTAATAACATAGATATTGAGTGATGCGTATTTACCTTAAGGGCACCGGCTGGACATCATAGGGAAACTCTTTGTTGTAGGTCAGTATATTTTTAATAACTAGAAAAGAGAAATAGATGTGAATGTAGGAGATCAGGATACCCGGTGATGACAGGAGTATTGACAAGCAGACACTCCCTTCCCAATTGGTAAACTTACTGGTTTCCAGTTTCTTCAGATCTTCTAACTTGAACTCCTCCTTTGACTGCGTGCACTAAAGATCAGAAAAATTACACATTTAACACACATGTACATCTGAATTTATAAGAAAATAGACAACTGCTGTGACAAAGACAGAAACAGGCAAAACGATAAAAACTACCTGAAAGTGACCTTTAGTGACGTTATGAACCACCAGTTGCTACAGTATGTTTAACATAACAGTCTCTGTATTGTTTCTGTATAATTAGAGGCTTTAATGAACAAAGGGAGAGTTTATGCTACATATTAATTACAAATTATGTTTTTTAGAAGCAGATACATTCAGGTATAATGTGACTTATTCTAGGAATAATAATAATAATAATAATAATAATAATAATAATAATAATAATATAAACAACAACAACAACATTTAAATGAAGGAATTTTAAATAAAGTTAAATAAAGGAGTTTTTTCTCCACAAGAATTATATTCCTGGCAGTGTGGAGAAGGCTGGAAGAAGCCTTTACTACATATTACAGGGAGATCAAACTCACAGTTTACAGCACTAAATGTACATGATAAAATATAAGTTACTGAAACAACAAAATCTTAACAAAAAATGCCTGGTGTAGTAAAAAAAAGGAACATTTTTTACACTTTTTTTTTTTTAATAATAAATAAAATTTTCTTCTTTTTTTTCTTTTGGTGACTAGTCAAACATTTAATTGGAGGTTGAAGTTACTCTGGTGGAGTTTGGACTATACAGTCTATATTATGGACTCAGAACATCAGTATTTCTAAAAAATAAAAAATAAAAAAATAAAAAAACCCAACAACAACAAAAAAAAGAAAAGCATGCTTGTCAAGTTCAAACTACAAACCTGCAAACTGGCACTCCTCATCTCCAGGCATGTTGCAATCTTCCCTAAAGTTTTCTAAAAACAAACAAACAAAATACTTTTCAGTTTATGAAAAGTAAAGACTTTTCTGCCCAGAGGTTAAATACAGATGTAAAAATTACCTTCTGTTCCTCTGTGAAGTCTGATGAATTTGTTGACTGGACTTCTTTTTGCAGTTGTCGTGCCAGACTAAATCAACCAAGAACAACACAGTTAGAAGCTCATGATGCATGACTTTACCAATGAAACCTGTAATGTAAGGTGTCTGTATTAAGTATCTCTGCGCCCCCTTGTGGTCAAAGAAAAAAGACGTAAGCTACACATTTTGCATTATTAGTGCAATTTGAAACAAAACATTAATTAGTTAACAAAGCAGATCACATTTTGGATTTTTTTTTTCTAGAGAGTCTCGTGTTAAGAAGGAAGCAGTGTTCACTAAACAGATGAAACCCACCCATAACAATGAGAGGGTGTGGCTGACTATTTCTCAATACTCTGAGGAATATTGGCCCGTTTCTGCACTGCATGACACATAACGTAGCACTCTGCAAGCAGCTCTGGATGATCTTCCATTAAAGGACTCTCCCTCAACTCAAACTGGTGGTGAATGAAGCTGGGATGCAACACACTGCACACACACACACATACACATACACACATACACACATACATACACATACAGCGACTCTGGTCTCTCTGCAACAACTGCCACATCACGTCATGGATGGGTTAGGGTTTATTTACTGCTCTGAGGGCAAACTGACAGCTCAGAAGCTAACTTCTTGTAAAGCATCGTGCATGCACCCACTGTCTCCTCCTCCGTGGGTTATCTCCCTGCAGATTTAAGGAGCGATGGATGGATGAAAAAGGAGAGGAAAAAGAAGCATGCCGCCCGCCGCGCTGTGCTCAGGTTAAACCAGCTGTGTGGAGAGCCAGGATACACATGTTGAACGCAACTTACATTTGGTACTCATCTATAGCCTCCACTAATTGTCCCCACGAGTCAAAGTCTGTGCCTTTTCTGAAACTGGCGTGCCATTTCTGAACAGTCTTGTTGACATCAGACATGTTGGCAGGGCGGATACTCGCGGCGGCGCTCTCAGGGCAGCATAGCCGAGGAGGAGACTCATCTACGGGGCTTGAGCAGCAGCAGCGTCGTCAGCCAGGTTATGTGCTGTCCAGAGGCGCACAGATAGACCGGTGACACCCCGACCAAGCCCTTTCTGCCTGCTCACCCTAATATCGCATCCGCAACAGAGAGGAAGTCCCGCCTGGAGCTCGGGGTGCGCGCGTTTCGATACGCGGGGTCGCCCGACTGAGCGGCAACAGGATGTCTGTTCAGTAAATGTGTTGATGGCAATTAAAACAGCAATGTGGAAAACATGTTAAACTGGTATTTCATCTAAAGGCTCAGTTAGCTTTATTCACCATATAGTTTGCAGCTGTAATCACATATATAACATTAGTTTGGTTTATAGGCTTGTTTGGATTATAATTTGGCCTTTTGTGTGTTTCAACTCCATAAACAAATGTTGTTTATAGAGTTGAACCATTTAGTCAATTGATAAACAATTAGTCTATCGATAGAAAAGAACAGAAATTAAGTAATTTTTTAAGCAAAAATGCCAAATGTTTGACGGTTCCAGCCTCTCATTTGCGAGAATTGCTGCTTTTTGACTTTATGTGATAGTAAATTGAATATTTTGGGGTTTTGGACTTTTGGCCGGACGAAAAAGTCCAATTGAAGACTTTATTTTGAGGTTTTAGGAAATTGTGATTAGCTTTTTTCGCAGGTTTTTTTTTTTTTATATAGACCAAAGAATTAATCAACTAATGAAAAAAGAATAATTGTCAGATTAATTGATAATGAAAATAATTGGGTGCAGTCTAAATTATTTTGCTCAGTGTTTGCAGATATGTAAACAATCCTTTAACAGCTAAACATTCAGGGAACACTGTGAAATTTAACTGTAAATGTATTATTTTAGTTAACACTGATAGGAGTGTAGGACATTTTGTCCTAATTTACTCCCAATAATGAATTGATTGATTTGCCAAATTGATTCAATTTGTGCAATAAAAAAATGATATAAAATAGTTTTTGTCCCAATTTTCCAAATTTAGAATCTACATTTGTTTTGTTTTTTTCAAATAAGTATCACATGTATTCACTTTTCATTTACATTTTTTTTTATCTATTGTGTTGATTGATTTTATTGAAAATCAATAACCTATATTTAAATGTGTGAATAGCAGGTTCCACTGTTGTGTTTTGAATAGATGTCATTGGTATATATTTCCATTTGAAAAGAACAGAATAAACTAAGAGGTTTCCTTTATGACAAGTAACACAGAACTGTATATTTTTGAGTCTTATTCAGATCACGTGCTTAATGCGGTAAGTTTTCTGGACAGTGGGTTCCTTATTTTAAAAGCTCAGGCCCAATGATACAGTGTAGTATCATAAAATGGTAAATTTAATGAATGTTATTGAATGACGACACGTGTAACTTTGTGTACTTAGAAAACAAACCAAACGTGTTCCGGTTTCGTGCTGTCAGTCTCGCGCTTGACGCTGCTGTAGCTGTACGTTAGCTATGGGACGGAGGCTCTGCAACAACACAGCAGTGGTGTTTTAGGTCGTGTTAGCCACTGACAGAATGAGATAAGATGGATAATGTAACTACGGATTCGCCTGCGGCTGAAGAGGACGAATGTGGCGACTCGGAGGTTTTATGTTTGATGAGAGTCGGAAGAAATTCAGACTGGCTCCGCCTGCTCGAAAACACAGAGGTGCAGTTTGCTAATGTTAGCTAGCTTAGCAGACTTAAATCTGCCTTCTTTTAACCCCCAAAACTTTTTCACGGCATATTGAGCTTTCCCACTTAAGATACGGTCTCCTGTAAGGTTTATATTTTCAATTTTTCATCGAAAGTATCCGCCTGTTTTAAACGGCTGAAGAAAACGCCTTGTTGTTAACATTTTACGAGCTAACAGGTGGTATTTCTGTGTGTCATATTGTTGTTTTTGACTGTTCAGATCACCGTCGGACGTGGTGTGGATGTAACCTACCAGCTGTTTTCTCCAACTTGTCCCTTGATGATCTCCAGACTGCACTGTACTTTTAGGCAAAGGGAAGATGGCCAATGGACAGTGACAGACAAGAAGGTAGCCAGGGATCTGATTTGGTCCATTATGAATATTTACACTAGTCTTGCCAATTTGCTGTGCTGTATAAACTCATTCAAAAGTCCTCTATTAAGCAAATCATTAAAAATAGACCAAAAAAAGTAAAGACATACCTACACAAGCATGCCCTGTGCACCCACCCACATACATACTTGCATACACAAATATTTATGTTTCTAATTTTATATACTACTATATACTCATTTTGTTTAGAGGTCAGGTCCACAATTTTTGAAGTCTGTCTTAAATCGACAGTTAGGCGCCCTTATGAACATAGAAACTGGTTTAGCTCAGCATAATAATTCCTCCTGTTCATACTGACTATTAGAAGATCTCCTCCAACTGTGCCTACAATGTAAGTGATGGGGGACAAAATTCACAGTCCTTGTTTTAAGAAAGAATGTATTTAAAGGTTCCTGTAACTTCAACATAATACAAAGTCCTTCTTGTCTTATCTTTTATTTACTTGTCAGTGTCATTATGAAATTTCCAATATCGGTTACATTTACTCAGTTATGGCAGCCTGCCAGATGAATTTTAGTGCCACAACAATCCCCGGCCTCATTTTTAAAAAAAGGATTCTAATGATTTCCACACAGTGTGGTATACAGATTTTAAACTTGTGAAAATGAAGGCACATGGTATTAGATTGATACCTGGAGTTGAAGTATACAGTGCATCCTTACATGAAACCCACCAACTTACACAGCTTGATTCTAGTGTGGATCATTTCTGTAGCTCCACAGTCCTCTATAATTAGTGGGTCACCTAATATATATAGTCAAGAGTGAATCCAAAATACATTTATGGCCACCATTTAAGTGTGAATTAAATGGCATTTCCTAAGCAATAAATATGCATAAATGTTCCTTCACATCTTTGACATTTCCATCATTTTAGTCGGGGTTGGATAAAAACAATTTAGCATCTTAAACTGAGTCAAACACATTTTTAAATCTAGAGACATGTTCTTGATATTCTTGATATTGTTATTCTTGGTGTATAAGTACTATATTTAACTGGAGCTGATGAAGACAGTGTTGTTTTCTTTCTCAGAGTCTCAACGGTGTGTGGGTGAATGGAAACCGCATACCTGCTGAAGAAGCCCACCGGCTGCGGCTTGGAGACTCCATACAGCTCGGAGTACCTGTGATTGAAACCAAAGTAGAGTTCGACTACTTGCTGGTAAAACGGCCACTCAGAGACATTAAACATTGCCTAGCAAAGGGACACAGAGAAGGTGCCAGAGCATCACAAATACCCAAAAAGCCCAAGAGGAAGTTGACCGTGGAAGAAGTTGAGCCGTCTACCTCAAAGCCCAAACTGTACCGCTGCTCATCTGCAGACAAGTCTTTTGCACAGCCCTGCCCTCTGTCTCCAGTGAAGCACCACCAGCGGCTCAGTCACACCCAGGAGGAAACTGGTCCCAGTAGACAAATCCAAGAAGTAGACCGATCCTCCGATGGCTCCAGCATTCTCTGTGACCTGGACAACTTACAGATGTATGTGTGATATCATTATATCTGAGTCACAGAGCTAAGTATCAGTTTTTCTGAATGACTTAAAGGCTACAACTAACAGTTGTCTTTAATCTTATATATTAATCTGCCAAATACTTTACTGTATTTGATGAATCTTTTAGTCTATAAACTGTCAGAAAATAGTTTTAAAAATGCTCCTTACAAGTTTCCAGAGCCCAAACAGCTGCTCTTAAACCCAAATATTTTCAGTTTGCTGTCATGTAAGACAACAAAGCAGGAAATCTCTAGACAGTTTTCCTTGACAAATGACTTGTGACTAGTGACTCATTTATTATATAATATTTCCAGAATCCTGAAACACTCCTCTGTCTGTCCTCAAAAATGATTTTATCTGTGAGCTACACAATGAAAAAGATTTTTAACCCGTTTCCAAAGTTGCGACTCTATTTCTCCGTTTCAAAAAAAGATGGAAGCCGCAGGTAAATTATCTTCTCACTTTATTTGTACGATGCAAGCAAAACATAAACATAAGAAAATAAAACGATAATAATGGAAAATAATCTTTAATTTTTTAACATTGTTTTGCAGTTGTACAAATTTTTTTTTTTTTTTTGTTCTTGTTGTTATGAATAGAAACTTAAATTTCTCTGGTGTCCTTTCATTTATTTATCTCTGCAGGTACAGCCAGAACATTCTGATGCTGAGGGAGCAGGTGGACGACACCCAGAGGCAGGTAGCCTCTCTGGGGGGGGAGCCCCGACGGGCTGACCCGCTCAGAGAGGAGCAGGTCAAGGAGCTGCAGGGGCAGCTGGAGACGCTCAGAGCCAAGATGCACAGGATGGAGACGTTAGAGAAATCCTTCAATGAAACTAAGAGGCAGCTAGAGGTGAGAGGCTTTTCAGTAGCTCCTTTCACACAAAGGAATATGAATAACCAGCATTTGCTTCTGATGTGCAGATTTGAATAATGCTTTTCTGTTGTTCAGTCATTGTGGTCATTGACTTTTCGAAAGTTTGCTGTAAGGTATTTATTATGTCAATCATCATTATCAATTTAAACTTAAATTATATGAAACTATTTTGCAAATTTGTACAAAAAATATCTTTGTATACACAATAAATTACATAAAAGAGAAAAGCCAAAACAAAAAATATATTGTCATGATCGCAACTTTAAAAGAGTGGCACATAAAACTGAAACTTATCTGCATTTCTAGAAAACACTCACAATGAGTGAAAGAAATGTTTTTGGTGATTTAATTGAACCAACCCTCTAACAGTTACATGCTCTTCACTTATCTATAAGACATTTAGTCTTGTGTGTATCATTATGAAACATTTAAAGTTCTACGTTTCTTACTCAGAATACGCAGAAATTGTAAATGTTTCTGGATGTCAGACTTCCTTCACAGAAAGGTTGTGTGACATTCACAGATAAGGCTGCATGAGTGAATGATATCAGTAATTGTCGTCCCCCCCCCGTAACAGAAGCTTAAAATTTCTCTATCGTTTGTTTTGTGGGTCAAGAGTTTTTCCAGAGGTTATAAAAAGTGTTGTATTACATTATAACAAGGCATGGAAGTATACATGATCCATAAGAGCACAATTTTAACAAAATAAAACATTTTACTCAAAGGCACAGAAAACACAGCACCAAGAGGAGCTTTTGAAAAAGCAGTTGGAGGAGGCTTTGCAAGAGGTACGTAGCAAATTGGAGTTTTTATGTATTTTTAAAGAAACACTAATACAAGCAACAAGACACAGCATTTATAATGTAAAAATGTGAGATATAAACATGGTAAAATGGAGTGTTTTAGAGTGCTTATGTATGCATAAAATGGACTTAGATTTGTGAATCTGTTTTCAACATCCTTAGCAAAAGAAAGTAATCGGCGAACTTGCCCTTTCTCGACAAGGCTTTGAAGAGATTCTCTTGGCCAAAAACAAGGAGCTGGAAGTGACAAAGGTCTGACGCTTTATCCACAGTCATTTAAGCTTTATCTTTTGCATAGTTTTGCTTGGAATCAGCAGAACTTTATTCTTTTTTTTTTTTCGTAGGAGGAGAAAGAGAAGGCGAGAGCCCAAAAAGAGGAAGTCGTAACCCAAGTGACTGAAGTTCTGGAGAACGAGCTTCAGTGCATCATCTGCTCGGAGCTCTTCATTGAGGTAGGATTCAGAGCCATTTGGTGTCAGGAAATGACATCTTCCCTTGTCTCATTTTAGGCATTTTATTCCCACACATAAATCTTTCTCTGATTGCACAGCATTTACAAAGGAATAAAACAGGCACCCAAAACTGTCTTTGACTCCCTGAGTTACTTCAGGAGATGCACACAAAAAGTGAACGCCTTTCAAAAATAAAACAAACCTTGTAATCTGTATTGATATGTTCTACAGGCTGTCATCCTGAACTGCGCTCACAGCTTCTGCAGTCACTGCATCAAGCAGTGGCGCAAAAAGAAAGACGAGTGTCCCATCTGCCGACAGGCCATCCAGTCTCAGACCCGCTGTCTGGCGCTGGACAACTGCATTGACCGCATGGTGGAGAACTTGAGCCTGGATATGAAGGCGAGGCGGCAGACGCTCATCTCTGAGAGGAAAGGTGAGAGGTGCGTTATCAACAGCGTCATTAGTATCCTGAAGTTAAGACAGTCAGAGGAGTGGAGTTGTAACAAGTTGAACAGAAGCTCGATGATATACAGTATATACACAACGTTCGGGTGGTGGGTGGTGTAAAGCTTTCAGTGGAGACTGGAAATGAACCTTGATACTCTGTTATCTCCTACATTCCTTTGCTAAGTCCCATATTTGGTTGGCATTAATCTGACACTATTGTTTATTTGTCTCCTCAGATAGAGAGCCAAAGCACATGCTACAGTATTATGAACTGAAACCTTGGTCATTTTAATGTAATTAATTACATAGTGGGCATACAAAAAGTGACAGCTCCCATGAAAATTTACCAGCACGGCAGTGTAGGTACCCACGTCATCGTATCGGTTCGTTCCATATCGACAACATTCACCAACACTCTCATCTAAAGTGATTTTTCCAAGTTTTTAGCTGAAATCTCTCCTGTCTGAAAACCTCTACACGTTCAGTTATTAAAGACATGTTTAAACTAACCGCAACTCCCTGACTCCCCCAAGAACTCACCTCTTTTGTCGAGCCGTGACGTTTAACCTGAGATGGTCAATGTTTCATGGGAAATGGTGTTTGTTAAAGGCTTCAAAAAACAGCCTTTATACCGTATTAAGACATATGGAGTAAAGCAGGAGTTGTGCTGTGTTTCGAAGCTGGATTTCTAGTTAGTAGAAACATCAAAGTCATTTTGAATGCATTTTTCTTATCAGAATCAGTCAGAATCCATAAGTTGAAGTTTCACTTTGGTTTTCTATAGTTATGTTGTGACAAAATTCTCATATTAACATACTACATCTCGGTGGACAGTTCTTGTGAAAGAGATATAACAAGTCATATGGGACCTAAATCTGTGTCAGCCAGAAGTCTTAAATACTCAACAACATTATGCTTTTTGAGAATTTGTTGTACTAAAGCACTTGGAAAAGATGCAGCATACTTGGTTAGTATCACACTCGTGTACAAGTTACCACATGGATGACCCATATAGCATTAATATCTGACTGACAGCCGTGTGCGATGGTGTGCAATACCACATTCATCAGATCAAATGACAGGGCAGCCTTGACGTGTCTGGGTGAGCTCAGTGACTAATGCTCCTCTCGCTCTCAGCAGCAGCAACTGCAAGGTGCTCGACCCCCCGTGGGTGCAGTGAAACTGCTCAGAGGCTCTCGAGCAGTTTAAAAAAAAAAGTGGTTTTCTGGGTGTAAAGCCGATTTACTGTCAGTGCTTTCAGTCTTGGCCTTCTACACGATTTTGAAAAAGGAGGCGTGCAGGTGGGTTGACCAAAGTTTTCAACACAAGATGGCAGCACAAAGAGGTTGTTTTTATTTCTCTTTCTGTTGCATGATATTAAGAAATGCTGGAATTAAAGCATCAAGTAAAATTTGATTCAATATCAAGAGCAAAAATAAACATATGGGATTGAATCACTTCTAACTATGAATGTTAGGTATATGTGCTGCACTTAGGGAATATATTCAGGCTTATTGATCAGAATACAGATACAAACTGTTAAATTGTAAGTTTGTCAACTTTATTTCTGTTGCACCTTTCAAAACCACAATACACATCAAAATACAGTAACATAAAATATAACAGAGAAAGAGAATTAAAACAAAATCAAATGCCAGTCATTACAGGAAGGTTTTTCAAGCATTTTTTTTAATGTGGCACTGATTCAGCCTGATATATCTTCTCCATCTGTGCCACAGAGCTCCATTGTTGTCCAAAAATGATTTAAAAAAACATGAATGAGCCTCACTGTTGCACTGAGTGACATGTTCTTTCATTTGGGTTAGGATTATTTTTAGCCAATCACACTTAAATCATCCTGCTGCCATAAATACTCACTAGAGCACCAAATGTGTGTTCATCCACAGCTGAAAGTAGCTCCCAATAAATACAGTTTACTTCTATTTAATGAAATATTTTGCTGAGAACTACAGTTCTCAGCTGTTTTAGGAGATTATTTAGCCTTTTTTAAAAGTGCAACTAAAAATGTTAAGTGAAAAAAATGTTGTGTTTTTTTTTTTTTTAAGATTTGCATCGTCAGTAGGAACGAACAGGCTGAAAGTCAAAAAGTATTGAGAAATGGATTGTCGGGTTTGGTCTTTTCAAGGACTCATCCTTAAAAGTCATGTGAAGGACTTGAAAGTGGCTCAGTGGGATGATGCGTTTTGTGTTTGTTCGCCAGCAGCTGACTCCGCAGAGGTGATGGTGATCCACGACGACGACAGCAGCGGGAGCAGCGACAGTGACGGCAGCATGGTGTCCATAGATAGCAGCCTGAGCTACAGCAGCCTCAGCTCTGTGGTGTCCGTGGACACAGACAGTAGCATCCATGTGGACTCCAGTTCTTCCTACAGTGGTTACTCTGATGACAGTGTTGATGAGTCTGAAGATTAGCCCTTTTTCTACTTTGGGCTGTAATGTGAATTGGACTTTTTCAGTGTTGATGTTTGCATTTCCCTGGAAAGTTTCCGGGACCTTTATGATAAGTACGTAAAGTTTGGTCTCATCATGAGTCCAGGAACCAGAGTCAGCTAAGGTTTATGTTTTGTTTTTTTCTTTTTGTAAAACTATCAGTTGTCTAATTGTCTTTATTTTCAACAAAAGGAATAAAGTTTCTTCCTATGCATTATCACAGTCACTTCCTGCCTCTATGTTTTGAAGCACTTGATGACTTTATACAATCAGTGATGCGTTGTTGTTCAGGTACTTATGAACTAGTAAATCTTATCTAGGTCAAATAGAAAGTGTCTTTTGAGAATGCCTTGGCTTCACAAGTTGTGATATGTAAATGAATGACCTTTTATTGGAGAGAGAAAGTAGTGTTTTTGCTTTTAGTCCATGAACTCTCTTTGCAGTAAGCCATTTTCCAACCTGTCAGTCAGCTACAGGCTTCATTTCTATGTGTAAAAAAAAAAAACAATTTAGGGGTGTCTGTCTGTCTTTTGTATTCTGTCAATGAAAGGCAAAGCCGCCCCCCCACACACACATGAGAAAAAAAATCTAAAATAAAAAAAAATGTTTTAATATCAGCTTAGACTTGAAACTTGCTTGCGATCAATTTTGTCAAATAGGTTGTCACACTGTGATGGAGGCACACTTTAAAAATAAATCTGCACTTGCAACTTCATCACTACACATCAGTCATGTAGCTTTGACAAAAATTAAAGCAGACATGTTTGTGGTAGATTGCCAAATGTAGCTGTGCAAGTTTTCATTATGTTGTGAGAAGAATAGAAACCAATGGTTGGTTTAACAAAGCAATTAAATATAATAAAGATCTTTCTCAGGAATCTGTTTTAGTTTGTTTTTTGATCCAGCACTACACTAGGGCTTAAAAAAAAAAAAAAACTCAAATCAGAAATCAAAAACAAAATGATTTAAAGTAAATTAACTAAAATTCTTTAATCCATAATAAATGTGCTTCCAGAGGTGCACTTGCTTTAATCTCTTAAGGAAGCCATGTCATGTGGTGGAAAATTTGTTTTAAAATTAAAGCTGGACACAGAAAAATACTTTTTTACATGCTTGGGCCCTAATAAAGGAAAAACTGCAGTACAAAGCTACAAATTTTAGTTTTGATTTTATTTTTCTGCAGCATTTTATCACCAAACTGTCACTCTCACTCAATGAGCTCCATTCAACACCCATCCCCAGGAGAATGTCACTCTTCTTGTGAAATATCCTCATAAATCCCATGACTTTGGCCAAATCCTACATTAAAAATCACATTTTTTGTAGGAAATTTCATCATGAGTCCATTGATACAGGTTTCAAAGTGGTCAGACTTATAGTCTAGACATCAGAACCATTTGTTTGACACAAAGACCATGCCTAGAGATTGCCTCCCCATTGGTTTACATTGTAAGGTGTGATGTTTGAAGCCGATACCATTAACGCCCTGGGAGGAGATAGCGTTTCTTGGGGGTCCAAAATTGGCACAAAGTGAAGACTACAGTGTAAAGAAACTGTACTGAATTTCTTGATTCCAACTGAATCACCAAAAATGTTAAATTTTTATGTTCTTTTTAGTGTCACAGTGTGAATCTGTACCCTGAGGAGAAGTTGCACACTGGCCAAACACACACTAGTTTCTGCAGATCTATAATTTATTCCATCCAACAGGCAGTATAGACTTGTAGTTGTAGGTGAGTGTAGCCAATACATCACTGCACTGCAGCTCAAGGCCTCTGAGGCTCAGTGGTGTTGGAGTTGGAGCATATTAACTTTATTTTACTTAATTTTAACTTCCATTTTTCATTCTTGCACATACTTTTTTTCACAACCACATGAAAACCAGCCTGAACTGCTCCATAGATTAACCATACACCAGGTGAAAATACCTTCCTCCACCACCCGGCCAATCTTTACAGCTCTGCTTTCCATTCATCAACATGCCCACCTGAGAGTTAAAGAGTTGTCCGCCTGGCACACACAGGTTGTTGCTGTCGGCCAGTGAGCAGCTCCAGATAAGCTATAGTGCTTTGCTGAAAGGCTCCTGGGCTGAGGAGCATCAATCACTTCAGCTCTTACTGTTCCTGACTTACATAAACAAGCACCTGAATGTTTTCTTCAGATAGTGTGAGAAATAAATAATACATAGTAAGCAAAAGCTAAACAACGTGCACAGTTGTTTAGCCTATATTTCATTTTTATGTGAGGCTACTTTCTGAGGCCTTTTAAATGTGCCAATAATCATTGTCCAAGACAAAGACGATTTATTGTCATTTTTGTCACTATTCGGACAAGCTACATATTACACACAAATAGCATCCTGTATCTTCTTGAAAAGTAAAGGTCATGAGATCATCAATAATCTAACCAATATTATAACTCTAAACCAATCACTGCTGGTGTGAGAGTGGGTGTAGCATTCAAAAATAGAGTTTCATCTTGGAAAGATGACCTTTTTTTTTTGATAAATCCTTAAACACAAGCTGCGTTGCCAAGCAACTAATGCAACATCTCCTTGGGCTCTGAAAGCAAATGGAAGTGTGATGTGATGGCACCGACCCCAGTGGTGAGGCAGGAGATAATGCACACAGTCTACTGTACATACTGTAGACTATGTTGGACCACTGCTGCTGCTGCTGCTGCTGCTGCTGTGTTTGTGTAAAATCTCCTTACTCAGTCTTCTGTAGGGGGCTCCACCACATTGTACCATGAATAATCACCTCATAGAGTCACTCTTATCCACATGAAACAGCCTCCATTCAGTAATATGGACGAACCAACACGCTGCTGCACTGTCAGTTCATTTGTTGGCAATTTAGTAAGCATTGTTCTGAAAGCTTGGTGGCATACATGGATATTTAAACCTTTAATTAAAGCAGGTTATGCTTTATTTTACAGTCTGTAATTCCCTGTGAAGTGTCCTGGGTGTAATTTAGAGAGGTATGGAGAAAATAGAGCCAAGTTTTGAGACAGTGAGAGTTTAGTTAGTAAAAAAAAAGTAGAGCTAAACATTGATTTTCCAAACAGCAAATACCCAATGATCTTTGAAAAACCCCAAAAGACTCTAGATGGGAAAACAGACTGTATTTCCTAATAATTTCTTACATAAATGTATCTCATTCTTTTATTACATTTCTCCTGTGAGACAAAAGCAGTTCATGTTTTCATATTATTCAGTACTAAATCGTGTTTGACAGCTGAGTCATGCCGAAACAATGGACATGCCAGCTTGATCACTTCACCTGTGCAGTTCTTGTTTGGTGCAGATGCAGGAATACCCAACACTGTGATTCATGCTTCTACCCAGAGAGAGTGCACTGGAACAGCAGCTTCCAGAGTGAGCTCGCCTCCTGTGCTGTGGATGGCTGATGTCACGCCAGTCCATTAAAGCAGGAGTAGCGAGGGAAGCGTGTGTCTGTCGGGCCGCATTACATGAGGACGACAGTGATGGACTGCCTCCGGGCTACAGTTGGAGCCTCATTCCTTCCGTTCCAAACCTCCATGCGACTCTTGGAGCAACCTCATGATGTCAGTAACAGCCACCTCTCTCTCTTTCAGTTCGCTTCAATGAGCTTTATTAGCATGAAGGTTTTGAGAACAATGTTGCCAAAGCATCAAAATGCAATTTTTCCAAATATTTGGGCAGTACAAAATAACAATAATTCACTGTCCTTCAGGTTGTGGCATGTTGATACATATTGGGCAGTAAGATATGTCCTGTCTCCTTCTTCTTCATTGAATGTTTTACATTGTAGGAGGATGTGCATCTCTGTCTCACCCTCACCTGTCGAACAGTGACCACATATTCTATTTTCTGTTGGTTGCCATGATTTTTTTGTGTCGTCCTTTTACGATTGTGGTCACTGAGCCTGTAGTTGTTTAGATCTGTCTCTGCTTTCTATCTCTGACAGTACAGAGATATTCTGCTAATTCATCATCTCTTTTAATGGCCAGATAACAGTCTAATCAACTTTGGCTTTTAGTTTCTTGTTTCCAGTGTTCCAAATAGGTTTCTTTACATTGTGTTATAATTTGGTTTACTCTGATTGATGTTTGGAAAGCAGTGATGGTGTGAGACTGGTCAGAGTGTGTCTGAGAGGGGGCAGTTAGTCTCAGCACCAGCTGACATTGAGGACTCTTTTCTTGGCTCAGCTCTTAGGCTTGGAGGGCTTTGAGATGGAGAGTGTCTAGGGGGCTGGATTTAAGGCCATTAAAAAATTTGAGTTTTCTCTTTTGAATGTTAAATGTATCTGCAGAATTCTTTTTTCCATTCATTCCTCCAGCTTCTCAAATGTGCAGATTTAATGTTTTTCTTTGTCATATATGAGAAAAAAACTATATATTGTTGTGTTTTGGACTGTCGGTTGGACAATTTAAGCAATTTGAATGCATCATCTTGGGCTCTTCAGGGTTTTAATGAGCATTTTTCCCAATTTTATGATGTTTTAGACAAAATAATTAATTGAATTACCAGTTATTTCTTTAATTTATCAGTAATAAATACATTTTTAGTTGCAGCTCCAGCAAAATATTACATCATTACAGTCTAAAGATAATCTTCCAACTGCTTCCTCCCACATCTGATGATGTCTTGTTAGAAAGCTTTTGCAGAGCAGCAAGATTCTCTGCTGTAGAATGGATGACCATATTTTTCATAATGTAAGTGATTTTTTTATATACTCTATAGACTGATGTCTGGTATAATTTGACTTGGTGTGTTTTTTAACCAACACACAGATGTCAGATTCAAACGGCATATCCTCCAGGTCAGATAATCATCTCTTATCAACTCAATCTAAAATATTCCATTTTGTGCTCCTTGTCTGCAAACTGTGTCTGTCTGAGAGCCGTCATAGAGACAAATAACAGTCCGCTCAGAGCTGTGTGGAGCCAAACAACACGCAAGGCTGATTCATGGAAAAGAGCTGTACAAACTGTAGCACGCACACGTTCTTCATACAACCTACACGACCTGTACAATATCTCTCCTGCTGCAGGTGACGCCCAAATTCTGGACTCCATTCATCATTTCAGTTCTGGAGATTTTAAAACACAGCATGGCACAAATGATGTAGCTGGCCAAGGCCTAAGATTCATTATTTACACTACATGCATGGTAAATTAACAAAATGTTGAGGCTATAAGTGATGTTTTATTTAGATTATTTTAATTCATGCAATTTTATTTATCTGTCATCACAAAGGAAACTGAATTTTTATTTATCTCAGTGTTTCTTTACAGCAGATGTGTTTGGTGGATGGGAATAGCCATGTTTAATGTACTTTTCACCTCTACTTGTGTTATTTAGTAACAGTCAGGATTCCCTTAAGCTGGTATTTACTTAGATTTGTACCATCCTATACTGTAACTGTGCACTTGATTTGTGTTGTTGTGTGTAACATGGGTGGATTCACTCCAACATGCTCTTATCCAAAAGGCCCACGATCCATATCTGTGGTCCATCTGCCAGCTTTGTAGAATCCAAATGTTCTTCACAGCATGATCAAGCTGCAAGCAGCTCCAACACACAGCCTCCTGCAACACTGATGTCACACAGACCTAAAAACACAATCACTAGGCACACTTAAAGTTATCATTTTATGTCCAACTGTCCAACTATTATTTATTTTATTTGAATACTTAATATACAGTCTAATGCTCATTTTGTGTTTTCCCTCTGGTTCCTCTCTGTCGTCCTTGCATTAACTAATTAATAGAAAAACGATTTAAGGTAATTCATAATTATTGATAAAGAAATATAAAATTTTATCTTTTATCTTAATTTTATATATATATATATATATATGTATATATATGTGTGTGTGTGTGTGTGTGTGTGTGTGTGTGTGTGTGTGTGTGTGTATGTGTGTGTGTGTGTGTATCTATATATATGTATATAGATATACACACACACACACACACACACACACATATTCTTGGAGCCATTTCCGCAAAGCCTGTATGTGAAAATGGCTCCATATTTCAAAAACACGCGTGGCGCTGCATGACAGACGTTGCATTCAAGTAATGTCGGAAATTCTGCATTCCTACCAGTAACATTTATCAAAAGATGCCGCTGACATGGAAACTCGCGATTTTTAAACACGACTTCTAAATCTGTAATTTAAAAAACATAGCAGAAAACACTGTGCATATTAAAAGTATAGTTTGGTTGCAGCATGTTTATCCTCGAAATACGTTGGTGCTGCTGTGAGACAACCGTCAGGACATAAAAGATCAAATTTCCCCTGCCACTTAAAGTAACTTCAGAGCGTTCTGTTGCCAGGGAGACAGCTGAAGAACACACCAGCGCACAACATCGACATAGCTATAGCTAACGGTATAAAACAAATATTTAAAGTAATTTGGTTTGCTACGTCGAAAATAATAACGTTATACAAGTACAGTAGGATAACTTCAGTTTAGCTAACATTAGGAGGTCAGCTTGCTGTAACTTCAGACCAGAAAATGTATGGCAGCATGTTAACGTTAGCTCATGACCATGGTTAACTGGTTTTCAGTAATTTAGTAGTTTTCGTAGTCTTTCATGTCATTAAACAAACTATTACCATGTAAACATACCTGAAAATAAGCAAATATCTACTGAAATGTGACACTTTGTGTAATGTTAATTATTTTTTAAGATTTAGCTAAAGTTGCAGCTGTTAAATTGCCATATTTCTGAATTTAGGAGTTATGAGACACTCCTAACATTAACTGTCCTGAAATGTTTCAATTTTTAACGTTAGCTAATGCCCATGCATTACCTGGTTGTCAGTAACTGTTTTTAGTCGCTCAGGTCATTAAACAAACTATTATCACATAAACACACCTGAAAATAAACAAAAATCTAGCACCAAATACTGAAATCTGACACTTAATGTGTGATTTTAATGTTTCTTCTTTCTTCTAAATCTGCAGAAGTAGTTTACAAAACCCCTTGCAACAATGTCCAAGTCCCCTTATCCTCCAGGAACCCAGCTCAGCCCACCTGAGGACTGCAGGAAAATGAGGAGGATCATCGCTGAGGATTCAGACTGGTTCCTTGCTGTAGTGCCTTTTTTATCAAACCTCTGCCTGCAAAGCATTGTGAGGAATTTTGAAGGTATGCTTTTGTTTTTAGCAGCCCCATTATACACACTTTTACACACTCAGTTATAAGACAACTAGGATTTAACAACAAAACATAAACCTCTTACAGAAAAGCCCATATTTGAGGAACTTACACCCAGCCAGAAAGACTTTGTGCAGGAGCGACTGTCTCCTTCTCTTCCCCTGCGTGTCACAGCCAACCTGATCAGTGACGGCGTGTACTGGAAGCGGTGCTGCAAGCAGCGGTGGGACCCTTGTGATGTCTCTCATTATGGCCACAGCTGGAAACGAATGTTCTTTGAGAAGCACCTAGAGAGCATTATTGAGCTTTTTATTCCAGATGTAACAGATCCAAAGACAGTTGTAGCGATGGTGCCTCTGTGTAAGAACTATGTGAAGAGGCTGGACATCTCCCAACTCCTGCCACCTATCAAGGAGCCCCAGAAAGAAGAGGACGAATATGGCTCAGAGTTGGCAAGCAATAATGATTATGATGGACCTTCTATGGACCATTTTGACTTTAGCATCCTGCTCGACAAGCTGACCAGCCTGGAGGAGCTCCATGTGGTGTACAGGGTCAAACAGTGTGGTATGAACTTTGAATGGAAGATGTTTGAGATGACTGACCGAGACTGTGAGTCCTTTGCCAAGGCCCTCAAGTCCTGTAAGACCTTGAAGGTAAACATTGAATCCTCCTCAACAGTTTGTGGCATGCTGCCCTTTATGATGCCACTTACAAAGCAGCATTTACAGAAATGTCACTGATGTTATGAAACAGGAAAATTGTTGTTGGCACAACCAAAGCCTTAAATACATGCTCTATTCACATCAAAGAAAAGACAGCAGAGCCTCTGGCTGCAACCTAAATAAGTCACTATTTGACGCAACAGTTTTGTCACATGAATTTATTACTGCATGAGAACATGGCATGTATCAGCTACTGGTTTCCGTGCATGATATGATATGAAACTGCACAGGAGATTATTGGAGTTGTTTTTATCTCTCTTTTATACAACTAATGATAAATTAATCTGTTGACATCTTACATGTGCTTATAATAGTTCCATTATTTGTGTTTCTTGGAAAAACTAACCTAAGAATCTTGCTAATCCTCATAATATGCTGTTTCTACAGCTACTGAGACTCTATGAAAGCCGCATTGAGGATAAAAAGTGCCGGCTGCTGGTGAAACACCTCTTGGGCCACCCCTCCCTGAGGGAGCTCGACTTTTCTCACAACCTGATCGGAGACAGAGGAGCCAGAGCCATCAGCAAGCTGCTCTCCACGAGTAAACTGGAGATCCTAAATATGTGTAACAACGATATCAGAGGCCCCGGAGCCAAAGCTATAGCTCACGCCTTGTCCAAGAACTCCACCCTTTTGTCCCTCAACCTGCGTCTCAACCGTTTGAGAGACGAGGGCGGTCAGGCTATTGGCAAGGCCTTGCTGAACAACAACACCCTACTCCACCTGCACCTGGGAGGCAATGAGGTGACCGGGCCTACTGCTATTGCTCTGTCTAAAGTGCTGGTTCAGAACGACACCCTGAAGAGCATCAACCTCTCCTGTAACAGGCTGGGCGTGGTGAGTAAGGTGTTATTGAATGTGTTGAGTATGATAAAAGAAGGTGTCTCTTCACTGCTGCAGTGCTTGTTACACAGCAGAAAACAAACTGCTGGATAGATGAAAAACAGAAAGACAGCATTGCTATTCTTAGATCCTCACTGCTAGTGGGGCAATAAATACAAAGTTTAACCTGAGGGTGGTGTCAGAGGAGAGACCATATTTTTACCTGTATCAAAACTCAGCTTGTCAGGTTCATTTTGGCTCAGATTTCATTAGTGTGAGCTATACTTTGTTTAATCTCAGTTGCACTTGGGCTTAGATGGGCAGAATGTTAAAATGCATTTACCACATCATATATGTACTGTGTATATAAGCCACGCAGCTGATGTAAATTCAGCCATCAATTTTATAAGTGCCCTGTCATGATCTGAAGAGTTTGACAAGAAAATTTAGAAAGTCTGGAAGAGTCAGAGATCACCAAAATACTTAGAATTCATCCTCTGAAGACAGATGTATGTCTGTAACAAATATCATGCATTCAATTAGAGCTGAAAATGATTAGTAATGGGCATTTTGTTGATGATTTGTTAATTGATTAGATGGACATAAAATTACTATTACATATCGTGTAAATCATTTTCAACCAAAAAATCATTGGGTCCAATTTCTAAAATGTGAATATTTTCTGGTTTTCTGAGTCTTTAATAACAGTAAACTGAATATTTGGGGTTTCGGGGAATAAAAGAAGCTATTTAAATATGTCAACTATTGCGATGGACGTTTTTCACTACTTTCTGACATTTTATTGATCAAACTATTAATCAAGAGAAGAATCTGCAGATTTAGCAACATTGAAAATAATTCTTAGTGACAGTGCTACACCCAGAAGTTGTCGAGATATATTTCACTCTGAACCAAATTGTTGGACCAAACTGGCTAACACAATCATTCCTAGAGCCCCTAGAGTCCCTGGCATGGATAAAAATAGTCCAAACTGGGGAGAAAAAGGGAAATTTGGAGCCAATTCATTTCAAGTTATTATTGAAAACAAAGTTTTCAAAGTAAGAATGTAAGCAGTTATTAATAGTTTGTATTACATTCAATCAGCACTTTAGAATTGTTTCGAAACATGAACTTTCTTCACTGCCAAAGTATCCTGGTGTCTGTATAGACATAGTACAGAGAAGCAAACAGACAGAATAGCTTTGAAGTACAAGGATTTTCAATAATTCATAAATATATATGGAAAACATGCAATAATGGAAAGCTGAGTAACTGTTGTTTACCCTTGAGAGGTAGATGTGAATTTCCCCTTCTCATGTGCTCTTCCCTGACTGGAATACACTGCAGAGGATCAAAAATCACCCACATAGCAGAAATGCGACGTGCAGTACCATCAATATCTTTGACCTTGGTCTACTCCTCACAAAAATAGAAATGCCTGTTTCAGACATAACAATAAAACACTGGTGACACACAATAAGCAGCAGAAATGTGGGCTTTTTTGGACAGAAAAAGATGCAGAGGGGGGTGATTTTTATATGGTTATTAAGACTGTCCTACGACCTTTTAGGAACAGCAACCTGTGTTTAACATGAACATGCATCGGTGCCAAATGTGTTTATCTGTTCTTTCTGCATGTGTGTGCGTGTGCAGGATGGAGGTAAAGCTCTGGAGGATGCGATGTCTCACAACACCAGCGTAACAGAATGTGATATCCGTCTGACAGAGGTAGATGAGCAGAGTGTTTCCTTCATCAACCAGGTGGTTTGGACCAACCAGAGTTTAGAACACAAGAAAAAAGCTAAAGAGAACAAAACAAAGTAGATTCCAGCATCTCCTCTTTGTAATACAAACCCATGTTTATTAGCCATTGATCCTTGCCTACTTGTATTAATTTAGCCATGGGTGACAAACACAATATGTCATCTCTGCATCTCAAACTGAAGTAGTAGTAGTGGTAACAAAATTTGTTCTAAAACACAAAATATATACTGTAGTCCTCATAAAATGTGTGTTTCCATCCAGTGCATCACACACCATGATTTTTTATGGAAATTAAATAATTTCTGACAGATATTTTAGTGAGCATTTCAGTTTATTGAGCATATTCCCCATTTTGATACACAGATTTGGTAATCAGTCCTTATGTAACATCAAGGCAACGTTGTGGTGGTGTTGGAATACACAAAGACTTGCATTTTTTTCATCTATATCTACTGGTTAATTGTGTAACACCTTTGCTAGGCAGCAAAAAAAACATCTTTAGTGTAATTAATGTTGTTTCCCCAGTTGGACATTTTGCAAAAATCATTAGTCATTCTCTAGAATCATATGAAGAGAAGCAAAGCTATTCTGTCGGTTCATGGTGGACAAATACATACAGCAATCTACACATGATAGAATACTGACACTTTAGATCAGTCATCACTATCAATAATCGCTCAACCTGCCCTTAAAAAGATGTATATTGTATGTGTTTATGTTTGTGTATGTGTGCGTGAACCCTATCTGATATCAGTCAAATCATCAACAGTTTTAGTTCAATAAAGGTGTATCAAGTATAATTAAAACATATGAAATGGGTTTAAAGGGAGACAAAAATCATTCAGAATAGTAAATGAAAAGCAGCACAAAGATGCTGTTGGCTGCGTTGCCTGAATCATTTTGACAGACTGTATTTCTGTTCGCGACTTAACTCACTCATTTTACATCTGCAAAAAATGTCCCTGCTCCAGTTACCTTTAAGTGTGTGTGACACATAAATCTAAACACAAGATCCACATTGACAATCATTCTACACTCTCATCTCTATTTTATTTACAGTACAAATCCTTTCTGCCTTACAGTCCTGAAAATCCACAACTTTATTTTAAATATAAAAAGACGAGCCCCAGAGCATTCTTGAGTGAAAGAGTACATATTATAACAACCTAATCTACTTAATACACATGATAAAGGGTTCAGTGCTTTGCATGACAAAAGCCTTTATGTTAACAGTCGTCTATGGAGGAAAAAGATCTAGTCATGAACCTTTCAGTCATATTTATAAACGTTTTGAATACACCAAATTAGAGCTAGACCCATAATTCAGCCAGCATACATTGGTAGCTTATTGCAGATGTTGATGTATATGGTGGCTGATAAGTAACAAGAAATTGCAGCACAGAAATGCCAAAGTAGGTTTGAAACTAGACAAACATCGATATTGGTATTAGCCTCAAAAACCCTATATCCAAAACAGATTTTTTTGTCACTGTTGTTACGTAAACATTGCACTGGTAAACACATTTTTCTATTCTTACACTTGTATGAATATCACAGTGAAGCCATCTGAGAGGCTTGTTGGCTTATCATGAATGAAATTATGTGATGACTTCAGTATGTAACTAAGTGACTAAAATCCAAAATTTCTTCATCTGGCACCTCCTCCTCTTGTAAAAAGACATTTCAGCACATTTGAATACACATTCTTCTTGTAGTTTCCCGTTAGTTCTTATCCCCACAGGACAGTACAAGGACACGTAAGTCCACTGCACGCTGGGATATGATCCAGCCCTTCATGACTCTGAATCATAACACAGACTAAAGAAATTGAATTAATGGGGGAATTTCAATCCCTGCGTCTCATTTGGTTTCCCGCTATTTGAAAAAATGCAGTTCCATCTCGCTAAAATGTTTTGGGTTTTTTTGAAATGCGTAGTGTACCACCATTAAACCACAAACATTCTTCGAGAGATCTCAGTACTTAAAGGTAGCCTGTGGAGTTTCTGTTTGTATATAGTGTTACTCACCACAACCCACTGTGTGTATCCTTGAGGTCTGACAAACATGTTGAATGCATTTCCTCCCTCTTCAAACACTTGTAAAATTTTGAAAAGGCTGCATTGTTTACATCCATGTTTACTTGCTAGCGGTCTTCTTCTTCCCTGCCTTTGTTGGCACATTATCACCATAATCGTGTCAGTGGAATAGTGTGAAGACGTGTATTGCGCCACATAGATGCTCATGTGCGTGGCTGACAACAATCAAAATGGGGGCCCACTCAAAAAAACACTGCTCCATAGCGCTACTAGTGGTCAAAAACTCCACAGGTTACCTTTAGGTGTTATGAACACCAGAACCTGGAACAAGTTGAACCAGCTGTGTGTAAAAACTTGGCCTAGTTATATTGCAAGTGTTTAATAAGTGGAGTTTTATGCATTATTAAATTGAAACGGGTTGTACCACACAAAATAGTCCTACTTACATGCACAAAGGATTGTCAGTTAACTTAACTATATTGCTTGGTAGGTGCTACAGATGTTTCCACAAACAAAATGTCCACATTACTAAGGTCTTTGCAAGCTAAACATTCCTTAAGATTTAATTGTGCAACCCAATTTAGTCAATCACTAGTAATAGATTCACAAGTAACTAGTGCAACAACATGGAGAGGAACTTGAGGATCAGATATCAAACATTTCTCAGTCATATCTGACCTGCTTCTGTATCTTTCCCTCCATTATCTGGAATGGGGACATTAATAGAGTTATGACCGTTTGGTTCAACATCCTGTGGTTGCAAACCCCTCATTTGAAAATGATCCGGTTATTATGCAGCTGATCCTTTAAAAGGCAAAATGAGATGCCTGCATAACTGCATCCTAAAATGTAGCATGAGTTAGAGTGAAAGGACAGAGGACCAGGAAGGAGGATGTTGTTACAAGCAAGAGTCCTTGCCCTGAATACTATCCTGAGTTTAAGGGGCTTGCATAGATGACCTGTGAGCTGTGAAAACAGGTTCAAACAGTTCCCAGGATGTTTTGTTATTTGTTGAATGAAATGTGAGGTTTGATAACATCTGTATTTTTTTTATCATGTCTCACTTACTTCTACTATTTCCAACGTATTCTTCAGTATTGCTATATAGATAGTCCACAACTCCAGACTTGACTAAACACATGGAATGTAATGAGTATGGCTAATTGGTCACATCACTGTGAAAACAAGTCATAACAGAAAATAACACGAAAAATGTCTGACCGCAGGCAAGATTCTGATATTAACGGGAATTTCAATGCTTTTAATGGCAGAAAATGATCCGCCACAGTCTGATCTGCCAGTTTATTTTTCACTGCAGGTCTCGTGAGATGAAGGCTGGTTTGTAAATTAATAACGTCATCTTCTTGAATGAGCTCTGTGCTTATTTTCATCTCTTAAGATAGCTCCAAGACTATTCATAAATGCTGAGGGAATGTCAGAAATAAAGCACACTTTGAGTGATGAGTTGTGCTGTGGGATTATACAGTTAAAACAGGCTGAATTGGTACATTTTGGAAGCTATTTCCTACATAATATCTCTTTCAAAAGTTCTAGCATGCCTGATTTTCATCATTGTTTCCCTTAAACATTTTTTGTTGTGCACTGCTGGGCTGTTTAACAAAATTCACCATGACTAAGATAGTGCATGCACTCAGTTGAGAAGAAGTTTTTTTTTTTTCTTTTAGTTCCTTAAAGTAATCCTGTTATATTATTAAATCTGACACTATCAGTAGTGAATCCAGGCCTCTGCCTATTTTCAGCGTCTTTGATGGCCAGGCTGTCTCTCTGATATGCATCAGCAGCAGCAGCCGGCTACACAAGAACTGTGTTACATTATGAAGAAAAGTCATCCAAAAAACATGATTCTTAAAACCTTTCTGTGGTTTAAACAACAAAAGACCTGACAATGACATCACCATCAGGTAATACAACATCTCCCTCCTATGATGGATTGTATACCACGTGCCATTTTGAGTGTAAATTCCACTTTTTTTGATGGGAAGAGATGAGATGACTTAAGAAATGGTAGCTTATGCTTGTCAGTAACAGTTGATTGCTAGGCACTTAAATAAAGAGGTAGGCTGAATAAAAATATTGCCAAATATGAACTTAAATGGATCTTTGAGATTTTAAACTACTTGAGTTGACACTGATCTGTTAATATAATGGGACTTTTTATTATGTGGCTGGGAATTATACAAAATGTACAGTTTGTAATTAAGAAACCGTTTGAAGAGGTGTTGGTGATTCAGTTTGATGTTCTCGTGTCCTTTAGCCCTCCTGTGCTAAATTATTCATCGACTGTGTTGCTATATTTAGAAAGCCAGGAAGTATAATGTCATTGCAACCAAGCCAAATTCAGCGAACTTGATATTTCAACATCTGCATCAGACGTTTATTTTTATACGAAGGAATAGTATTCCCTTTTTTAATGGTGTTCCATGAGCATGATTTAAATAACCCAGCATCAAAACGTTTCACATGCAGATGTTTATATTTTAGATTTGAAGTTCATGTCACTTCATGAGAGCTGTAAGACAGGTCTTTAACAGTTTAGTCTTGTTAATTATGCTTTGACAAGGAGACTTATATTTTATATTTTCCCTCACGATTCACCCAACTCTCATGACTCACATGATGTGTAAGTCTGTGGGTTTTTTTCAGTATTTCATTTTTCATTCAGACATCCATTAATTCTCATATCTCTTCCTTTGTTGGGATTTTCATAGGCTGCCACTGAGTCAAAACCTATTTTAGACTTCAAATATGAGAAAGTGTTACTCATGTCCTTGCAGATTGACAGTGACTAAGATCTATAAATATGGCATTTACAGTAGGATGTGATTCCCCCTGGTATTACTTGGTTATTCGACTCTTGTCTTTACTATACAGTCGATGCTGTAGGACAGTACGTGACACTTTGGCAGGATGGTCCTTTGAAGCCACAATGTATTTTAAACAACAGTCTTATCAAGAGCATCAGGTCTGTTATTCCCTGACTTACAGTGTAAAGACTTTCCCAGACATACTGTGTGTCTCTCTTATAGGTTACTGAGTTGTAAAAGGGACAAGCAAAATTCCATGTTAGCCCAACCCTTTTGTAAAGAGGTTTCTCAGCCAATTACTGTGTCATTATATTGTATTGTCTGCCAGCAATGGGTCATAGAGACGTCTCCACGCAGGAGCCGTTTCTGTGCAGGGAGCGATGGTCGTGGTTGAGGCAGCCTTCGTTGCGATGTACAATGAGCACTGGGAAGTACAGCGCGTCCTGATAGGCTGGAGGGTTCTCCTCGCTGGTCTGCTGGCCTGACAGACAGCGCGTGCTCTCTGTGGGGCAGGAGGGCTCATTCAGGCTCCCGCTGCTCCTCCACAAGCAGCTCCGCCTGGAGCCGTACAGCCGACCTAGTGAGAAGCGACTGGCGCTGAAGGGGATGCGGGGGCTCCCCGTGTTGCAGATGCTGAGGGCGCTGCGGGAGAAGATGGAGGAGCTGCTGATGGCACGGTGGCAGCGTTCACAGTTCTGCCTGTAACTACCGTAGCCACCACATACGGAGTAACTATTACAGCTCCCTGAGAGCTGGGCCAGGTCCATGAGAACTGCCTCTGAATAGCTGGGAACCAGCTGTTGGTTGGAGCGGATGTGCCACTCCAGCTCTGTGCTGTCGATTGTGTTGACTCGTGGGATGTGTCGGCAATACGGCCGCTCCTCAGATGGCGTTACGGGCACATAGTCGAAGCCAAACAGCTTCTCCACATGGTAGTGGACACAGGCAGTGCGGTACTCTGTCAGCACCCGCAGAGGCCAGGAGAGGGTTAAAGCAGCTGCTGCCCAGAAAGTGGAGTTGGATGCGTACCAGGGAAGGTGATTAGGGTCAGAAAAGGCAATCATATATTCCTTAAAGTCTACATTCTTCAGGTGCATCCCCTCACGGGCCTCCATGTAGTCATCCTGGCCTTCATTCTCTGTAAAGAACCTGGCCCGCTGGGTCAGGTAGGAGTTTTCAGACTCCACATTAGCAAAGCTAAAGCACTTAGTGAACCTCACCCTGGTGATAGGGAAGCCTTCCAGGCCCAGAAGGTGCTTTGAGATGTCCTTAACCCCACAGTTCCCATAGTCAAACTCCGCCTCAGCAACATGGGTGTTGACTCTCTCATGGTAGACCTGCGTGGTGGTGTAGGCATCTCCATTGCGATAGCGTGTCACTTGCCGCGTCCTCCTGACATAGTGGTAGCTGATGGCCTTCCACCAGATGCAGGGAGTAGCCTGCCGCATCCGCTGGTTGCACTCCGCCACTGTCTCCAGATCTACCTTGTACTGCAGCTCGTTCCTGGTGTAGCAGTGCCAACACTCCACCAGGTAGACCACGTAGAGCATGACCAGGAAGGCCAGAGGGATGTAGATGTAGCCATTGGAGCAGGGACTGTCGTGGTACATCATAGACTTTCCCTTGTAAGCGCTGTCGAAGGAGAGGTGTGTGACCTTGGTCACCTGGCACCAGGCCATGACTCCGACGCAGCCGTACATCAGCAGGGACAGCAGCAGGCATTTCCAGTGGGTTTCCTGACATAAGGCTTTAATCAGGGACTGTTTCTGGGGCCGCTGCTACACAGAGGATGAGAAAACCACAATAAGTCAATGGAATGATACAGCAGATTTATATTTATTAAACACTGCAGTTGTTGAAAATCATATACGTATTACCTTTTAGAAGTAATTAGACTTTCTATGACTTTGATTAACAAAATGATTTCTCTGTGTAAAATGTAACCTCAAAGCAGTTAGGAACATAAAGGTTTACATATTTTCAATATAAAACTTTTTATTAATACTTTCTACCTATTTTAATTGATGAACATAACTATGACCTAAATATCTGTTAGGTATAAAGTTAGAAACAGTTAAAAAAGCAGTGGTTCATACATATAAAATATTTAGGGAAATATTCTGCGTTGTAAGTGCTTTTACATAGTTTATGCATGAGCTGTGAGCCAATTGCACATGTCTTGGTCAGTACTTGTTATAATCAAAAAACTCACCCACTCTTATAATCAAGTTCAAGAAAAACATCAGACTTAGCGCAAAAGTACAATGTTAAGTTTATATATGATATATATATATAACCTCATCTGGGAGTGTACGATGCCATCATCTACCCGCTGCAGCGAACTCACTCACATCTGGATGGAACCAGTTGCACTGTGAGAATCACATTCTTCAATTTCTCCAGTGCATTCAACACCATCCACCTACTGCTAGTGAGGGAGAAGCTGCAAGTAATGATGGTAGACACGTCCACCATCTCCTGGATTACCGACTACCTGACAGGCAGACCACAGTTTGTCTCCACAGTGGACTGTGCTGTCTCCCTTTCTTTTCACCTTGTATACCTCAGACTTTCAGTACAAGTCTGGGTCATACCACTTGCAGAAGTTCTCTGATCACTCTGCAGTGGTTGGGTGGGAGGAAAACAACTTCAAAAGGAAGAGGACGACTACACAACCCCTGAGTATTCTGGTAGAGGGTTTTGGCATGTGGAGGACTACAAGTGCCTGGGCGTCTACATCAACAACAGACTGAACTGGAAGACCAACATCAAGGCTGTATATAAGAAGGGGATGCGCAGACTCTATTTGCTGAGGAAGTTGAGATCCTTCAACATGTGCAGCAAGATGTTGGAAATCTTCTACCAGTCTGTTGTGGCCAGTGCACTGAACTTCACTGTAGTCTGCTGGTGGAGCCGGCTACACCCACAGACTTAATAAACTGACTAAGAAGGCCAGCTCCAGAATTGGCTGCAAACCAGACACCTTTGAAGTTGTGATGGAGAGGAGGACACTGAACAAACTGTTATCCATTATGGATAATCCTGACCACCCTCTTCACCACCTACTAGACAGACAGCAGGACACTTTCTCTAACAGTCTGGTTCAGCTTCACTGTCATAAGGACCGATACAGGAAATCTTTCCTGCCCAAAGCAATAACTGACAACACCTCAAGTCTGTCTGACAGAGAACTCTCAGCTTTATAGTTTCTGTCTCAACCAAACTCCACTCTGTTTTGCTCTTTCAATAACTTTGCTTATGGTGAATTTGCACATCTTTATACTCCTACTCTACCTCATTGCATTTTTAAAACTGCAATAACTTTGCACACTTATCAAATGTATGTTATCCCATGTTTATATTTTATATTTTATTATATTTATAGTGTATGGTAAGGTTTTCTTCTTATATTCTTGTATCGAGCTATTTTATTTTATTTTGTTGTTTGTTGTGTTCATTTTTCTATAGATATATATACTTCTCTCTTCTAGTGTTGACATGTATATTTACTGTGTATTTACAATGTCTGAATAACCTGCTGCTGTAACACAAGAATTTCCCAATTTGGGATCAATAAAGTACGTACATCTATCTATCTATCTATCTATCTATCTATCTATCTATCTATCTATCTATCTGTCCATCTGTCTATCTATCTGTATATGTTGTTGTCAGTAAAGCACACTGTGAGCTTCTATTTGACTAGTGTGTGGGTGTGCACATGGCCACATATCTGTGTTTATATAAATATGAGGATAATCTTTATATATATATATTTTCTAGAACAGAAAAAGAGTAAAATAACAGAAATAATATGATGTTACACCCTACATTAATGCCAAGCCAGCTAGAAAAAGCAGTCCTTTGACTCTGGCAGCATAAAGCTGGTGCCGTCCTTCATCACCTCAGGGCACAGCAAGCCCCAGTGCGTGCATCAAGAGCTAGTCACGCCTTTTGGGAATGCTGCCACACAAACCTGGCAGCGATTCAAAAGCCCCAGGAAGGATGGATTATAGCAAAATTCATTCAAAAAATTTGCATAACAGAAATCACACCAGGGCAGGCCCTACTGTGTTTTGAACTGTAGCAGCACAGATTCAGCTGAAGTTTATCCTCTCCATCCATAGGTCAGCCCCTGCATACAAGTGACCACAACAACCAGCATCACTGCATTGATGTATTGAATTCAACATGTCAGCTCTGTGCTCTTTGAGTCACAGACAAGCATAAATAATAGATCTTCTTTCTCCATTATTATTGTCCCCACCTTGGTCACGTGGTCCCCAAATCCCTTACCAACCAACCCCAAGGCTACACCCCACGGGGCAAAAGGGATTAACATTGAAATTCCCTATTGAGATGAGCACTACTGCAGAAGGAGTATTTACTCACTAGTATCCTGTACACGCTTGACAACTATAATCAATACAACATGACATACTTTGTGGCTCATGTTACACTTTACAACCTCTGTTTAAGCAGAAACAATAATGATGAGCAGTCGTGGAGCAGAAAACATCCGTCTGCATAATAATTGTCTGGAATAGTCTTTAAGTCGAATGTATTACAAAATGTTTATGTATTTGTGTTGGAGTATTTCATTAGGAAGAAACAAAAATAATATTTTAGCTTGTGTATTTGTAAATTATAGCTCACAAAGCACAATTACAAGCAACTTTCACCCTCGATTTTAAGTATCGTTCCTGTTTTTACTGTAACAGGGAAGTATGTCATACCAGTAACAGTGAGATTGAAGCAACATGTAACTACATTAACAGAAACTTTAAACCAAAATTTTCGACATCATTTTATCACAACAAATGGCATTTCAATTAAAAAGTCCCTGCCTGAGATCATAACGGTTCATGAGGCTTATATGGACAGAAGAAAAGGAAGGAAATGACTCATCACATGAACACAGTGGTGTTGACGTTTTTGATACATAGACAAGGGCTTTTTTCTGGCCTGGCTAAATGGAGAGAGGGACCTCTACTTATTAAGAATACAGAGGGAGAGAATATCTTATGCATTTGTCATGCAGTGACGCCCAATGCAGATGAGAGAGGAGAACACAAAAACAAAGGAAAGCACCAGTATTTTGGATTCAGAAGTAAATATCAAGAAAATTATTCAAGCAGCTGCACTGACCTTATTGGAGAAAAATAATAATGTTTAAAGTGTGAGTTTAATATGGTCTGTGTGGATATAAAGCTACCTGGACCAACATAGATGTTTATTTATCACAATTATGGTATCAGATAAAAGAAAAAGCCCTCTGAGATTTAGTCAGCTGGAGGCTCAGATATTATTTTTGACATTTGGTTGCAATTGTGTGGGCTTGTTTTTTCATATTGGGGAAGGTGTTGACCAAACAAAGAAGAGATATTTGTTCTGAAATGTCTCGTCCACCAGAATACAAATACAAAATGGGCTATAGGCTAAATATGTAGAGAATAAGAAATCACGGTCTTTAATTTATGTTATCTGGTGATATACATCCGGAGTGTGCATTAGTTACCTAATTTCTTTTTGTGGTTTACAATCTTGTGCATGAACCACTATGAGTCAGCTGTAGATCAGATAATGACACTTACATTGACAGAATATGGGCTTTAACATCAAATGTCTAAAATAAAAAACGCACTACATTTTGAAGGAAAGCTGTTGTTTAGAAAAGGATTAAAATCCACAGAACAGCCTGTTCGGAAACACAATCAATATTTTAGAAAACAAATGTTCCAGACAGAACCTTCAAGACTTCATAAAGCCACTGTGGTGCCTTTAACTAAGTGCCTCTCACACTCATGGACACTTTCTCTTGACATAATAAGACCAGCTAGGTTATATAAAAACCCTCTTGTGTAATGGATATGTAACTTGTCCAACATGCTGTTTTATGGGGGTTGGAAGTTTTAACTGGGGTAAGGAGGAAATCTAGATTTATGATACTCTATCAAAACCAGTCAGGAGACAGTTAATGAATAATAATCCTAATTTCTATATGTAGGAAAAATGTGCTGTATGTTTTTTGAAAATATGGCTATATGTGTCAATACAGTCTGAGGATCAAGATAGCAACATACAGTGTTACACTAATTGTCTGGAGGTACTAGATCCTGTTCCTGAGGACTTTACATGTGAGTAAATTACTGTATGGAAACATGTGAGCAAAACAGCCTCAAATCCTCTCATTGTAACAGTGACGGTACTCTTGTTTTGCTGAGGATCCGTTTCCCAGGATCCACAAGAGGTCCCTGAATCCCATTTTGTAAACCACTTATCTGGAGGGAGACATACAGGAGTACATCTGCGCACGTTCACACTCCGGAGTGCGCGCTTGGACGCACAGGTTCATGTATTAGTATTGCATATAAATCCATTAATACAGTTGTAATAACCAAAGAAATCCCGTTTATTTTCTGGGTGTTATTCCGTACCAATCAAACCCAAATCTGCAACAATCTGATTATTCTAGTGAGATTATTCCACTGTGATCTCAACGAAATATATCACACTAATTAAAGGCTGAGAGGCATTTGGGTTAGAAATTAGCCTGCACAGTGAAAACAATGTCCTCACCTCCTCTCGGGGGCTGTCCGGCTCCTCTTCGGGGACAGTGGTGGTGCTGCTCTCACTGGCCGTTGCAGCCGATGCTGGGGACATGATGACAACGGTGCAAAAACCGGTGCATGGATCTCCTGATGGGATGGGGGTTTTCCAAGTCAGGGTGAAACATAAACACTCCGAGAACCCTTGTGGGCATCATCCAAAGGAAACCAATGCAGCCGAATGGAAATAGTCAAAAGATGCATGATCCCAGCATCTTCCAGGTGGGCTTTCGTCGCTGGGTACAGCCTGCGGGAATCCGGTCATTGTGCCTCGGAAAAAACGCGCAAGAAATAGACTGAGACTCCTCCCGCGATGCAATGACTAGATGCTGATGATTGCTGCTGCTGCTGCTGCTGCTGCTGCTGCAAGAGATGCAATGTTAGGAAATGGCAAAGGCGACAGTCAGTTCTGTCTGCAGGCAGTGCCCATGGCAGCAAGTGGAGCTGTGAACAGGACAAAGGAGGCAGGCAGCGGCACGTGTGAGCAGCCACCCAGACACCACGATGTAAATAACACACACGCATACACACACACACACACACACGCACACACACACGCACACACACACACACACACACACACACACACACACACACACACATCTCTGTTCAAGTATCAGAACAACACACAGAGAGGCGGTGCTGCACAGAAGAACCCACCCCCTGCATCCTATTAGCTGCATGATCTTGCCTGTGTGGCCCAATCATGATTATACCCACTTTCAAAGGTGTTAAAAGTAGAAATATACAGTAGTGTCTTATGATAAAGATGGCGGGTTAGTGCAAAAATTTAACATCATAACCTTACAGGAAAATAAGCCAATATAGATTAAAACTCCACAGTAAATTCACTATTAAGCACCACAGACACACTATACAGGTAGGAGTAGGCCTGCAACAATGTTGTTAAGCTTGTGCTGTTTAACATGTTCAGAATTGTTGGATAAACTTTATGTGACCAGATGATACTCAATAGACAAGATCCAGAATAAACTTAATTATGTTTTAAGGCCATTATTTGTGTATTGTCGCTATGGAAATTGCATTGAGACAAAGAATTCACACATTTTATATTGTAAGCACTCAATAATTTACAATGAGAATACAGAGAAAATGTTTGAGCCTGACTCTTTCTTTCATGTTTGGTTGATTGACTTAAAAACTGTACATCGTCCAGGTTATACAATATTCAAGTACTGAAGGTTGAAAGTGGAAGTATATGTTTTTCTTTTAGTAATATTTATGTTATTGGTGATGGGAATTCAAGGGTGCACTGATCTTAATGTAAAATAACCATAACAATGAAATTCATACAAAGCCTACCACCATGTTGTTTACATTCTGTATTTGGAGCATTTTGTGTGCTTCATTCTTTCCACTTGAACTCTGATTATTTGCTGTATTCGTTTTATTTTACATTTTTCATGTTTCCATTTTGTCACAGACATAATTCTTCATGCCATTATCCTCTTCAAAATTGTAAACTGTCAACTGACTTGCAGTAAGATATCTTTAAGATTGGTTACTGCAAGTCAAGTTTGCATGGTCTTCTGGAGATACGCTATCAGCGGAAACCAACTTCTACTTATCTTTTCATGCATCACAAATGAAGTTTATAAAAAGATCCTGATGGTATTGATAGTAAACATAAAGTAGAATGTTCCTGTTTGAGCAACACAAGACATATTTATGGAAACACTTAAATTTGGTCAAGGAACCGTTACCTGCACAGTGCACCACAGACAGCCTACACAAGAGACCTAAACTCCTGATATAAAACAGGTACAAGAAGCTGCAATTTGGGATTAGTTGAAATATAGGTTCAGTGTTTATCTGAGTTGACTTGATGTGACTCATCCACCTGTGACCAGATGGTCAAACAGAAACAAATAGCACTGTTCCAAGTGTCTTTATGAGAATGCAAAGGAAATTCTGTCCTAATGTAATTTTATAGATTAACATACAACAAAGAATATAAGAAATATAAGACTATATAGTATGTTTCATTCTTTCTTTATCTACTTTTTAAACAGTATATTTTATAAAGGAATCCTTTACCTCACAATGCACACAAGCCCTTGTTTATCATAGCCCACAGTATGGACGTTGGACTGGACTGCTGGCATGAAATGGAATAAGTAAACATAACAGTAGATGACATGAAAACAGATGGCGGCTCTTGGCAGCGGTAAAAGCTTCTCTATGACCGTCACTATTGTTTTATATACTGTATTTATGATGAATCTGGCCTTCCTCCCAAAGCAGAACGCAGTAGCTGTGTAAGTGAGCCCTCTAAAGGCCAAACCACAACAAGCATTTTCAGGATGGAAAAGGAAACAAGAAATGATAGCTGGGTTATTCTTGAACCTTTGAGAGGTCAAAAATGACTACTCTGCTGATATGTGTTATCTTGTAGTCGATGGCAAAAGACAGACACCACTGGAAACATAGGAACATTTGTCCCTTACTGACTGACATAAGTTAAGTTATTGTTTGATTGTTATAAAGCTGCCACACAACTATGCAAAACCTTTAAGCACATTGTGGAGTTATGAAATGCTGTATGTCAAAGTTCAGATTTACACTGCAGTCAATCACAGACATGAGCTAATAGCATACTGGACTAGATTTACGTCAGCCAGGTTCAAGTTCTGCAGCTTCTCAGAAAAGCCCTCAAATCCCTTGAATAATAATAACGAGTGAAAAGCCTGTTACTGTGAAGAAAATGACTGGTCATGAGTTTAACAATAAAACCCACATGTGCTGGAAGTGTGTCATACAATGAAGGGAAGGGAAGTTTAAGGGAGAAGCAGATTGTTGTTGGTATTTAGGGGAACTAATTTACCAGAACTGTAGACCTGAGAGTTTGACTTGAATCAGACTTAAGAAACAAAAGTAAAGACTTGTGTTTGTAATGAAGTTGTGTCATTTTAACAGACAGCGTCCAGAAACTTTAGGTTTCATTATGACTGGTTCGAGATTTCTGCACTTAAGATAAAAACATTGTAAGATTTTTACTATGATGCATTACACAACTCACAGCAAACCAATTATTGCCTGGATTGTAGGGCTGCGACAATTAGTTGCTGACTATTAAATTAATCGCTAACTATTCTGATAATCAATTAATTGTTTGGAGTAATTTTTTAAGATAAAAATGTCCTAATTCTTTGATTCCAGCTTCTCAAATGTGAATATTTTCTGATTTCTTTAGTCCTCTATGACAGTTAACTGAGTATCTTTGGTTGTTGTTGGTTGGGACATTTGAAGACATCATCTTGGACTTTGGGAAACAGTGATCAACATTTTTCACCATTTTATGACATTTTATAGACCAAATAACTAGTCAATTAATCGAGAAAATAATTGACAGATTAATTGATAATAAAAATTATTGTTGGGTGCAGCCCTACAGAATTGTGTTGCAGAATTTGACTGAGCAACAAGACTTTATTACAAGAAGGAAAAAGGTTAAACTGTCATGTCATTATTAGATTATTTATGTAAGAAAGAATACACAATAGTTTTGATGTAAAGCTGTGGTTTCCAACTGGGAGGTCAGGACCTCTACAAAGGCTCACAAACAAATCTGTGGAGTGATGGTCAAACTCTTCAACTGACGGTTGACAAAGTGTTAACTTATGAGCAAACAGATGATACTGTAGCACCATGAAAACCGGGAACACACCTTGAACATAAGAGCTATGAAAGGAAACAAAAAAAAGTATTACCGTCTTTTCACACTGCTAATAGGCTTATTGCATTATAGCCTTACATTATTCAACAAAACTAAAATCATTTATTATTAACCTCTGACTGAAAATAAATCACAATTTATATTCCAATCGTTAAATATCACCTTTTTAACCCCTGTTAGCTTAGTGTTCTCTAATAGAGTTCTATAGGTAAGCATATTTAAAATAAAATATTTAGTCATTTTTATGTCACATGTGCAGCTTTAACTTTATGTAGCACAGTTACTGCAAAACACAGAAATAATTCTGCATTTCTTTATACTAGCAAGCAAACTCTACCGAGATGACAACTGCCCCTTTAAGACTGACAGAACTGCCTTGCATTGTGCTAATATAGCAGTCTTGCTAGCCTAAACACACTAGCATAAAACTTTGCAAAACTGTAGAAAATCACCAAAATATGACTAAACATTAAACACCACATGAAACAAAATAATAACAAACCATGTGCCCTTATCAGCCAAGTGCTAAACAAACAAAATAGCAGGCATTTTCTGACATTTGGCAGACACACTTAAATGTATACTATGCAAGATTTGTTGGTTTGTGTTTGTAAACACACAACATTCAAAGTTGGCCCTTCCCTGGCTGAGGGAGTGAGCAAGAGAGCAGCGGTAGTTGAGTGAGCTAGAGAGTGAGTGAAGAGAGCGAGTGGTGCTGGCCAGAACAAAGCCATGAATCAGACAAATGAAACATTATTTTCTGATTGTTTCACGGTGGTTATGTTCTGAAGCACAAATGAACACACCCACACCTCCACACAACCCTGCGGGAAGGTGAAGCATTGCCAGATTTTGTGTGTGAATGCAGCCTCATCCTGTCTGATGTGGCCTCTCCGCTCTGCGTGTGTGCAGCTCAGCCCCGCTCTCGGTCAAGCAGACCCACAGACCTGCAGTTCTCTATACATCCATGACACAGAGACAGAGAGCAGAGCAGATCAGAGGAGAGAGACAGTGATCTAACCTGGTCACTACGCTACCAGTCCCGACCTCACACCTTGTGTGCTGTTATTGGCTGGGGGCTACACACCCACTGCCCAAAGGTGGATGCCCAGAAGCGTCCTGAACACAGCAAAATAATTTTTAAAAAATAAGAAAATAGAGGCAGAGGACGAGTCTTTTATCTGCAGATAAATACTCATCCACACACTTCTAGTGAGTCATATGTGATGATTGAGGGATTACTTTTTTATTGGTCTATACATTGTTTTTTTTCCACCTTTAACGATATACTATAAAAGAGTATCAATATAAGTTCTTTGATATTATACAGAGTGCTTCTCTTACCGGCAAGACTCCTTCAAAATAAAAGCCCTAACCTTAAAATCTAAAACAACAGGACAAATAATAACATAACTTTAAGGAAATACTTATAAGATGAATGAAAAACAACAAATTCTTGGAAGATGCTGGGCCATACTAAAGGTCATTTACACTTTTACACACAAAAAAATATGCTGCACGTATTTGTACACATTTTCTTGTGGTATGATGAATAATTTAGCTTCTTCTGGCCTCTAACAATTATTTAAATAAAACAATTAGAAGCGTTTTGTGTGTAAAATCACACTTTGGTGCTTACAGTTGATTGAAAAAGCCTATAAGCTGTGATGAGACAATCCAAACACTCCTTTTTTATTTTGAAGCATCACTTCCTGTTTAACCAGCGTTTTCTGTGTGTGTGTGTGTGTGTGTGTGTGTGTGTGTGTGTGTGTGTGTGTGTGCGCGCGCACGTGCGTTTTTGTTACCTTTTGGGGACCTTTTCTGGTATAAACACCGACCTTGTCAGGACCAATAGTCCTCATGGGGACCAAAGCCCAGTCCTAATGAGGCAAAACGTCATTTCTGAGGTCCTGGTTAGGGGTTAGGGTTAAGGTGTGAATTGAGGTTAGGTTTAAGTTAGGGTTTGGGTTAGGCTGTCTACAATGAATGGATGTCAAGTCCTAACAATGATAGCTGTGCAAACTGTGTGTGTGTGTGTGTGTGTGTGTGTGTGTGTGTGTGTGTGTGTGTGTGTGTGTGTGTGTGTGTACCAGGTCTTCCTCATGTTGTGGGGACTCACCTCCCTTATGGGGACAAACAGTAAGTCCCCTTAACGAAAATCATTAATTTCAGGGTGAAGACTTGGTGTAAAGTTAAGGTTAGTTTGGGGTTATGTTAAGGTTAGGGTTAGGCAAGTAGTGGTTATGGTTGAGGTTAGGATAAGTCTCTAAGAAATGAATGTAAGTCAATGTTAGGTCCTCTGAAGTGATGGAAACAGGACTGTGTGTGTGCGCGCGTGTGCGTGTGTGTATGTGTGCGTGTTCTCGCGCACCGGGGATTCCCCGGCGTGACAAAAACAGCTTCGCCTTTCATATCTCAGCTCTTCCCCTCATCGCCTTTCATTGCTCATATGCTCTCTGCCTGGAGCTCACGCCGTTACCGGATATTTAGTCGACGGGCAACCGTTTCGCCTCATTTCGCTTCTTTTTAACCCATTTCACAAAGCCTGGAATGACCGCACCATATTTTGGAAAGTTTAAAAAATCTATAGTATTTAAAAACTGAAGGCCTGCCTGTTGCTTTTGGGGGTAATGTATTCTCGGTTAGTGGCATGAAACGCAGAGGCGACTCCTCTGGTTTTTACAAAGGAGCGGTGGTTTCCTCAGGTGTCAGCAGCAGGCTGTCCTCCCTCCGGGCACATCACCGAACACCGAGTGGCGACAACACCCGCTAGTAGCCTTTAAATCCTCGGGGAAGGAGGAGGGGAAACCCAGCCACCATGGCGAGCGACGACTGTACGAAAGATGACTTGCAGGAGGAAAACCGCACAGACTCGGCCATTGACTCGTACCGCTCCATATTGAAGTCGGAGGAGCCGCGGGAGACGAGCCCCGACTTAAGCGAGCCGACGGACAAGTTTTCCACCACGGAGGAGCGCCTGGATTCAGCCTACGGCTCATCGTCCCTCACCGTGGATAGCCTGTCAGAGATAGTGGAGAGCTTCACGCTTTCCAACGCCGAAGAGGAGCAAGCAGAGAGCGCTGAGCTCTCTGAACAGGATGAGAACTTTCTCACAACTATTACTGAAGATGGAGACACGTAGGTTTTGGTTTGTTTTCTCAGTTTTTTCAACTTATTTAAAAGCAAATCATTTCTCATCTTGCCAGTGTCTTTGCTGAAGGGCCCACAGTTGCACACTGGTGGGGGAATTTTAACGCGGTGTCTTGCACTAACCTCCTAGTTTTGACTACTGACTCTTGCATTAACTTGTTAGTTTTGACTACCGACTCTTGCATTAACCTCTTAGCCTATTGTTTGCTCAAATTTAGCAGCTAAATCTACCATGAAGTAGTCTGTAGTATCCCAGAATTAGCAAAGCTGAGGTGAAATACATTTACTTTTCAGTTTACCACAAAAAACTCTTTTATTAACTCCTATAAATTCATTTAAAAATCCACCCTCTTCTCTCTGAGCACACTCATATTAAATTACCACTGTCTGTCAGCACCCAGGTGATGTTTTCTTTAACACCAGCAGCCCTGGTGGTCATAGGGCTGCAACTACTTTAATCATCAATTCATCTGCTGATTATTTTCTCGATTAATTGTTTGGTCTATAGAATGCCAGTAATCTTGAAACATGGGCATCACGAGCTTCCAAAGACCAAGATGACATCTTCACATGTCTTGTTTTGCACAACCAACAGCCCAAAACCCAACGATATTCAGTTTACAGTCAAATAAAACCGAGGAAAAACAGCAAATCCTCACATCAATCATCAGCCGATTAATCGATTATCCAATAAACCACAGCGCCACTCTGTTTTACACCCATAAACTGTTGTTCAATGAGTGTGAATTGTCACAGTTTCTCCCGTGATACTGGTTTTAAAGGGGATTTCAAAGTGGTGTGATACTTCAGATTCTTTTTTTTTTAATGAACTTTGTCCATGTCATGAATGTGGATGGACTCCTGTGAGGCGTCTCTCAGTCAGAAAACAGAAGTGAAACAGATAGGCCTGGACTTCCCCATGAAACACAGACAAAGCACATGCTGTGAGGCAGCAGTGTGGCTTGCTTTTGATCCAAGAAACTTGTTGATCAGGATAGGACAGTGTGTATGCGTGTTTTTATTGGATTCTCTTTTATTGGTGCTTTCTCTCTTCTTCTTTTTTTTTTTTACTTCACCCGACCAGTGGAAGGGTTTGCAACCTCTAAAAATGTCAGTTGGTTACCTTTTTACTGCTACTCACCTCTCAGTTTGAGTCAATGAAACTGCAGCTTTTTGCACACAATCCAAACACCTCAGCCTCCACACACAGTTTCTAACAGCCTTATCAGCCAATGTAGACCTTCTTCACTCATTGAGCGTTGCTATGTCATCAGTCTGTTTTGACGTTCAAGTAGACTTACCAATGACTGCTGCAGCCAGTGATTGATGTAGTCACAGCATTGCAGAAGTGTTGTTGTGTCTCTGACCTCTTTTCATTTCCGCTTGCTGATTGTTAGGGCCACATGGTTTCATTCTCAAACCCTAACTATAGATACCTGGGAGGGGAAAAAACACCTGAAACACACCACACTGCACTGCTTAGATTGAGAGACGATCATGCAAACATTAATTTTCCCCTGTGGGTTTTTTTTTTTTTTTAAGTTCTTATTCATTCACGTCTTAGTCAAACCAGGAAGTCCCTTTCACACTAAGATGTTTGATCACAGGGTTGAGTGCCTGGTAACGCAAATCCATTAGTCTGCAGACATTTAAATCAGTCAGTGATTGCATTACTGGTGCCATTAAAATTGATTTGGCATTATATTATGATACTTTGTTGTATCAAATACCAATGTTGGGATCATTTGTTGACTGATTCTGTGTTTCTGTGTTCTTATTTCCTTCAGTTTTTTCCACTTCATGGGTGTTTTAGATTAGATTACTACATCAGAGCTGTAACAATTAGTCGATTAATCGATGAGTGGATCATCAGAAAATTTTCATTTTGAGTCATTTTTAAGCAAAAATGCAATTCTCTGATTCCAGCTTCTCACATGTGAATATTTTTGGTTTATTTCTTCTTCTATGATATTAAACTAAATATCTTTGGGTTGAGGACTGTTTGGTCAGGACAAAAGAAGACATTTAAGGACATAACATTGGGTTTTGGGAAACAGTAATCAACATTTTCAGACATCTTATAGATCACATGATTGATCTAGAAAATAATCAGCACATTAATCAATTATGAAAATAATTGATTAAAAATAGCCTACATGTTTTTGTTGTGTGTTGGTAGAAACTTTTACTTTGTTGCAGCCTTGTTTTGTTAAAGTTATAGATCAATCTACTGATTGTTTTCTTGATTTAATCAATCAATCAATGTCTATAAAATATCAGAAAATAGTGGAAACAACAGCTGAATAATTGGGGCAGCAACTAACAGTTATTTTCATTATTGATTATTCTGCAGATTATTTCCTTGACTGATCGTCCAAATTTATCGCTTTGTCTATAAATTGCCAGAAAATAGTAAAAAATGCCCGTTATAAGCTCCCACAGTCTGAGGTGACGTCTTCAGATGTCTTATTTTATTTAACCAACAGTCCAAAACCCAAAGATACATCAAATTCTCAAATTTGAGAAGATGCAAACAGAAAATTTTTGCTTCAAAAAATGACTAAAACGATCAATGAAGTATCGCAATAGTTGCTAATTCATTTTCTGTCAACCAACTTATTGCTTAATCCACTGGCCATTGCAGCTTTAAATCTAATGCTTGGCATTAGTTGAATCACTGGAGATCAATTAATCAAGTTAAATAGTTAATTGTTTGAGTTTTTGCTTATATTTTGTAATCCATTGCATAAGTACAGTTTACAACTAGTTCCTTTTTCTTCTGTAAAAAAATATTTTCTCATCAGAGATGTTTCCCAACCACTTAGACAGAAGTGGTGATGTATTATTGCTGATTTTCTTATAATATCTTGCATATTATAGAATTATCTTTATTGTGGTGCTTTTGATTTAAAGGGCAGCAAATCGTGATTGTGTCCCATCACGACCCAGTGATTCCCAGCGTGACATAACTTTTTGGATCCTAATGAAATATTTTGAAGGAAGGACATTAGTTGACTTCATGTAGATAAAAATGAGTTTTCCTTTAATATTCAAACAGAGAGTGAAACTATCCATTTTGTTCATTATTATTGTTCACTGGTTTGTTTGTTTGTTTGTTTGTTTGTTTGTTTTTTAATGAAGGTATTCTGAATGTGAAAAGTTGCAAAGAAAACATTCACATCATGCATTTAATGAACCTTCATTTATCATGCAAGATGATATAAATAGTTTTTATTGATTGGTCAGTTAAAAAGTAACATTGTACATTGCATTACATACATTGTAGTACATTGCCTATTAAATCAATCAGATGTTACACTATTATGAACTTATTGATCTTTTGGTCAAATGAATGATCGTGATCTACTGAGGGTGCATGCAGGTTTAAATCTTAATCATCATGCAAGACTATATGCAAGTTTTTATCTACAGATAATTCTCAAAAAACACGATTGTCATTGACGTTTTCAGAACCGAGAAGAGTGAAAAGTCTAAACAGTGAGATTTTGTGGGAACGTTTGATCCCACACTGTCTGTCTCTGAATAAGACTGGCGCCTATTTTGGCTACATGACATTTAGTCTCGCACGTATTTGCTCTAAAATAAAATACAGTGTGTACCATTGATGATTTTCAACTACGAATAATGCAAGAGAGCAAAGTCAGTGCAGTAATAAAAAAAAAACAAAAAAACAACCTCATTCATGCCATTGTGTGAATGAAAATGAGTTAGCTTTTGTTATACTGCATGACATTGGAGAATTGATTTGAACCTGTTCAAATCCTTTTTACAAATGAGGCCCTCGGTGTGTTGTTTTAGGTTAGTCTAAATTAAGCACTAATGCTTGGTTCCATTTCCTGCTTTTTTGCACACATTTGTTTGCTACAACTTCCCACTCAGGGTTTGAGGTTAAGTGTGTTTTTGTTTTGGCATTTGCTTTTAAGTGTTTAAATTAAAGCCTACAAGTTTGAAGCCTCTGATAGCTGCTTTTAACACTCTTTAGATTAACAGCTTGTCTTGCCTTATTTTCTAGAAATTCTTGCATTGCTCAATACCCCTACCACTCAGTCTTGCCATTCAGCCCACTAAGTGTTATATTTCTAGGTTGTTTCTTGAGATGAATACAGAGGAAAATTATGAGGCAACATTTTCTGCCTCATGTTGAATTGCAGTTTTTTTTCCCTACTACCCAAAAGTGTCGCTTTTGATTGCTCAATATAAGATAAAGTAGGCCCTACAAGTTTTTGCAAGCACAACGGACTAAATGTTTATTTCTTTTTGCCACTTCTGTAGAATCCTGCACCTAGCAATCATCCATGAAGAAGAATTAATCACTCAACAGTTGATACAGCTATTCCCAAAAGAAGTCCTGGACATCCAAAACAATTTATACCAGGTAAGAAGTGCAGTTCCATCATAACTCTTTCAGCTACACAAGCATACTGCAGCTTCTACAGGAACTTTTCAATCCTAGATGGCTTCCGCATTGTCAGTATCTTGATTGTGGAAACAGTGGGATTATTTATATCTGTGTACTTCCAGAGAACTGTTGTTCCTCTTTATTTGCAGTCCGTCCTCTGTCAGGGACGTCACTGTGGGTGGTTCCAGTGTTAGCTCATAAGGGACTTTGAATGGAAACTCCCCTCCTCTACCTCCTGTAGAAATAGAACCACAGGGAGATGTGGAGTGTATCCTTGTGTGGATGTGGGTGGGGGAATTGTTCCAGTCCTACAAGATGTCAGACCAGGGTCTTACAAGGGTAGAAACCAAAGTGAAGGTAGAGCAAACTGACAGAACTGTTAAAGGAAACATCAGAAGTTACTCAGCACTTCACGCAGTGACTCAGTTGGCCCTCCAAATACACACAAATGTTGCAGGTGGTCCTAATGTACGTATTTCCTCATAATAGTCATTCTAAGACCTCTCAGTCTGTGACGTTAACAAGAAGAATTCTCATTTACACCTTCAGGCTTTTAAAAGAAAATCCACCTCAGACATTTGAGCACTGATTGAAAAATTTGCATTTTCACGCCATTTTTGCAGTTCTTTTGTTGTGTTGCACAGATACTGCAGAAGTCTTAAACACTGCATATTAATTATATTCAAAAAAATGTATCTCATAATATAAAAGAGGCGGACATATCAAATTCTACACCCACGGTACCCTCAACAGACCAGAATGCAGTTAAACCACAAGACATGTTTGTTTTGGAAAAGAAGTGTAATTCTTACTTTTGTTGGCTGCAAAAGTGTCTCTTCATTCATACATTGAACCAACAGCTGAATGCAACAAGTCGAGGCCTGTTGTCTGCAGATTGTTGAAAGGCATTCTGGGAAATGCAGGAAATCACATACTAAAGTAGAAGGGGCCGGTTGAAGGACGCTGGCTAAACAAAACACACTTAATTAGGGCCCTAACTAACAATTATTTTCGATTACTGATGATCAAATAATGTATTGATTCTTGTTTTGATTAATCTTTTTGACTGTAAAATGTAGAAGAGTATAATGTCTGGCAAAGAGCTTTAAAATCATTCTGGCATGCATATCACATCCTTCTTTATGCCAAAATGTAGTACATTTTTTGCTTATTCCCCAGAGCCCCTTACACCTGGCCACCTATCTGGACCTGACAGATGTAGTGAAGAGCCTGGTGGAGAAAGGGGCCAGTCTGAAGCTGCAGGACCAGGATGGTAACACAGCACTCCATGTGGCCTGCCAGCATGGACAGACAAAGTGTGCCACCGAGATGACCCGAGAGGTTTCCCCCAGCAAGCTGGCGCCAATCGTGGAAACAAAGAACTGGAGAGGTGGGACAAAAAGACTAACAGCCGCAGGGCTTCATCAGCCAGAAATTCATCGTTTTTATTTTTTTAAGGGGCATTTTTGTGTGTCTGCAGTAGTTGTGTGATTATTTGTTCGTGGGCTGAAACTGAACATCCAAGATTATGCAACTCAGATTTTACAGTATGTCCAAATGTACAGGAACATGGCCTTTTGGTGCTTTTAAGCTAAGACTTGTCTGTAATGTAGTGCACTCTATAAAGTAACTCATTAACTAGGTTTCTACTGGTCAACCAATGTAGCATTTAAGGAAATATAAATTGAATCAGTGTAATTTCATTTCAGTTTCAACAGTTTGATCCCACAGCTTTGTACAGAATTAGCAGAAGCACTTGCAAGGCTGGTACATACGTGGCTGATTTGAGTTGATCTGTGTAAGCCTGGTGTTTGTCATTTGGAAAAACACTTGACTCTTACAATGCATCTCTCATTCGCTTTTGACATCAAAAATGAGCCCTATGTTCCACATTAAAAACAAGATGTGTACTTGCAGGTCTCGCCTGTCTTCACTTGGCTGCACTGAACAGGCAACATCAGATGATGAAGCTCTTGATGAAAAAGGGAGCAGACCTGAATATCCAGGTTAGTCTGCCAAATGACTCCTTACTTTACTGAATCGTATGGATTGTTTTTTGATAACAAGGCTCCAACCAAAGGATCACTCTGCAGTGAATCTTTCAACTCACTGAGTAGGAAGTTTTTACAGTTTTGCTTTTGTATATAAACAAGTTTGATTAGTGTCAGAATCATGTTGCCCTGCAGTATGGCATGTGATCCACTAATGCACCAGTATTTATAATCACACTTATCCCTTTCACATGCAATTTACTGCGCCTGGCCTAATGTTGTTTTCCTGTCTATAAATCTGCTGCACCTGTGCAACACTGATAGTGATATGAGCTGAGCTCAGAGCTTCCTGCAGGATTCATGGAGACATAATTAGATTTGAGATATGATTAGGCCGGGCTGGACAGACACTCTTGACTTTCTAATGATGGAAGGGAACATGGCAGTCAGTCATGAAACTACCCCAGACATTCTTCTCAGTTTAAATCACCGGCTGAACATATCACTCTGACTCACATTATTATGATTATTATTTCCATGCTTCTACTACTAATATTTATGAGGCTAATAGTACATTTTCCATGCAAAATTAGAAAATAATAAGCACAAATTAACTTACTACCTATTACACTAATGACCTACTTCATGTTATTGTCCCAGGAGTTGATCGTATTCTTTTTCCTTTTTCCTTCCCCCCTCCCCCTCACAGGAGGGAACCAGTGGCAAAACAGCTCTTCATCTTGCTGTCGAGCTGCACGACGTCACGTCAGTGAAGTTGCTGCTCAACAGGGGAGCCAACGTGGATGCTGCCATGTTTAACGGTTGCACACCCTTGCATCTGGCAGTGGGGAGGCAGGATGCCACCATTGCCAACCTCCTTTTTCAATCCGGTGCTGACATAATGCTGCGAAACATGGAGGACGAGACGGCGCTGGATCTGGCAGATGGCAATTATGATGTAAGTTATTGTGACTGACAGTTACAGGCACATCAGGAGTATTATGGCAATAATCTGTTGTTATTGTTAACATATCCTATGAAGAGAACAACTTCCACTGTGCTATAGACCTCCAATGTTGTCCAAAAACTATTAAAAACACATCAGTGAGCCACTTTGTTGTAGTGGGTGACATAATCCGTCATTACGTTGAAAATGGGCACTGTAGTTTATTTTCAAATCTCTCCTTCCATCACCATCCTGCTGCTGTAAATACTCTCTAGGGCACCAAATGTATATTAATCTGCCGTTGAAAATATTTTCCAATAAATGCACTATTTACTCCTGCTTGAGTAACATTTGCTAAAAACTGCTGTGTCCAGCAGTTATAGGAAATTACTTTTTAAAAGAAAAGATATATTTGTGACTCATTTTTCAAGATTTACATCTTCAGTAGAAACAAACGGGCTTTGGATTTGTAGACAATAGAAAAACATAGATTATGTTTACACTCTTCATCAAAGTATTGAGGGCTACAGTGACAAGAGTTGTTTATTTTTAAATCAAGTGTACTTCCATAACTTCAGCTGCTATACTTCATAAATACTGCATGTTAAATATTTCACTTCTCCTTTCATTGCGCAAGAACTGCAACTCACAGGAAGGGGAGGTATCCAGACTAAAATATGACCTTTTGTGTCCTTATTTTTCAGATTTTGGCTCTATTTCCATTTGACGACATCCAAATCTCCGGGAGGTCGGTGGTTGGCATGAACTTTTGAACTGGATGGTGCAGCTGAATCGCAGGCTGAACAACCACCTTGAAATCGTCTGGAGGCTTACTGCAGCTAGAACCTTCGTTAGAAAGCTGTATTTGAGCTGAATTTTCAGTAATTAGTGCATCTAATTATAGTACGTTCTGATTTAATCTGTATTTATATATTATATAGACAAATATGCGCAATCTTTCTTCCCTCTGGCAAAGAGTGATTCTGCTTATCGACTCTTACTTGAACACAATACAAAATTCACTGTTTCCGAGTTGTTGGCTCAAATATTCTGCCTTTTCCTGCATGCATTTGAAGGGTTATTATTTCACAAAAAAAAGCCACCTCACTGTGAGTGCCAAACTTTCAATCAACATTTACAATGTCCTTAAAACTCTTAAAAATCTACCTCTTTGTCACATCAGCCCAGTTTTAATGGCAAGAAATTCAACATTCAAATTGCTTCGTTTTACAGTTTAATCAGTGCTTTCATGGCTTTTGGATTGTAACGGAATTGCAATTTTTGTCTTGTGTTTATATCTCAAAAAAAAAAAAAAGGCGGCTTTTCATTGCAACCACAGTGAGGCTTTTTGAGGAGCGCATTTAAAATGAATGTACAATTTACTAAATGGAAAATGTAATCCTAAATCTTTCTTTCAAAGAGACTTGCAATCCTAAAAAAAAAGATAAACTGATCACATCCCTGCTTTTTGTTAAGTGAACTACAAGCCCACATAAAAATGTAATATATAACACAAAACATAGCTTAATCTCTTTGATTGTTAGGTTTGCTGCTTCGTGTTTTCTCTATTTAAATGTTTTGCCTTGATCTGCCGACTGTTACTGTTGATGTTGGTGTGGATTTTCACTGGCTTGTCTGGTTAATATAAGCAATTCTGAGCTCGTCTATTTTGTAATAAAATGAAAAAAAAAAAAAAAAACCTCACTGCATGTTGTCCTTTGTGGGTACAAGGAATTCTGTGACAATTTTGACTGGTGTTTACTGGTTTAAGTCCTGTGTGATACATGTACAAACAGATAATGAAAATGATCTCATGTCTGTTCTGTACTGGTGAAGAGCTTCATAAAACACTTTCACTTCAGACATGCACACTAGATACATTTTATATGCCATTTGAGTGAAAGGAGGTAATTTGACGAGTCCTTTTTAGTTCACACTTAAAAATCTATATTTGTTTTTGTTCTTTTTTTCCATTTTAAGTATGTATATAAATCACTAGTTTGATTTGTGTGAATAGCCAGAACTTACAAGAATGAATTTATATAGTGAACCATAACGAGCAGACCTCATGACCAGGCTCTTTCAGGAAAACAACCTAGTTCTTTTCTTTGTTTCCCGTCAGCTGCTTTTGTAAGGTGTACCTTTTGTTTCCTGTAACTGACTTCTCCCTGATGGCTCCTATAGTACAATGACTGTGGAGCGTCTGGAAATTCCACTGCGCTGTATCTCTCTCGTAAGCACATACTCACAGCAAGACAGGCTGAATAACAAGCTGGCGACAGATCCTCAATTCCTGCTCATGTGAGGGATATTAGCAAGAATACTTGTTACTAGTAATTACTCTTTATGTAATTTGAGGCAATAAACGTGTCAGTCTTCTGGTCAGGTAAATGAGGGCTTGACAGCATGCACATTCAGAGCATGTTTTGGTGACAGCTACTAAACGGACAAACTTCTGTGGTCAGCAGTTGGAACACAGAGTTATGAAACTATACCTACTTCTCCATTGAACCTATGACCTGGGAAATTCTGCAGTTATTTCTGTCATATACGGTACAGATCATGCTGGTGTTGCCATAAACAAAAAAGTTAACATTAGATAAGCCAGTTTCACTAATCATTAATCACTCTAACTCCAGACTTTCCTCTAAATCAACCAGTTATTGTTTTAATAAATACATCATTAAGACTGTGATACGAGTCTTAAAGTTAGAGTCCAGTATTTGCATTACATATGTGTTTAATATGAATTTTGTTGCATTTAAGAGTTAGTTATATAGCATATATTTCCATATTCAAAATAGAAAACCTTCAAACAGCTTTTTTCACAGAAGTCGTTTTACATGTTAAAGTAGGAGAAGCACAGGTGTAAATAATGAAACTAATGGTGACTGAATTCCATTTTGCTGCTTGACTTACTGGGACACTTGAATCGAAAGAAGCCATCGTTAATGTTATTAGTAACATCGGTGCTTTTCTTACTATGAAGAGTCAAAATGTTTGCTGTGAAAAAGGTCTATCAAATACTGACAGTAAATTTGACTACAGTGTCAGAATGTCCATGCACCGTGGAGGGGACGGAGACAGTGAACGCTGTCAACAGTTTACGGCAAAATGTATTCATTTAGTAAATCTGTGTTTTATATGCGAACTGTGATGTTATTCTTTTGCATCCTGTCATATAGTATTGCTGCAGCATGCAGGCATATTTCCAACAACCTCAGGAAAGTAATTGATTATTTTATAATGCAATGTACTTGTGTGTACTTTCTCCTTTTTATTATTTCTGACCAAAAGCACTTAAGAGCAAGACAAGTTATTGACTATTTATTACATAAAAGCAGTGGAAGAAACTCAGCAGTCAGATCCTTTACTTAAGTAAAAGTCTACAATATAAAATATACATTATTACAGGTAAAAAAGTCCTACATTCAGAGTTTTATTAAAGTAAAGGTACAAAAGTGTTATAAGCTAAATGTAATTCAAGTAAATACTGTTATTATTATATACTATATCATATATTATTGTATTGTATACTGTATTGTAAAAGCACAATTTAATGTTGTAGCAGGTCAGGGTGGAGTCAATTTAAACTACTTAGGGTACTTCATAACTGCTTTTATTAACAGCAGAATGTAACAAAGTACATTTACTCAAGTACTGTACTTAGTACCTTAAAGTACTTGTACTTTACTTGAGTATCTCAATTTTATGCCACTTTATACTTTAATTCAGATAAATTTTAGAGGCAAATATGATACTTTTTTCTCCATTACATGTATTTGACAGTTAGTTTGCATTTGTACTTTCACTCAACTAAAGATCCTGAATATTCCTTCCACCACTGACAATGTATCACATGTTTTATCTGTACAAACTTGCATCTGCAGGGTCACTGCAGCTGTCAGATAAAAAATCACAAATAAACAGCAACAGCATAGAATTGAAATACTCAAAGTTAAAACTAGGCCTAAAAATTACTGCTTATAATACTGCTTATAAACAGTGGTTTTTAAAGTCCTTCTCTGCTCAAAATGTCGTTTTCTTCTTGTTCTTACAGTTGGATGTTGTTCACTTCATTGTGCAGAATGATGTATGTTCAGAGTTTGATACTAGAAGGCTGTTTTCACTTTCACCTGCTGAAAGAGGAAAGTTTCTTAGCTCAGTGAAAATCAGATTTGAAGTGGCCTTTGAGTATGACATCACAACTATTTTTGAAGCCAATCCTGGTCCAGTATTCAACTTAGACAAGTGTGACGTGGAAACGTGAAGCCCCCAGTGCACAAACACTGAGAATGAACTTTACAGTGAAGTAGGAGACATCTTGTGTCCAGCAGTTAAACTTCTGAAATTATTTACATATTTATACATTCTTGATTTTTTAATCAGGGAGGAGTAGATGCCATTTTAAGGATTTTAAGTATTTTACTCTTTTTATGTGGAAAAAACACATCAAACACACATTATTGTTTCAAGTAGAGAATTTTGTATATCTTAATTAATTTCTGGAGGGAATTTTTAAGTAAATGTCCTCAGAGGTGGAAGAAATATCAAGCAGATCCTTTACTTCAGTAAAAGTACCAGTTCAGCAATGTAAACATATTCCATTACAAGTAACAGTCCTTCATGAAAAATCCTACTTAAGTAAAAATACATAAGTATTAGCGGCAAAATGTATTTAAAGTATTAAAGTAAATGTAGTGATTTATTGTTTATTGAAATGAAACCATGTGAGGAGTTTAGAGGGAAAAATCACAATTTGGTGGAGCTGCAAACAACCCATAGACATCTGAACTGTGACCCCGACTACACACTGCTGTTTGTAAGACATCAAAAGCCAAAAAGGTTGTAAACCACTGATTTAATCTTTAAGTGTGTTGTATTTTACAAGCTTGTTATATTATGCATTGTATCAAATCTTCAACTGGAAAGTAACTAAAGCTGTCAAATAAATGTAGAGTGGAAATATTCATGGAAAGTACAAGTACCTCAAAACTGTTCTTAAGCAACTTGTACTTCTGTAAATGTACGAAGTTACTTCCCACCACTGAATGTACTTAGTATGTATACATGGGATCCAACCTCCGAGCGGCACAGGGAGGCAGCAGCACTGCGCAGTTGCTCCTCCACACCGACAGGGAGCAGGACCGCCGGGCGGGCGTCTGTTCACCGTCTCCGGGAATCCTGGAGAAAAGAGGAGGGGGCCTTTCCTGCTCAAGTGAACACATCGGCTATTGAGCATAAGTTGCAGACATCAGAGCTAAAGGCGGCTAGTCCGAAAGAAGGCTATCCCCTAATTAATAAAATCTCTACCTGCCGGACCCGGGCGGCTTCATGCTCTGCGTCAGCGGAGACGTTTGAGTCTGTCGGCGTGTGTGCTGCGCCAGGTGTCGGCCACGGAGTGAGGGGAAAATGCCTTCTTTTTCATGGAGGTAACGTTAGAGACCAAAGAGGAGCTAACTGGAAAAATGTGTCATGCTAAAAAAAAAAGAAAAAAGAGTTTTAAGTGGACACGAGCTCAGCTGGCTACAGACTGATATGATTGTCCGCGTGCTATTACGCCATTTGACCGTCAATTTCCGTTACGCGTCGTTATACTGACTGTCTTCAAACGGCTGGTTACAGTAAAGCTGTTGTTTGTTGGTGTAACAGTTTGTGTACAAGACCGGATTTAGTGATTTGGGGGCCCCCAGGCAAACTCTGTCCTGCTTTATTTTCGCCCTTTCTTTAACTAAATGTTAGCAGTGGTAGATGTACTCTTTACTCGTTGTTCTTAGGTAAAAATATTAATACTACACAGTGAAAATACTGTGAAAGTACTGCATTCACATTTTTACTTAAAAGTGAAGAGTGACGGAGAGGTATTAACAGCACAATGTAATTTAATTTACTTAGTTTGTGTTCAAGCTTTTAATTCTTATCTAATGCTGCATAGTTTAATCAATATATCTGTCAGGTAAATGTAGTGGTATAATGTTTTCCTCTGAATTAGAAGTACATAGTAAATAAGTAGTCTACAGTTGCATTTTTAAAGTGATTTGGGGCCTTTTGCAAGTTATTTTGGTGTACAATGAGTTAGAATAGTAATATAATTCAATATTTTTCATATCTAAATATCATAATAAATCTACAGCTGTTGGGGGCCCAAGGCAGTGGCCTACCTTGCCTAATGGTTAGAGTAAGAGTTATAGCAAGAGTTATACTGCCACTCTTCATGTTTTTTTTTTAATTGTTCTTCCTTGTGTACTTCATTTCATTAGGTTTTACCAAAATGAAAAAGGCTGACAGAAATGTTTAGCCTTTTTCATGTCAGCTCATCCAGTTTTGTAATTTAAATTGAATACTTTGGTGGCACCATTTTTGGTAATAAATGCCACAAGAATTTGTAATTTGATAAGACTTATGCCAGGGCAATACAGCTGAGGTCACAGAGTCTGATGGGTCACACAATTTGCAGCAACACCAGTCTGGGTTTTTCCCTTCTGCATTGATGTGTTCACTGTGAATCAGCTAGCTCATTCAGACCACTGAACGGTGAGAAATTCACTTAAAATGTGAACATCTACCAGCTACTGACAGATAAATGTCCAAATTCACCAGCCACTCAATAGTAAATCATTATTTTGTACAAGTAATCTACCAGCCACTTTGATATTTTATCAGCATTTGACTGGTGTTAATTTTCCACCCTCCCTCCAGCACCTAGGGAGTAAAAGTTACATAGCTGTAATGAAGAATTGAGCCATTTGATTATTTTTTTAGCGAAAGGAATGTTTCCGTCTCAGTCCATATTATCTGCTGTCAAATTTTAACACAGGACTCTATCAGCCTTTTACAAGCAATCCCTTCTCGCCTCAGGTGAATTTTGGCAGTGCTCTCTATAGCAGCCTGTGGGTTGGCTGGCCAGCCAGTGCAGAGCATTCCTGCATGTAATAAAAGCTGCTTGTTCAGAGCCCAGGTCTTGCTTCAGTGGGCTATTGGCTGGCCAGGCCACAGCCGAGTCCCACACAAAGAGGCTCTGTGTGAGTCAGGCACACAGAGCCTCTGGCCTCACTCCGAATGGGACACACAGACTCTGTGCCACGGCAGCAAGGAACACACCTTTTTCCTGGGAGTCTAGGGTTTCACCACAGGTGTGCTTGACTCAAAAGTGTTACCTAAGCTGTCTGTGAAGGTGGGTGATAAAACTCATCCCATCTCTGCATGTCTTGTTTAACAGGTTATGGTTTTTCTATGGGATTACCTCCCATATCTGCCACAGCTATCATATCAATTACCAGACGATGTTTTGCATAAGAAGGCAGAACTGCTCCTTAATTAGTAAGTAAGTAAGTAAGTAGACTTTATTTATAAAGTGCCTTTCAA